>NC_137194.1:15460273-15510273 GCF_960531495.2 Zeus faber | reverse complement strand
TAGGAGTCTGTTATGGTTTTAGGGTTTTTTTTTTTTTTTTTTAAATGTACTTTTACATTATCCTAATTCTACTTTACAGCACATGCAAACTTAAAAAAAAAAAAAAAAAAAAAAAGTATATTTTTGGGAGTAAATTACACACATGTCGGTCAACCACAGACCCAGCTCTGGTTAATGTGTTATTTGACATCTCTTTCCTCATTCTTAAAAAAATACAATGAAATAAAAATACTTGCAAAGTTTTTGGGGCTTACATTCCTCACGGTGGATTCATAAACCCTCAATAAAAATCGAGTGATTCCGTGGAAGCGCATGACGCGTCAACTATCTCACCCCGTTACTTTGACACACCGGATATCAACTACACATTCTGGAGGCGTGTCGATAATAAACAATTATTATGATCACGATAATAATAATAATAATAAAAAAAGCATTACTGAATAAAACAGGGAGAATAAAGTGCAGCGTCTCACCCGCAGCCCGTCTGGGAGCCTGCTGCTTCCTCCGCGGCATGTCGGACCCCGTCACTTGTGCGTCCAGGTGGATCTCCAATGGTCCATGCACGGAGGCGTTTTGGTCTGGATTTCTATTCTATTCTGCTCTCTGGCTTTTCACTTTCTCTCTCTCTCTCTCTCTCTCTCTCTCTCTCTCCCTCCCTCCCTCTCCCCCTCTCTCTAGATCCAGTCACAAGGAGGGGAAAAAGCAGATGCTGGATCCTTTCACCTTCTCCCCCGATGGACGGACGATCCTTCCTTCTCCACCTCCCCGGTTTTCCGTCCCGTCCGAATCAGCGGGTTGTCCGTCCGTCAGTCTGGCTTTTGTGTGCGCGTGCGTGTGTGTGCGTGTGCGTGTGTGTGCGAGCGTGGGTTTCTGCGGTGATCCGCGGAGAGAAGCGCTCAAAGCCGCTTCGGTGCTGGGTGTGTGAGGCAGGGTGCGGGGCTGATGGCAGCGGCACACACATGGATCCAGAGAGAACAAACTGAACATTAAAAACTCCTCCTCCTCCTCCTCCTCCTCCTCCCAGACCTGGTGGTGGTGGTGGTGGTGGTGATGGCAGCGGGACATTTGTTCCAGCAGATAGGCAGGAGTTTGTTAAAGGAACAGGGACAGAGAAACGCCAAAAACACTACAACTGCCAGAGGATTGTGGGGACCCATGGAAAAATAGGGTTGGGGTGGAGAAGGTGGGGGGGAATAACAATCTGAATTCTGAGATTAAAGTCACGGATTCGGAGTTTGATATTCTCACTTCCACCTCAGAACTCTGAATTATGAGAATAAAGAAAGAAAATATTCTGAGATTAAAATCTGAAATCAGATTTTTTTTTTTTTTTAATCTGATTTTAAAGTCAGAACTCTGCCTTTAATCCAATAATTAGACTAATTTCTAATGCCAGAAGTAAAAATTATATATATATATATATATATATAGTGCATTTAGTATTACAGTTACAATATATATAGCACATTTAGTATTACAATTATCAAGAATTAGGTAACTCTTTAGCAAGTAAGATTTCAATATTCAACATCTACTGTAATCTACTGAATATTATACAGAATTTTCACAATGAGGTTTTATTGGCCAAGGACTCATACAGTTATACTAGAAAAAGGAAAGTAAAGCAAAGTTTAAGAAAAAAATGTTAAAGTAAGATCCACAATAAACAATATTTCAATGAAGTCGTGTGTGGTGGTCATGGTGATAAGCAGTAGTTATCACACTGAATGTAACGGACAGGTATGGACAGGTATGGACAGGTATGGACAGGTATGGACAGGGACGCACTTGAATGTCCCTAAGTCTGATGGCGTGTGGGAAGAAACTGCTCTGGTTGTTTGTAGTTTTGGACACATTCTAATCAAACATATTATCACCCAAATTATTTAGCAGGGTTATGTTGCCTTATAATTAGAATCCAAAAATGTCATATTGTAAAACAGAGTGAGATTTAAGTGCGGGGAAATATATATAATGGAAATTGTAAGATATTACTGATTACCTGCTGGGAACGCAATCAGTGATGTACGACGGTGGGAAAAAAAAAGATACTTCAGATCATAATACTTAATAACTCAGTAATTCAATTTACATTGTAGTCTCCGATTTGAAGTGTTACATCTCTTCAATATTTCTGAATAAGTTATTTGTTTCTCTAAAAGCATCTTTATTAAAGCAGAGTTACTAGTGTTGTAAATCTAAACGACAACTTAGGAAAATATATTCTTGGAACCACGCTGAGGCAACATGTCCAGTCCATTAGATTCTGTTGTAAATTTGGTTGTTATCCTCTGATCTACAGACAGAACCCCCTCCCCCCTTTTACTCTTTCTTCAAAGGCTACTTATCTAAGCCAATCATAACCAAAGTTTGGGTGATGGATGATTTAATTTCAAAGAGACGAAGAAGTTCCACCGGCCGATTTGGTGTCAGTCGGTCAGTTGCTTTGTCCACGACGCCAGAGAAGACCTCCCTGAACTCCACCTGAACCTGTGTGATCAATCACATCGTATAGATCCGGCCCTAAAACACGCTAGTCTGTCAGCCTGGGTGTACACTGTTGTGTGTGTGTGTGTCTGTGTGTGTGTGTGTGTGTGTGTGTGTACGTGCTGACAGAACTCACCCCACCCAGCAGCCCTCACCTCACCTTATCGCCACCCGTACTGCCTCGCTCCAACGCTGTTCTCCACCCCATGCTGACACCTATAGCGCGGCTCCATCCACCTTCCCAAGATCTGTGGGGTGTTTACTTAATGTGGATATGTGTTTGTGCGTGTGTGTGTGTGTGTGTGCGCACGCGCGTGTGTATTTGTGTAACTAAAACGAAAAACAAACAACTTTGCGACCAGCGTGTTGCAAACTCGCGTGAGCGCGGACTGAAGAATCCCTCAACCTCGAAGTCTCGATGAGCTTCCTCTGGCTCCACATGGTCGCATTCTTCTTATCCGGCTGCGTCGAGGACTTCCCTCTGTGCCACATAACACCGACAGGTTTCACTTCGCTGTGATCTGTCACTGTAACCAAGAGACAAACATGTGGGGTTTTTTTTTTTTTCACTCTTTACTTCCTCAACCCCTCCCCCACCTCCAGCGTTATCAGCACTTGCTGCTGTACTTACAAAACAAATGTCACATAGGGAAGTATTCTTACTAAGTGTACTCGAGCGAAAATAAAGCGTGTTTAAGTGTGTTATCTGAAAGTGTAGTATATTTAGTGTACTTTTTGTTTACTCACAAATTATATACTAAAGTCTGAGTGCACTAACTAACTAAGTTGTACTCAGTGTGTTAGAAGTTGTATTTTAGATGTGCTTAGATACAGCAAAAATTTATAAATGTATTTATTATAAAGCACAAGTTTAGTTGGGGTAATGTTTCTATGTACTTTTTATAAGTGCACTTCCACTACACTTACTGCATATTACTGACTAGTATATTAAAACTGTACTTAAATAAGAAGTACCAAAAAATACACTTTAAGCAGAGTCATAAATACACACAAATGTGCAGAAATATACTTTTAGCAAACTTTACATACTAAAAAAATACATTCAATATGGAGAAATGTACCTTTTTCCAACTGGGTGATAATAGGCAACGTCAAGTCAAACTCAACTGACAGGTATTCATAAAATGTGTATTTACAAAGGTATAAATGTAATACTCAGTGAGCTAACAGGAATAGCAGCTCAGGGTCTAGAATAACTTATTTATTCCTGAACTTATTCTTAACACGAATGTAGCAGTTAAACCAGCAGGATTTATGTCGAGGGGAAAAATAATGAAACCTGCGTAAAGTAGGAAAAACTCCACGACCCCGAGTTAGCAGAGATTACAACATGAAACGTGAATAATGAGTGGATCATTCATAGGGGGCAACATCAGGATGAAGAACCGAGGGGGAAAAAAAACAAAACAAAAAAAAAAAACGAGGAAAAAAATAAATAAACAACAACAAAGAAGAGAAATTATTTGTCTTGGTCAATTGACCCGTGTGTTTTGAATGGATGAGAGAGGTGCGTCCCATTTATGTTGACACCAACAAATAGAAGATATTACGTTTAGATTTATTTGCTGAATGTTTTTTGGCACAATAATTAAGCGACTGACCTACTTAGTAGTTGCACTCGGTGGCTGGAGCTCCATGTGTATTCTGGGGCAATTAACATTCTTGGATTTTGGTAAATACTGAGAACCGCCTGAAGTCAAATAAAATAAAATGAAAAATAGGTGTATTTGAGATCAAATTTGTGAGTTTGATCTCATTTAGTATCAAACTAGTTAGTCAGTTCATTATTAAAGTTTGTAAATCGACAAAAAGGTCGATTTACCAAATTTTACAAAGTTTCTTTTATTTTTTCATACAGTTAAATGTGAGGCTTATTGTATATTTCCCTTTTTTTCCCACAGATAGTCACTTTTCATTTTTATATATTCCAATGAATTTGTTATTATCACTGCCTATTGTTTATTGCCTATCTAAGCATCTATCTATATTAAATCCAAATTCAGATAGTCTTCTAAACTCTCTCTAAACATAAGAAATGAGACAAAAAGTTCCTCTAAACAAATAATTGTTATTGTTGTTATAAAAGTATATATAAAAGTAGCAATGGCCGTAATGAAATATGACGACTCTAAAGCCATCTACATTAATGCTGATTGGTACAACATTTCAGAATTCATTTTTTAAGTAAATAACTGAGGTAAATAAAGAAAATGGACGTAACATGGCCCCAAAATGGAGTCATTTACGCAGGTTAAAAATTTAACCCAGTAAAAGTTTCTCCAATGGAATTTATTATATGATATAGTAATCAAATATATATATATATATATATATATATATATATATATATATATACAGAATACAGTATGTATTCTGTATATATGTAGTGTATAGTATATACAAAGTTGTTTAAGATCTAAATATAAAGTGATTATGGGGCCTCCAGTGCGAAAAACATATAGGTACCTAAAGCTAGTGGAGCAAAACTATGCTGTTTGCAATTTTTACATTGTTTGCCTTCGACATATAAGATAAAATAAAAAAACAATAAAATAGAATTAACCACGTTAATAGGAGGACGTAATTCCTTCCATTCCATGACACCAGAGTCATGAGGTTTAGAAACCCATATAGGTCAATGATCGACAAATCTCCTCCCTCGGAGGAATTTCTAACCTCCGCTCAAGCTTGTTCCACTTGTTCATGAGGTCAGACTAACCTAAACCTCCTGGCTTATCAATTAATTCAAAGACATTCCCCGCCCCCAAAAAAAGATCTCTGCTTCGTCGGCGGTGTAATCATAACGCAACAACCATAATGACGGGAAGGCGGCCACGGAAATCGAAACCTGTTTTTGATTCAAAGCTGAAATCTCGTGCCAAATGATGCCTCTGATTGAAGTCTGGCGCGATAATTCTCAAAGTAGAACAACATATGCATAGAGGCAGGAGCAGATGCTCCATTTCAATATGGAATACATAAAACAGCTTAAAAGAAAGTACAAAAAAAAAAAACGACAAATGATATACTGCTGCTAAAAACAGATGACCTCTGAGGATTCAAAAGTTTCTATTTCAATAACAAAAATGGAAGAATATTGCAACAATTAAATTTCATTTATAAGTAGGCTACTGTAAAAGAATGTTTGTATTGTAGATATACATATAAAATGGGCAAGATTTTAGATAGATAGATGTATAGATGGATGGATAGATAGATGGATGGATAGATAGATGGATAAATGGATAGATGGATAGATAGATACACTGCAGCTCACATAAAAAATAGGCAAAAAATAATAAATCAATGGAATAAAAATATACAAAAAGAAAATGACAATATCTGGAAAAATGCAAAAATATGCAATAAACCTTACGGTTAGGTGTAGAAAACATTTCACAATATAGATCAATAGAACAAATATAACCTAAAAAAGAACAGGAAAAAATAAAGAATAAATTCAAATAGTTGTCCAAAAATGTCCATAACTATGGGTTCATTAAGTATTTCACCATAAACCCATATTCATTTATACTTATTTCGGGGAAAACATAATTCTACGGCAAAAGTAATCAAATGCCAATTCCGAGATGAATGAATCTATTCCGGCATTCATGTAATAACAATATTTAATAGTAACCTATCTCACCTTGTCAGTCACACATAGCTCACCAAGCTGGATTTTAAGACTTTCTATTCCGTAGGCACAACAGATGTTTTTTTTAGTTTTTTTTTTTAATTTTTACTAGGGGAGGAAAGTGAAATTCGGTGGAAGCAGTGAAAGTTGGACGGTTTGTGTTTGGTGCAGCTCAACCTGCAAACTGGGAACGAGTGTGTTTGCCCTCAGGGCTGAATTTTTAAAGATGATAGAGATGTTGTTTTTCTACTCAGCACAATTTTAAAAGATGTATAAACAATTTCTCCTTTCCATTATTCGGGTGACTATTCATTGCTAATTTGACTTTGCTTCATAGAAAATGTGCACACTGGGAAAAATAAAGCACGGAACAACCAAACACGGTGCGGATATAGCTTTTTGGATTTGGATTTTTCTTTTTCTTTTGAAGATTTTAATCAGCGGCATAGTTGTGGAGATTCCTGGGGAGTGAGGTCTCCAAGGTACTCATCTTTTTTCAAAATGCAGGAAACTTATTAATGCGTACAATAATTAATCAAACGTTCATGCAACTATTAAACCTTCAATCTTAAATAAAGAACGTCCTTTTGAAACTTTCCCGGTAATAATTGCAATACCTGTAATACCACAGTACCACTGGTCATTACCACCCACAATATGTGCTTTTGTTCTTAGATTTAGGGAAAGTATAGAAGTAAAAAGCAGAGAAAAATAAGATTATAACAATGTACTTGATGAATTATAACTGCTATGTGTAATAATATAAATAATGATGATTATAAATATATGTATACAAAAAAATGGTATATATGTATATTTGTGACATATCTACAAAGTCATTTTGATCCTAGAAACCATTGAAAACCCATTCAATTCTGTAAGTAAAATACTTAGGTTATACAAGTATTTTTTATATATATAATATATAATATATAAATATTATAATATACTGTATGTGTGTATATATATATATATATATATATATATATATATATATATATATTCTTGATTGACTGTTTTCAATTAACTTTTTCCTTTAGAAAATACCTGTTATGTATAAAATATTACAAAAAATACCATCTAACGCCACTATTATGATAATTTCATTCATTCTGACCACCATACAACATTTTAATTAAAAACCTACAGTTGGAATGCAATATGGGTGAAATGACCACTAGTGGGGCGTCATTAGCATCTCCTGTATAAAAATAGATGAGCAGCTGTGTAGGTCTGTCTGGAGGATTCCAGGTTTCCAAGGTTCATCCAAGGATCCCACCCCAGGCAGGTATTCACCACAATGTCACACGAGCGGCGCCGCTAGCCTCCGGTGCCACACACTTTGATATACCCCGTGGTCTGCCGCGCTCAAGTCTTTAATAGGATTCCATTGTGGTAATGCCCACACAAAACCAAAAATATATATTTCCCATAAAATGTACATCTGTTTAATTCGATGATGATGATTTTTTGTTTTCCTGCCATGCTCTTTCGGCATCTTTCGGTAGAATGCCACTTTGACCCAGATGTAAACCACCCCACCCCCCACCCCAACTGTCAGGGCAAAAAAAAAAAAAAAAACAACGCTCATCAGAAATGGCTTTCATTTCTTATGGTAAAAAAAAAAAGAAAAAGACTCAAGATAGGACGGCGCATAAGGATATGGGGCGTAAAAAAGGGAAGGGCAGGATTATTCACCGTCTAAAAGCCATCTCTCTTTTAACCCAATAATATCCATGCAAACAATGTTTCCGACGTCGCCGCTTGACCTATTTCCTCGCATGTAATATATTGTTAAAGCAGCCTTGTGAAATGACTTAATTATTCATGCTTGATTTCAAAATGAAGAGCTTTAAGAACACGGCTCCACAGGAGAATTGACACACGCGACGGTGCTCGTACAAGCACACACACTGAGGCGCGCTGGGACCCCCCCAGTCCCCCGCTCGAAAAAAAAAAAAAAGAACCTGCACCCTCGATTGCCTCTGTCCACCGCGTTGTGCACGACGCATTAAAGCACGAGTGAAGATAAATGCCCTGTCAGCGCCTTTAATGATTTATTTTAAACATTTCACTCGATCCAATAAGGTTACAGCGCGTGGCAGGTAATTGTTTATACAGGGACGGAGGACGTTTGCGTTGTGTTGTATTGAGTGCCGGGCAGAAATGGAGACTTTGTGGGCGATATCCATCTGCTCTTACGGTGGGGACCGCATTCTAACACGCACGGCTGTTGTCGCGTAGCGTCCGGGCGGACAAATGCAACCTCGGAAGTTTCCTCCTCTTCTTTCCTCGGTGCGTTGTGGTTGTGGTGGTGGTGGTGGGGGTGGGGGTGGGGGTGGGGGGTGGGGGCTCGGCGTCCATATGCGAGTGTCTAGTCCACGTGCACGCCCAGTGCATGTGGTTAGGTAAGGCATCAGAGCAGCCTGTCACTTGTCCCTTGGCATTGCTTTAGTCCGTGTCGACAGTGTGTCCACCCCGGGTTTGTCAGCGTCTATTCAGAACCCGACCTGTCTGGTTTGGGAGCGCGGCGGCGGGACGCTGATGGACATTTCCAGTTCCCCTTCTCCGTGTCCATCACCCGGTGTCCGGACGCATTCCTTGACGCGTCTTAGTTTGAGTTCCTGAAATTTGTTGACAGTTGCAGAGGGTGGTCTGCAGTTCTGCCACCCTCAATTACGGGAGATGTGGTCTGATTCTGACTTGAGGGATGTAGGTTGCCTGCTGTGCATAAATGCTCGATTGTGGTCGATCGATATCGCGCTAATAGGTTTTGAAAATTGAAAACAATGCAAATAGAAGAGATGCGAAAAGAGCCCGCTGAGGGGGAGCTTGAAATACAAAACCCAAAGGGCTGATTGAAGGCTGGGTAAGTGACACGGTTTATTTATTTATTTTCCGGTCCTCCTGGATTGCGCTTATTCTCGGCGTTTCATGTTTGTTGCTTTGCTGCCAGTCAGTCTTTAGTTTGTTCTCTTAATTTCCTCGGTTACCGTTGAAAGAGGGAAGAATATTTAATTAGCGCTCCCTCTGTTCTATTGAGAGGAGCCGGGCGTCCTCGCACAACAAGGAGATGAATCCTGCGTCTTCTTCTAATGGAGATGGAGGCAATCAGTTAACTAACATTGCCACCCATGCTTTCTTTTCCTCCTCTTGAAGAGGACAACTCCAGCTTTTAATAAACATGTAATAAGAAGCAAAACAGCTGGTATCCCAGCCACAGATGGTGCCTTTCCTGGCATCTCCAAGGAAGGGACCACACATACAGATGGCTCATTATTCCAGCATTTGGTTTTGCATATTGCACAAAATTTTATTCTGATGCTTAACAACCAGTATAAGCAATACAGGTGTTACTATTTTTCACGTGGCTCTCCTGCAAAGCGATAAGCAGGGGGGATCTTTTTATAGTCGCGCCCAGTGACGAGAAACATTCGCTCATGCCTCGGATTCCTTATCAATATTGCAGAACTGAGTTTGCGAGGTGTGTCACATTCATCTTCGGAAAGGTTTGATTCGCCGCCAAACTAAGCTGTCAATCCGCCTTCTGACCACGGGACCGGTTTCAAACAGTCCGCAAACATCGACAGAAGACAGAGGGAGGGATATTGATCAAAAAGCGCAAACTGCAAAATGAGTCAGGGCTGGCGTGTAAACAGCCAGGCCGGACGTCAGACGATCCCCCGTGACCCCGGTGCAATTCCAAACCCTTTCCAGAGCGACTGAGTCACTTCTGGAACCATAAAAAGAGGTTTCTGGTGAAACCAACCTGACTGAAAAACAAGGCAAAGGATTGCGCCACGCCAGGGAAATGCGTATCTGGTCTGTGTAGGAGTCTTTTTTTAGGTTGAATGTTTTAAATTACAGATGCTCTCTAATTGGCTACGGTCAAATAAAACCTGCCTAATGAGGCATTGCATTCATTTGCTTATTTCCTTTCAAGTCGTTTCGCTTTGTGTCTCGGAGCAAAAAGTCTGCTCTCATATCAAGTAGGCTGCTTCTCAGTCGGGAGACTGCGGTGACTGAAATAAACATGCATACAGCAAGTATAGATGTCTTTCAGCCTCCCTTTATTTTTAATCAGAATAAACAACGCCGGATTTACACACTGATTGTGGAAGCCGGCGTAACAGTATAACACCACCTTTAACTTGAGGCGTTGGTTTATCGTTGTGCACTTTTTTGATGACTGCGGCGAAAAAAAAGGTGTGTTGTTGCTTTTTCGGAGAAAAACACAAGGCGTTCTATCCCGTTCTGCCATGAACTACGTAGCGACTCCTCCCTTTAATATGATGATTAAGTGTGATAATTACGCGGAGAGGGAGAAAGCGGGGGAGAGACACACACAGACACTTCTGTATCTGTGTGTGTCCCCGGAACATCCGAGGGATTTTCTTTCAGACTTTCTCACACTTGACACTCCATGTATGCCAGAGCTGTCCTGTCTAATTTATAACAGGACTCAATGTGACCTTTATCCCGGCGATGACTATAATGCACTTTAGCACGTGTCAGTCTCGGGTCGGGATCATCCCCCGTGTCATATGTTTTGTCTTGCATGTTCCACAATCACCGGGGACATCCAGCAGGAGCCGTGCGCTGCAGCCCATTCAACTTTAAAGCGCACGATGACAGGTGATAGAGAAAGCATGGGCTTGCATGCACACTCACACACACACACACACATACATTATTTTTATATACTCTTTATATATTTTTATTATAATTGTTTTTATTTTATTATATATACACACAAACATACACACACACACACACACACACACACACATATATATATATATATTCACACACACATACAGTATATATATATATATATATGTCTACACACACACAGTATATACACACACCAACACACACACACACACATATACACAAACACATATATATATACATGCATACACATACACACATTTTTTTATATATTCATAATATATTTTTATTATATTTTTTTTTATTTCATTATATATACATATACACACAGACATATATATATACATACACACACACACACACACACACACACACACACACACACACACACACACACATATATTACACACATTTATATATACACACACATATATATACACATATATGTATTTTATATAATGTAATTTTTGGGGTATAGTACTATGTGCTTATTTGCTGTATCTAGGCTAAATACTGTAGTTACACAATATACTTACATAGTATTAACCATTCTAAACTTGGGGCTAACAAACAATTTCTCTTTGCCGTATAACATTCATCAACGGAAGAAAAAAAGGCTATCCAGCAAACAAAACAAAAAAGGATAACTGTTTTAATGTCCTTAAAAGCGTAGCAAGGGTGCACAAAATAACTGTCACATGTTTTTGGCTCTAATTCCCCTCTCATGCTCATCTCATTGCTCATCAGCTAAGTTGTCAGGTCTGCTCCGTCCCTTTGATGGCATCACTGACAATTAGCAAGACGATGCCACACAAAACCATCTGGACAGGCACATCTCCTCGTTGCTGAGGGAGACAGTTTTTGCTGTGACAAAAATAAATCTCAAGGTCAGTGGCTGTCACTTTTTAAAAGTATCAGATTCCCTCAGAGGTAGATTTATGGGATTGGAATTATTTTGAGAAGGTTTAGTTACTGACAATGGGCTGTCGTGGAGAAGTGTTTGGTAGCGGATGACACATTAACTCTGTGACGTGTGCACCTCGGTCCCATGCTCAGTGATGCGGTTAGATCGGGAGATGGAAAGAGGGACAGACAGACAGACAGACAGACAGACAGACAGACAGACAGACAGACAGACAGACAGATAGATAGATAGATAGATAGATAGATAGATAGATAGACAGATAGACAGATAGATAGATAGACAGATAGACAGACAGACAGATGGACGGACAGACAGGCAGATAGATAGATAGAACAACTCCGTGGTGACATTGACAGCTCGGGCAGCATCTGATCTGGGTTGATGGATGAGTGCGGTTAAAACAAACGCTGCCTTGCTCAGGGGGGTCAGCAGCCTACAGGAAATGAGGCCTTGGCAGCTTTACGGCTGTCCCAAATATGATAGACCTGACCTGTCATCCCTGCCTCCAGGCGTACACTCGGAGAAAACGATTAATTATCAATGGAGGCGGAGGAATTGATTCTCGCCTTCCAACGCAGCCCCATAAATACACGGTGCCATGACACGCCTCTTTGTTTAAAAACGCCGCCGCCGCCGATGAACAAGCCAGCTCAACTTTGTCAATCAGGCAACTTCTGCGCACCCATAAATGGTCATATGGACGCCTGCGGATTTGAATCAAGGTTGTTGGTGTACGTTTGCATGTATGCATTTGAGTGTGTGTGTGTGTGTGTGTGTGTGTGGGGGTGGTGGGGGGGGGGGGCTGGTGAATCATTAAGACCGAAAAAGAACACACTGTCATTGTTTTGAAGTGCATGTTTCAACGTGAGCCCTGGCACAGTAACTCATCCCGGGCTTTTTCGACTGTGTGGTCCCATGATGCCGGCCTGCATGTGTGTCCATACATCATGTTTGTGAGCGCTGTGCTAAAGCAGATCCCCTACAGAATAGGCTCCGGAGTGTCATCCAGATAGAGTTATCCCTCACCACTGGCTGACCGTGGCATTATTCCGATGGGGACTGTTTGACTAATAAGCATTTTCACTTCACAAGTGCTGGCTCTGGTCAATGCCGCTGCTCTGTATAGACATACTTTATAGAGGACACCTTGAATTGGAAAGAAGGAAAAAAAGAAAAAAGAAAAAGGAAGGTAGTCGATGCCATCAAAGGCAGCCACTGGTCTGGAAAACACACCGTGTTTCATTGCAAAGCTCATACAGTGTAATGGTCTTCAACATAAAAAGCCTCGGAAATTGTGACGCATGTACAACAGTTATAACATTCTAGACTTACTATGTACTTGCAAGGTTACAGACAAGTGTAAGAAGTACTGTAAAAAAATGAAGGTGGAGACTTTTTTTTTGGCAAAAGAAAACCCATTTTTTGCTGCTACATGTCAGCTCCGTCTAATTGACTGCTGAGTCAAAGCTTATTTAGCTGGGTCTGAAAATACAGTATCTATAACTCATGTTGGTTATTTGCCAAGGTGTCAAAACATGTAAACTCAATAGCAAATGACTAGCTCTGCGTTTCTAAACTAGAAACCAGGAGAAAAAGAAGATGACAGTGGGGTAAAAGGAGCCAAATGAGCCTCTGGCCATAAGTTTAGTCAGAGGAAAATATGGGCGTATGGTTAACAAGTTTACCTCAGGCATTAACGGCGCCATAGCAACCAGTGACTGACAACGTCAACTCTGACCAAGACTAGGCTACGGGCTAGCAGAGAAGTGTGAAGAAATGGCGTCATTTCACAGTGAGTAGGCGTGCAGGTTGTATATACTGCATATTTATATATGTTGTATACGTCACTTTTTTTAAAATAAACTGAGATGTATTCATTTTTGGTGCTGCAAATATTTGTTATCTATCCTCATGGGTCAATTTACCCCGATACGGCTCAACTTGCCCATTGTCTAGGATCAACTTACCCCTAACCTGGGGCAAGCTCAAACGAAAAGACCACTTCTTTCAAGGCCCTTTGTCCGAGAATAATTCACATCTTCTAAAATATGATGAACATACTGAATTATAGTGAGACATGTTTGTTTTTCTTATGTCTTATTTTCTCTTGCTAATCAAAGCTGACCAATACTGTGTATCTCACGGCCCCGGACATTTGGATTCCTTGCATTAAAACGGAGTTCCAGACTAAACCGTTACACTCCAAAGCTGCTGTCTGTCAAAAAGCTTTGCTCGCTACGACCATCAAAACAATTTTCTGGTCCACTAAAATGAGCTTGGCACACAAAGGAAAATGGATATTTTCCATTTTTAATTCACAAGCCATGACTTTTTGCAACTTTGCGACGACAAACCCTCTGTTATTCTCATACCGCCGTCGTCTCCACGGACCACCCTGACAACCCCTTCCCTGCATCTTTGGGCCCTCCCCCGACTCAGAATCACCCACATCTCCCCTAGAGCGCCTCACCTGCAGTGGGACTCCTTCCCGCTACTCGCTCCGTGGAGGTTTCTATCATCAGATGGTTTGCAGCGTCCTGCAGTCTCTCGCCGCGCGGCTTTGCTGGAAGTTCAGCACACATGAGACACCATCATTTGAAAAACATCTGTCACTCTGACAAATAATAAGTGCACGGGGGCCCCTGGGGAAAAAAGGGAAGTGTGAGCTCCATATTTTATTTTTTGTTCCCCACGTGATGCTACGACTGACTGCTGTTTTGTGTGAGGTGAACTGTACTTTATTCCGAGCGCAATACATAGCCACACACTGACGATTGACATTTTAAGGGCATTATCCTTGACAAGGGGACCCAGACAAATGAATGCAATAGGCGGAATGATTTATCAAGGGAGTGTTGAGGAAATATTTGAATTTACATTTTCCTGTACTGTAATGTGTTGGAAATGAATCCGAAAGATGAAGAGCCCATCTCTGCTCCAGACGATGTGAGCTGTACTCTGATGACCTGAGGCCTGGATCAGGTTGGCTATATCTCCCCGGGCGCCCGCCGAGCCAATACGCCGCCGCACCGCTCCGGCTTTCTAATTCTGCCAGTTCCTCCTGGCTTAATTGAGAATTTGAACAAACAAATTAATCATTGTGGCCCATAAAAATGACAGGATTCATGCAGTAACATTCTTCATTCCCTCTAATTTGTTGTGTGTGTTGTCGTCAACCAGCCGCCCGCCCCAGCCGTTTCCGTTGCCTTCTCTCAACCCCCCACAGCATTTTTGTGCTGAATCTGCTGGTTTACCCCCTTATGAAAATTACAAATACGTGTCAAGGTTAACGAGTTAATATTCTCATTCAATATTTATTTTATGGGCAAGAGAAAGCGTCTCCCTTCAGCGCGTCCTCTTCCAGAGCGAGGATGGGTTTGTTAATCAAAATGACAAGGACAGTGTCCATTTGATAATCCCCTGAATCATCGAGAATAAAAAATGAACTTTATTAATCAGCGGCCTCTGATTAATTGTTGTGAAGTGTTGCTCATCCATTTCCCCTGCATTTCCGTAATTTCCACAGAAGCCTAACAATCTCCCCAATGATTTGAAGCCTTTTTGAGCTAGCGTTGCATTCGGCAGCGGAGCAAAAAATAGCCGGTCAGAGCAATTGGGCGGGTTTCTGTACAACACCCGACAAAAACACCAGTTATTCTCCTACTTTGGTTACGACGTTGTTATTATTGTTATTATTTCACGTCTGTTTCCCCATTTCCCAAAGTTCAGAACCTCATCTTTGACTGATACTTCGTCCAGAAAGTTGTCCGTGGATACGAACATAAATGTCACTCGATGGAAATGAGGTGGAGACATTGTAAAGCGAAGTTGTTTTATTTCAAGGCAGAGTGGAGCCAACACTCAAAAGACCACAAAAAGACCTCCACAGGCGCCAAAAGAGTCCACATTTCCATATGAAATGTGATCCCCCCAGTCCCCCAAATCTCAGAGATCACTCTAAAAGCTATCTCTTTAAAAGAAAAAAAGTAGGGCAATTAATACTGCACACATTGAATGTTTATTTAATATATTAAGTTGAATACCGTGCGCACAGCGGAATGGCGCAAGATTGAGATTCTGATGTAATTTACATGAGTGCATTCGACGTGCGGCGCTCATTTGCTCTGAAGTTCTGTCCATGAAACAGAATATACAAAAGACAGGAAAAAAATACATGTAGTACGCGTCTGACATTCTCCCCAAGACGCTTTTTCGTCAAAGGCGCGAGCGGGGGCTTTCTGGAGAGGGCCGTGACCGGGATATTACCATGAATACGTTGTGTCCCGTTTTCTGTATTTACCTGTGAGTTGTTATTTTTACGCTCAGACCCACTAATGGATTATACGCAGAAAAGCTGTTGGGTGTTTGTTTTTGTTTTTTTCAGCTCGCGTAACCCAAATTTCAACAAATCCAATTTCTTGAAATTGTACAATTAACGAGTGCGTGCTGTGAAGATCTGCCTCCTCCATAGATTTAAAATGGGGTGGGGGTGGGGGGAGGGCCGCATGCAATTAATTGTGGAGGTGTTTTATCCATCATAATGAATAATTTAGGGGAGGGCTAATAGGTATCAGAGACTTGGCCAAAGGAAGAGAGACAAAGTGATCCGAGATGTATCATTACTTTCACTGATCAGAGACTCAATCTGCTCTGGTCACATGTAATAATAGAAAATGAACTGCCAAATTAAAAATCAAACAGAAAGGGCTACTGATTTATTAATACGTGACGCTTAAAAGATATTTACCCCGAAGATCCATTCATTTCATATTTCACGTTTGCAAGGATGTTTTCATGTGCCGTCGTCAAAACACGTACCCTGGACAAAGTCAGAAGTTGCCGGTTAAACTTCCACAGAAAAGAGGAATTCAAGTCAACGGCGCACTTCATTATTGCTCTGACTGGTTATTCTATTTTACGCGGGCTGCTCTCTGTGGAGGAAAATTGATGGTACAAATGGCAAAGTTTATAGACTCCTGAGTCCAAAAGTTTTTCCTTTATCTGAATACTCCCAAATTTATTGCGTTCAGTTCTTTCGGCCCGAATTACCTTGTACTCTTTAAGCGCTCGGAATCACAGGACCAGCCGAAGAAGGCACTGAATTGATGATGTCGGAGACGTGTACTGGTGGCAGCTGTGACTGATTTCTCCTGTGTGTTATCTCTCCTCTGGCGGGAAGGAATGTGAACTACAGACTCCCACGTGCACACTGCGGAGGGATGACATTAAAAAGTCATCTCTGTCAGACGCAATAAAGGGACGTCCATTGGCACGGAGTTTCCCATTCTTCACACTTTATGTGCACCCAACCCAAGGCATAAATTAGCTAAGGTAACTATTCCCTTTTCTTTTATTAACAACCTAAAACAAGGACATCTGGAGAAAAGTGCTGCCGTGGCGCCACCAAGTTTCCCTAAATTCAAACAATTTATTCAGAGACGCGGCTAAATTAATTTTGGATAGCGCCCTTTTGCTCTTCCTCAAAAAAAAAAAAAAAAAAAAAAAAAAAAAGGAAAAATACGCATCCCTTAATTTTTCACAAAAGGACTCACAAATACATCAGTCCTTTTGTACAGTTTTCCTCAGATGGAGATCTATGGCGATGGGAACAAAAGACACTCCTTCAATGACAAGTGCCAAGTACATCAGCCAGTCCTTCTTTTCAAGTAATTCCAACCCTGGCTATTCAGGGTTTGCCCTGTGGCGAGACAGAGCACTTCATTCTCCAGAAATAGCCATAGCTCATCTTTCACGGGGACTCAGGTCGTCTTATCGCGGCGGGGGGGGTTGTGGGGGTTGGGGGGTGGGGGGGTGGGGTTCATTTGAATTCCTGACTCTCAAATATGCCCCGGCGATGATGGCCCCTAAAATCAAAGTCTTTGGGAAGATCCGGTGCTGGCCTCCACCAGCGGGGCCACTACCCTTAAAAAATCCTTGACATTTAGAGTTAATGTCTCTCTTTGCGTGGACGGTTGGCCACCACTAAACATGTTTGAATAGGAGAACACTGTCATCGAGGTACGATCGTTCAGAACTGACATTAAGGGCGACATAAGGAAAGTCATTTTGGTGCCACTGGCCAGAGGTGACGGCGCGGTTTGCATCGGCGGATTTGTGTTTGTTGGCTACGGCGACTTATGTGACTGTAATTTTCTCTTTGAAAAAGTCGCCATGGAGTGGCAAAAGCCAGCCTCCCCAAATCTAATTAACATCGTAACACACCTTGACACTCACAAAAGAGGAAAAAAAGAAAAGAAAAAAAAAAGATGTAAAAAAAAATAAAACAAAATCCACACTATCTGAAGGGAGAGGCGTTTTTCTTGATACATTTCGGATAAAAGATGTGGCAGTCATTTTCTCCCGTGACATATTTGTTCTTTAACAACAAATCAATGGCAGCGAAAGCTTGGCACCTGAATACAGAACAATGAGGAGATGAAGCAAAGATTGTCTTCATTAGGCACATTAATATTCATAGAAAGTAGAAAATCTGACACCACAGAGGACTTGGTAACCTTTTCTCATATTAGATTTTTTTTTTCGACTTCTTAACACAATTAAAGTCCAGCAATGACTTAATTAATGTGGCTTTCTGTCAGACGCTTTAAAGAACTGTCAATTTGGCCTGGGTCTGCCTGTCAGCCGGGAAGAAAGACAGTCATCCCACTCTTAGAGGAGACAGTCTGAATCACGGTGCCGGATAAAGTCACATTCTCAGACACCTTGCCAAATTGATTCTTTTAAGGGCTTTCTCGCAGATTACCATTTCTTCCCTCCCGTCTCTTATTCTGAGTGTCAAATCTGAGAGTAAATCTAAATTCAGTTTTAGGCACCGGCTATTACCATTGTCTCCTATTGTGTTCACTGCTGCTGATACTCGGTTAAATTATGATTTGTATGAAGCAATTCCAGCGGAAGATTGCGGCAGTCTGCGTTTTGGGAGCCCTGAATCAGTTCCTGGTCTGGGGACAGTATGCTATGTTTGGAGTTTACTGTACTGGATGAGCTGTGTTATTAGTTGAGATGAAGGCCCTTCACGTTTTTATTTCCCATTCTACAATTCCACAACATTCCCTCGTGACAGGAAATATCAGTGCCAGTGGTTATTATGATTGCGAATTAAGTTTTTTTGCCTTTGCAAAATAATTGAATAAAGGAGCCAAGCCTGTTGGGAAGTGGGACGGACCGGGCTGGCGGAAGCCGCAGTCTGTCCACTGTAAAAGTCTGTCGTAAATGACCGTCTCTCCTCGTGCCAGCGTTTTTGATCAAAAACAGCTTGAAACCTCCCCGGTTGGAAACGGCGGTGCCTAGCGTTGAGGTAATAGGCAGTGCTGTCCTCTGCCAGTCTGACTTGATACCAGGTGAACCAGAGGGAAAAAAATATAAAATGACTTGTATTTTGCTACGTGCTGTTATTCAGCGGCTACACAGGTGTTTTGAGGTTTCTCAAAAACTGGAGTGTCACGAGCGCATGCAAATTTTAATACAATTTTCCGTTGGTATTTGTGACAAGCCCTGGAAAATGCATTGACCCCTCCAACTCATTCATCATTAAAAATTGCATAATTACCAAGAAGGTGGAACAGTCAATGCAGAATATTAACATTCATTTTCTCATCTGTACACTCAGCCTGACCAAGGGGGACTCGTGCGCTGCCATTCTCTGTATTAATGAACGGATACCTGTGATCATTCTGCGGGAGGGGTAACTGGCTTGGCAGGTGTGCTGCCACTGGGAAACAGATTAAAATAGTCAGGGTTCTTTTCAAGACTTGTACATAAAAAACAATGGAGGCTTCACCAGGTAATCATGCCATTATATGAGACGAAGGGACTAATTGGAATTATACTAGAACAGGCAGGGAGCTCATTAAAACCTTGAGCACTACTCCATGATAAACAGTCATTTTAAGGGCTGGCACTAATATGATGAGGCAAAGGCTTTATTTCCCACTTTTCAATGAACACATCTGATGTTTAAGCTCCTCGTGTGCACTCTGCAGGTATTGTGTCGAATGTAAGACTCCGTAATTGCCACTGTGAAAATTAGTCATCTGGTTGCATTGGGGAGATTTTCTCTTGATGCACCGCCACAGATTGAATGATGTGCTCTGGGGTTTTTTGAGATTCACAATTTGAAGTGATAAAGCAATAGAACGGCAAAGTAAAAATGTTCCACGTACGCATTATTATTTAAAGATACAACGTTTTCATCTGTACAGGCATCTTTGTCAGGTTGGGATTCATACATTGTAATAAGCTTTCAAACATGTAAAAAACCCGCAACAAATTATCCAGCATTTTAATATATTCACTGTTAAACTTTGCCCATTATAACCATATAAAACCCCCACCAACACAAAACAATATAACAGCCAGCATGTTACGGACAATGACAACCTATGATCATAATTAGAGTCATTTTGCTTGATGAGAAATTGGCTTTGCCCAAAATAACTTTATATCCCCTTGCTTTTTAACCACAGTTCATTAGCTCCATCTTGCTTAGGCAGGATTCTTTGTGCCATTTTGACTGTATTCAAATCTCTTTAATGCCATCTCATGTTTAAAGACTGGCCATAAATCCCATATCAGTTCTTAATGACCACTGCCGGCCAGCCGGTAATATGTCATTGTTCGCAGGCGATCACCCAGCGGGGAATAGACCATGCCAGTCTTTGTAATTGCATACCCAGAAAGATTTATATTGCCATTATGCACACCCATGAGAAATAATTCAAACATATCATTGAAAAAAACAGTCTGCTCATTTCTGATCTCCAAATCTCAACAGAGCACTAGATACTAGCTAGTATAATATTCTATAACTTCCACTAATATGCCCTTACTGTCTCATAGTAAGAATATTGTGGAACAAAACATTTAATATTCACAGTTAGTGGCTATACACCTAATTGTTCTGCACTGATATGCTTAATATATATATACAATTTGGCTGCTGTTGAAGGCACAGAGGCTCATAGATACCAATGAGTGAGGATCAGTTTATAAGAATGGTTAGAATAAGAGGAAAACCGGCTGCTAATAATTTGGACATGGTCTATGCAGTCTATTGAAATGAGAACCATTTCGGTTTGGCTGCAAAAACAGTAAGCCTGTCCCTATATAGACTAGTATGCATGGGAGTGTATCTATGTTCCCAGGTCCCAAAATGTTGCCTCAGTGCAATTGTGGGACTAGGGTTTTTCATGCTATGTATTCTAAATGTCTTGACATAATTATATTTTAATAGGTTGTTTTAAGGCTCTAATAAAATAACATACAGACGTGGACAAATTTGTTGGAACCCTTACAGCTCATTGAAACAATGCTTCAAAAGTGATGAAATTAAAAGCAATTTTCTCATGTATACCTGCATGCCTTTGGTATGTCATAGAGAAAAGCAAAGAAAATGTGAAAAGAGAAAAAATATTGCTAAAGAGATCAATTATATTCTAAAATGGCCTGGAGAAATTTGTTGGTACCCTTCGACAAAAAAAGAAGAACCCACAATTTTCTCTGAAATAACTTGAAACTCACAAAAGTAATTGACATCCATCATTGTTTATTTCATATTTAACAGAAATCAGACTTTGCTTTTGATTTTTGATTCAACAGAATAATTTACATAATAAAATAAATGAAAGGATGACCTGCGACTGAGACGGAGCTTTCTGACACTGGGCAGTACGTTTCGCTCCAGAATGTCTTGATGGTCTTGAGGTTTCATTATGCCCTGCACAGATTCAAGGCACCCTGTGCAAGACGCAGCAAAACAGCCCCGAAACATAACCGAGCTTCCTCCATGTTTCACAGTAGGTATGGTGTTCTTTTCTTTGAAAGCTCAATTTTTTTCTTCATTTTTTCATATCTGTGAACATAGTGCTGATGTGACTTGCAAAAAAGCTCCAGTTTTTCAATCTGTCCAAAAGACATTCTCCCAGAAGCATTGTGGCTTGTCAATATGCATTTTAGCAAATTCCAACCTCGCTTTTTTATGTTTTTCTTTCAAAAGTGGAGGCCTCTTGGGTCTTCTTCCATGGAGCCCACTGTCACTCAAAAAGCGACGGATGGTGCAATCAGACACCAATGTACCTTGACCTTGGAGTTCAGCTTGTACCTCTTTGGAAGTTGTCCTTGGCTCTTTTTCTACCATTCGCACAATCCTTCTGTTCAATCTGGGGTCGATTTTCCTCTCGCGGCTGCGACCAGGGAGGTTGGCTACAGTCCCATGGACCTTAAACTTCTTATTAATATTTGCTGTAGTCACAGGAACATCAAGCTGCTTGGAGATGGTCTTATAGCCTTTACTTTTAACATGCTTGTCTATAATTTTCTTTCTGATCTCCTCAGACAACTCCTTTGCTTTCTCTGGTCCATGATGTTGACGATGATACCAAACAGCAGAGTGACTACTTTTCTCCATTGAAATAGGCTGAATGACTGATTATAGGATTGAAGACATGTGTGATACCAATTACAGAAAACAGTTCTTTTGAAATATCACTATAATCCAATTATTTATAATCTTTCCAACAAATCGGTCCAGGCCATTTTAGAATATAATTGATCTGTTTAGCAATATTTTTTTCTTTACTCTATGACATACCAGAGGCATGGAGGTATACATGAGAAAATTGCTTTTCTCATGTATACATTTCAGGAGGAATGAAGCATTGTTTCAATGAGCTGCAAGGGTACCAACACATTTGTCCATGTCTGTAAAATAATATAACCCGCACCACCACCACCACCACCCCTCCACCTTTTACAATGACGTACAATGACGGTGACGCTGACCTTCAGGTACTGTGAAAAAACACAAAAAAAAAACGCGAAGAGCCAGTGTTTGGTTTGTCTGTTCTGGGCTACTGTATGGTAGGGCAACATGGCGGCCTCCATAGAAGCATACCTGCTCCCTATGTAGATATAAGGGGCTCATTTCTAAGGTAACGAAAACACAATTCTTATTTTCATGGTATTATACACTAATTAAAACATACATATGAATATTATATTATATTTATGACAAGTCTGTTCCGTAAATTCTACACACTCCACCATTCATTTAAAGCCTTACTCATCACTGAATAAATTTGTATTCGTGTTCACTGTGATGTACAACACAGGTGTTTCTGAATGCTAAGTCCATAAAACTATTTAAGATGTTATTCACTGATCAAGAGATCAGATGATGCATTTTTGTTTAAATACCAGAGGTATAGATACTCTTTTTATGTTGAGGGAACATAGGATTGAGGGAACATGGGGCTGTTGGGAACATAGGGTGGACCCCGTACACTAAGTAACATTTTACTAAATTGTCACTCAATGTGTACAGGACACATTGAGTGACAATTTAGTAAAATGTTCTCAACCATGGTTGTGTTGAAGGTAATTCCAAGACAATTTCACATACTGCTTTAGATTTTTATCAGATAATGGGATGTGATAAAAAACTGAAAGTCAGGCATTAGCAACACCATTGGCAGCCAGTGAGGCAGCCAGTGATAAACAAAGCAGATTCTCACCAACCCTAGGCTACCAGCTAGTGTCAATAATGGAGAGTTAATGTGACCATAGCAACCGCTCAACATTCTTTCTTTATAAATAGTGCAATGGCCTGTGCAATAAACTTGTTCTATAAAGGCTGTAGTTGCTTATTTGCTTTACTGCTGTAGTTGCTTATTTGCAAGGGGTCTAAATGAGTGTGAAGAAATCGTTTCATGCCAGTTTGGAGTAATCTTTTTTCTCCTTTGAAATTCATATTCAATTAATATTTCTGATAATTTCTAATGAGAAATATGTAGTTAAAAGGTGTGTTCAAGTACTCAACTATTCCTGTTTTACCTCCACACCCCCAAATGTTGGCTCATCATGTCTCACCTTTATTCAGTTTATTTATGCGCGTCGGCGAGAAACAAGCACACGTACATCCCAGCAGTCGGAGTCCCAATAAAGTGATGTAAGCATATTGCATGAGGATAAAAAAGAATGGTATTAACCAGTTTCTATTTTGTTCCGGTTGGTGGAGGAACAGTAGACAGTCCCGGTTCGTCTGGTATCGAGCTGTGTGTCCCAGGTCCCGACAGATATCTGTAAAACACTAAAATGTCCCGCTCAACATCCTCTCGCTTTCACCATTCACTATCAAACTGTCTTGGTTTTCAGCACAATTAAAATAATAATAATTTTATACTTGTTTTCAGCGCCTACATATATTATGTACTGTATTAGAGGCAAGCAAAAAAGAGTGTGCACGAAGAAGACCAGAGAAGTGGGCGGCGTCATCAACACTGCCACTTGCTTGCTGTGAATTGTGTGCTTTCAGGGGTGTGCGTGTGTGTGGGTTTAGGGCCGGCGCTTCATAGAGACGACTCCGGTGCGCGTCCCCCTGCCTCCCCGTTACCTTCTTGAACGAAACAAAAAAGCACCGTGCATAGGGGGGGGGCGAATGTGTGGTACACTTAAGGGTCCCGGTTTGGGGTTTTGAAACACACCTGCTAGCAGCTGTGCTAGCCAGTTTTGGCAATCGGGTACAATGCAAGGGCAATGCAACCACTGTATAAATAAGCATTGTGAACGTCATGCCCGGTATAGACATGGTATAGGTTGAAAGTCATCAAGATGTTTCCTTTAGTAGCAATAGTAGAATCTTTTCCATGAAGTCCTGCAGCCCTGCTTTTCACAGAACCTAAAATACTGCAATGTCTGTGAGATGTTTTGATTGAAGTAGCTCAGTTAGATGAGCTTCCCTATGGGCCAGCAGTGCTTTGTTGTGTGACCTTCCCCAGGTCCTCCTGAGAGTGGAGGCAGGTGTAGACTGACGCAGGTTTGATCACCTTAGTGAATGTGGACCTAAGTGGCTTTTGTCTGCCTCCTCGGGGAGGGCAACAGCAACCAACTGCAGGAAGACCATGTCTGACTCTGGCTAATGAATTGCTTGGTTGAACAGAATTGCATCATGCTTGTTTGCTTTAAAAGGATTTGACGGGGATTCAAATGTGTTGCTTGATGTTATAATTTTAACTACTGTATAGCACTGGGCCGCAGCAAAATGATGCCTTCTTGCTAGACCATTTCACTAAAGGGGACGACACATCAGGCTTATTAATCAACGGCTTGCATAGAGTGATTTAAATTTCCTTCATACCCCTAAAAACCATGACTATTAATACGACTAGGACAGTGGCCACTGACGATTTGCCTTTGTCCCTGTAATTTGAGGGGCCGATAAGGAAGTTGAAATACCCTTTTGAAATCAACCATCAAACGCCGGCCAGTGATGCGCACTCCTGTTTCTGACTCCGCTGAGACCACTCCCAGGGAGTCTTTGTTCCTCTCCAACCAGGCTGCTGCTGTCTCGGTGCTCAGGGGGCTCACTCACCAGTGACAGCCTCAGTCAGATCATACCCCTACAATCAAATACGCTTTTATTAGATCTGTCTTGCAGAGCGGCACTCCACTGCAAAAACATGTTTTGTTCTCTTTAACCTATTCCACCGGGGACGCAAACCAACAGTGACACTGTCATTTGTGAGCAATGCAGTATGACTCCCCTGTGGTAGAAATGTCAGATTATACCGTGCAGTACTAGTTATCCTCCCTAAATATAGCCTCTCTGGTATCATAGCCTGTCGCAAGAAATTCATGGCTTCACACACGTGGCCTTTAGTGGAACCCCAGACACGGTCACAATCCTTAAGAAGTGGCCGGGATGAGACTAATTGTAAATTCATATCGGTCTCCAAACTCTCCTTGTAATTCTGAGAAGAGAAGCACCTGCCCGAGCTTGATCCTGGCTTATACGGTGTGATGTGCACTTTTCGGTCCCCATAGATGTCAAACTGACTTGCACATGGATTTGCCATCTCTTATTAAGCTGGCATTTAAGATGTATTAGATTCAAATATGCATATGCATTTGGAGGAGATGTATTCCCATTTGTAAGTCTATCACATCATGATGTGACAGAGTCATTGTTTTAATATCCGTCCCAAATACAGGGTCTCTGTCAAAAAGAAACCCCAGGGGCTGCATTTAGATGTACCGAGGTAAAGTCAATGACTGACCAGGCCCCCAACCCAGTTCATTGTGTTTAGAAGAACGGCACTGAACTTAGCTCAACACTAGTGCTCCAAGACATTTAATTAAGCAGGCTAGCCACAGGTTTAATGGTAGGAAATAAAGATGGCACTGATCAAATACCCAGTATTGGTATTGGCCCGACACAAGCAAAGAACACTGGATCAGATATCTCATATTATTAAAAAAAAAAGTAAGAATCTGATCCAATCTTCTAACAAATGTAGCCTGAAAAAATAAGGGAAACGCTTTTCAAACAGAAACAATAACACTGAATAACAGCCATTCAGCGTAGCACGTGTGTGGGAGTTGCCACAATGTCAGCAGTGTGGCAATACTTCACAATAAAGGAGGAGAAAAGCAAAACAGCGCCGTGCAATATTTGTGTATCGAGGGGCGCTACCCGCACTGGAACATTTAATAAAACAAACTTGATAAAGCACGCACAAAAGACGTCAAGGAGAACCAAGAATGAGTGTTCAGTAGATACTCCACATTCAGTATCTGTATCGCAAAAATAAAAAGTGGTTTTGTGCCATCGCTAGTTCTGTCTAAGGTGTAAAACACAATAATAATATTGACAGTGTCACAATACATTACGGTCTTCCACTTGTTTCTGAAACGATATTAATTGCACGTTGTGTGTAGCCAGAGGAATTCTAAAGGACTTATGTAATGCAATAACCTTTCTTGCTTGAGGATGTTATTTCTTCTTCTTTTCATTCAAATAAATGGGAGTGCAGAACGTAGGTTATTCATGCCGTTATGGTGGTGAATGACCCACTAACAGGATGGGTGTGGGTTATGTTGAAAGCCGGAGGTTTGCATGGTGTAGGCCTCTCTGGCGTGTCACATCTCGGGCGTAGCGCTCATCACGTTGCAAATAATTTTTTACATACAAGAACTTTCATTCTCTCTGACATTTTATAATGATTTGCATAACCCTGTTGGGTTTGGTTATCCCCCCCAAAAAAAAAAAAAAAAAAAAAAAAGGTCATTTTGACGGCGAAAAGGTTTTTTTTTCTTTGGGGAGGGAGTGCGGTTGTCATTTTCTTGTATTATTACTTAAAATAAAATAATTAAAAGCTGCATAGATTTTCTTTCCTTTTTTTCAGACATCCAACTCTATAAATAATCAAGGTCTCCTCCGATCCCTCAGAGTAATTATCTGGGTTCTTTGACAGCCACAGGCGGGAGCAAACTGACAGGTCTCCAAGTGGGAGATGTAGTGTAAATTTTATGAGTGACAAAGGAGATTAGTGGAGTGACTTTGTACATGTAACTTTGACCTCGTTGGAGCTCTGCATGCAGGAAGGTGAACAGGAGGTAGAGGGGACCGGGGGAGGAGAGAGGACTCTGTCACCCACAGACCCAGGTGTGTGTGTGTGTGTGTGTGTGTGTGTGTATGTGTGTGTGTGTGTGTGTGTGTGTGCACGCGTGTATGTGTGTGTGCACGCGTGTGTCAGTTCATTTTGTGTGTCAAAGCAATGGTCCACATTCAGGAGAACTGTGATTTTGAAAACACGAAAGTATCGTGAACTAACCGTTCTCGAGCCAAATCCAACTGAGTGGGGGGAAGAAAAAAAACAACATTTCATTAAAACATGTTGTGGCGGGGATTAGACGGCGGCGAACTGATTCCAATGAGCACAACAAAGCTCATTCATATCTCGTGCTGCATCTTGGGAGTTTCAAAAGATGCATATAACTTATAATCCTGTGTTGACAGCACTCCATTGTCATATTTTGACAGTCGGTTAGGTCGCTGTACCGAATTTGGGTGGAACGTGATCTTTCACAGATATTCTGATTCTGAAGTGGCGCTCTTCGGCTAAACGGCGACCTGCCGTGATGACTCCCGTCTCCGCAACTACCGCCTTTATCGTGGACACCACTGTGTGTCCCTTGCGACGGTCCAACCCCGAGACTATTTGGATTCTGATATACCATTGATGCTCTTTCATAAAACGGATTCTGTACAAAAGAGGCTTTTGTTCCCCGTGATTACAGGGCCTGTGATTTCGACACGCGTGCTACGCCGTGCCCTCCAGCTCCGTGATTGTCACGGATATTTGACGGAGGCATCAAGCACGTGTGAGTGAGGGGGAACATGGCCGTGCCATCGCACCCATCTGTTTACCAGGAGTGTCACAGGGCTGATGTCACCCTGAGAGAGAACATAAGAGGTGGGCCTTGGTGGATTTCTCTCTCTCTCTCTCTCTCTCTCTCCCTCTCTCCCTCTCTCGCTGGGCGTGTTGGCGGAAAGCGACGATAACAGGGCAGCGCATTGGGGTTCAGCGGCCGCGCAGCTTTCTGCAAATCTCCCCGGCCATCTTGCACCGCTTGCGCTGTTCAAACAGGTTCCACATGGGGTGTGTGTCTTGTCTTGTCAAGTAGCTGACGTTCTGATTTAATCAACATCCACGCCTGCCAGATGAATTAGATCACTATCAAAAATGCACCGGGAACGCCATGTCCCTCACTTGTCAGAACCAAATTCATCTGCTCATTTATTTATTACGCTCACCATGAGAGAGACATTGTAGCGCGCCACGGACTTAAGGTTGTCTGTCCTTATGAGGTGCTTTGTTAAACTTGGATGAGCCCCAGGGACGATCGTTCTATCTGCAACGTGCATCGCATCGCAAACACAATACGGAGGTCGGGGAAAAGAAAAACAAACACAGCATTCTTTCCAGTGCTCAGAGAGTTTCTTCAATTTCTTCTGTGAAGAAAACCGAGATAGATGGATAAGTAAAATATTTAACTTTTCCGTCGCAAATTTTGAATACATCTTAAAGTATCAGGTGTTGTGTGTGTGTGTATATATATATATATATGTGGCTTTATTTAATAAATAACTAAAAAGTATTTATAAACAAATGTTGGATATGCTGCCAAGGGAATAGCACGCCTATTGTTCTTTGGTTTTATTTTGCTAGGATGATTAAAATAGATGGGGCGTTTTGAGCGAATGCTGGCAAGCAACTAAAAGCACCATGACAATCTGGAAATGCTTGGAAAGGAATATTGTTGTGCTCACTTGATAGTATCAATGCCAATTGTACTTCTCCTAAATGGACATCATTTCTGAAAACTGCTTTGAAAATGCGTTTCTTCTGTATACGTCTGTGTGAGGCTTTTACATTAAACTCCCTATTTTGCTCACTATTGGCAAGGTGTACAAAACCAGCGCGGCTCCTGAATGGACGCCGAATTGATTCCCGCTGGACAATTGTATATCAAACAGAGCGCTAAGCATCGGAACTGACAAAAATCCATTTCATTATATTTCTCACAATAACTGATATCGCCTGCGTATTACTCCGAGATGATTTAGCCCAGCACACCGACTCGCCGACCATATCCCCCATGCTTTAAATTGAAGGGGGGAAAAAAAAAAGGTTGAGAATTAGTCAATCTGTTCCTCATGTGGGGGTATGTTGCATGAATTATCAGTAGGGCGGCTGTGGCTTAGCTGAGCTGAATAGATTCAGATTGAGACGTCCACGCACGGCTCACTGGTTTGATATTTCTATCATCGACAGCAAAGGAGACTCTGACAGTTGGGCTGCACAAAGCCAGCTGTTTTCATGGTTTGAAGCGTCCTGCACGTGCACCCGAGTTGAAGGATTGGTAGGAGATTATTAACCAAAGTGACATCCAGAACACAGTTGGAAAATCACTGAGTTTCTTCTCTCGCTATCTCTTTCCATCTCCCTCCCTCCCTCCCTCTCTCTCTCTCTCCTTCTCACGCTCTCCTCCTCTCTCCCCCACTCTCTCTGTCTCTCTAATTTTGGAATGGTGGCAAAGTGCTTCAGCATGTTTGTGTTAAATGTTCTAAATTGAGAATGTTCTAAATTGAAAAGTGTGATAAGGTAGAAGGTACATGAAAAATACATGAAATAAAAAAAAAAAAAAAAGATTTTTGGTCTGCCCACTTTATTTTGCCGACATGGCGACTTCAGAACAACTCAGCAGCAGTCCCGTTTGTATCTGGCCGAGACCAGCGTCCACAGTTAGAGAGACAGCTACGCGGTTATCTCCAAGATGATTCATGACGGAGCTCACGTCACGCTGTGTCTTTTAGGAATGCATAGCATAGTTGTGATGTTTTGACTACCACCGGATGACTTATCCGGTGGTAGTGGATACACTGTAAGTATAAGGCTATATACTCCCCCAAGCATCTGTACCTGTTTACCTGACAATTAGGTTAGAATAGGAACCACGAGGTTAGAACGGGAACTTCTAGTCAAACATATTATGAAATGCCTTTAATTCCCAGTATTAGTACTACCGTTGGTTATCATTCGACTGCTGTTATTCGATTGAAAGGTCCATAAATATTAAACAACGATTCATTATTCTTCCATCCAGGTCAAGCTCGGGTCATCACTGAATATGCTCTGGAAACCATTCCAATCTTCCAGGACTCCTTATACATGCATTGGCAAACACATTTGGCTTCACTAGATCAGCATTCTTCGGCAACTCCCTTGGAGTCCGGGACTGAAAACACAATATCCGTTTGGAGGATGCTAGCATTCATCTTTGAATGAGCCTCTCCGCCCATAGCCGGCGCATTTGAGAGAGAAAGGAGAAAACCCCAAGGTTTAGGAAGAAATGAAACCCCAGCGCTGCTCACTCATCTAAGAAACATTAAATGTACGGTTTGTTTACCCCGCATGTGCACTTATGAATCCCACGGGAGCGCCAACCTGTGTATAACTCACCCTTAGGGCTTTGGAGTATTTTTCACTACGAAATGAAATTTTATAGCATGTGAGATTAGCCGACACTAATGCAAGGTCAAAAATAATAGAATCAATAGGTAGGCTCGGTGATGTTAACATTTACAGAAAATAATGGTTCTGAAAAGCGCTGCTGGAAACGGAATGAAATGAGTCTCTGCAGAATTCTTATTGATGGCTTTTCATTATTTCTAATAATTTGACTTTCTTTTGTATGCTGTTGCCAGGGGTATGGCCCCAGCAATATTGTGATGGTTTATCTCCCTTCCTGTGATTGTGTGTGTGTGTGTGTGTGTGTGTGTGTGTGTGTGTGTGTGTAGGTGTGTGTGTGTGTGCGCGCGCGCTTTTATGTGCATGCGCACAAGCGTTTTATGGTCGACGAAGAGCTCTTTCTCCGCCAGTGTTTTTGTGTTGCTGATGGGACCTCGCGTCAAAATGCAGCGCTGGCAATAATGAAGATTGAGGCTGGTGGATCAGCCACCCTTGTCGATTTGGGCCCTCGTCTTAAATTCCCAATCGTTCCAAAACGCTGAAACTTCATTGGCCCCGACGACAGTCCGCCATCTTTTGCAAAGAGCAGCAGAACGTAAAGTGAAGTGTCCGAGATAAAGCTCCAACGATCGGCCGCTGCGACCCCATGTCTTGTGGCATATCAGCGTAATCTCGGAATCTGCAGCTCATTCGGACGTGATTGCATTCAGACGCGATTGTCTCCGATTCCTTTCCAATATGCCCCCACTCATTGGTATTGTCTCTCTCTCTCAGACTAATGAAAATAATGGTTATGAATGTTTTTTTGTGCACTTTGATTGTCACATCAACTGTTTTTATTGCTGTCATTATGGTTTAACATCGCACTGTTAATTCTGTTAATTAAAAAGCTGATTGCTTTTGCCAGTCTCCATTTGGTGAGTCCATATGGTAGAGATTGCTCGTTGTAAATTTCAATGAAGCCTTATCACAGCACCGCTACGTATAATCAAGCCGTACAAGTTCTTGAATTACCTACAATCCCCCCATCATCTTCCCTTACAACTCAGGTCTACAATTTGACGGAAAATACCACTTTCCCCAAATGGCTTTGTCTCAAATAATTACAAAGGATGCAGGGTCATTGTTTGTTATAAAAGCAAGCAATTTTCAAACCACATGCACTGTGCGGTGGGCAGCATCCGGAACATAACAAAGGCTGCTGTTCAAACAAGGACAATAAAACTCTTCCCAATCTCAATAATCTATTGGGCAGCGGCCTGGTGCCTAAATATTACCTTACAAAGTCTTCAGTCTTAAGGTACTAAGCGAACGTGGCATCACAACAAAAAGACAAGGGACCGTGTGGAGTATCTGCTGCATTGGAGGCCGTCAAGAAATGAATTCTACATCCAACTCATTTGATGTTTTCAGACCTTCAGTCTGGCTGAAACCGTTCTGTGTCCAGGTGCATATGTGCTGATCTTTGCCCGATGCATTTCAGCTGGCTAGTGCGTTTTTGCAGTCTCCGAGGTGATGGCCTATTTTGGCATTTGTTTCGATTCAAGTGACGTAAATTCCAGACAAACAGATAACAGAATCGTTTCCTCATCGTGGAAGTTTTGGGGAGAATTGCTTTCTTCACATAGAGTAAGAGGAAATGAGTACGGCTCGTCTCTCTGAAGAAGGTAGCTGTGCTTTGTCAAAGTAGTTTTAACTTGTGTTCACTAGTCTCTGATATCAGTTTGGTGCCATAACTTGAGATATTTCAGATGAAAGAAGTACTTGTGGTTAGCAGAATTATTCTTTATATATATACAGTATATTCACATATATATGTGTGTATATATATCTTATATCTTTGATTTCGAATGTAAAGATTTCCGCGAGTACCCATACCAATTACAGAGGCTCAGAACTAGTTCTTTTAAATACTAGTGTTTTTTCTAAGCTTAACATGTTGCACCACTAGTTCAATACTGAATCATGACGCATAGAGTCTGTATATTTTACATACACCGATTAGTTACAACATTAAAACCACCTGTCTAATATTGTGCAGGGCCCCCTCATGCCACCAAAACGGCTCTGACCCGTGGAGGCATGGACTCCACAAGACCTCTGAAGGTGTCCTGTGGTATTCGGCACCAAGATGCAGCAGATCCTTTAAGTCCTGTAATATCTCTTTCCCACTGCGCCAAAAACCCGGTAACACCCGCTAACATCTGGCATTTGTCATGAGTGGGAAAGGGTACACCCGGGTTAAAGTTCCGGGACAAATGACACTGCAATAGACACGGGTATTTATCGGCTCCAGCACCAATGCTTGGTGCATGAAGTGACAGGAATATCCATGTATCGTTCGATCATTTCATATACGATTTAGAATCCAAAAATCAAAATCAGAAGTCATTGATTTTTTTCCCGCCGCATGAAGGACCATGTAATGTGTTGAGTGTGGGGACCACTTCGTGGGGACCGCAGCAGAGAACCCCCACGTTTCTCGCCAAGCTCTGAGGGACTCCAGCACCACCCGATCTCCGCCGCTGGAGGACCAAGTGCGTGCACTGTGCATCACGCACTGGGGCGGTGCTTTCTTGCAGCTTGCTAGCTGAGATGCACTGCTCTCTGACACCTTTCTATGATAGCATTAACTTAAACTATTTCAGCAATTTATGCTACAGTAGCTCTTCCGTGGAATCAGACCAGACCAATTAGCCTTCGCTCCCCACATGCATCAATAAGCCTTGGGCGCCCATGACCCTGTCGCCGGTTCACCGGTTGTCCTTCCTTGGACCACTTTTGGTAGGTACTAACCAGTGCAGACCGGGAACGCCCCACAAGACCTGCTGTTTTGGAGATGCTCTGACCCAGTCATGTAGCCGTCACAATTTGGCCCTCGTCAAAGTCGCTCAGATCCTTACGCGTGCCCATTTTTCCATCAACTTCAAGAACTGACTGTTTACTTGCTACCTAATATATCCCAACCTTGACAGGTGCCATTGGAACGAGATCAGCAATGTTATTCACGTCACCTGTCAGTGGTTTTAATGTTGTGGCTGATGGGTGTATATTGCATACTATATTTACTCTACTGCACTTTAGTACATAGATATGCTTGACTTCACTAGTTTAGTTGTTAGGCCAGCATGTATTTCACTAGTTGGGTCAGCGATTAAACTAGCTGTAGAGAAGGGTAATTAACTCATTCAGGTTGCTATTGACTTCCAAGCACAACATTAACCCATCAGGACTAGAATATATTTCCGCGAGGTCACTATTGGTGGCTTATTCCCGAGCACCTGTGAGCTTTACCGCATACGTCACCTCGTCCTGTAGAAAAGAGGTCACTCGTTCACGCCTTAAGTTGTGTAATATCATCAAATGTGTTTCCTTGATACATCCATTTCAACAGCTCTCCTCCATGTTGTGACATTTAACCAGCGTGTTTGATAGTTGTTAGTCAATTATTGTACATGTTTCATTGCGCACTTTGATTTCAAAACTTTATGACCATGAGTAACCATTTACTGGACACTAGTTGAACAAAAACTTTCCCAAGCAAACAAATATGCTCAACTAGCAAAGCTTCTTAACCGGTAATTAAGATATGTGACCAGGTCAGTAGTGTAAAGAATCAAAATAAGAGTCAAAATAAATGACAAGCAAGATGCAAATCTTTGACATCAGGAAGGCTCCGCTCCGTTAGACCAAACGTCCAACACATTGTGAACAGCAGCGAATAATGACGAACCACAAATTCGATATCAAGGATATGCAATAAATCCTCATTGTGCTTTGCTGTAAGCACCGCTGTACTTGTTGTCTGGATTTCTTTAGCGGCCTCTTTGTACCTTTTAAATACATAAAAAATAAAATAAAATAAATACATGAAAACAATCTAAATGCTACAACGCACATATCAAAAGAATGAGAAGCAGTCCATCACTGGCTATTACGTTAATCTCACAGCAGCAACAAACAAAGCCTTGGCTGGTTTGCCTCGGGGCCTGGTTATAACAACTACAAACCCTCAGACGCCACACACCGTCTGACCAAATCCCACCTACCCCCCAAGTCCGTGCTCCCCTCCAGCCCCCACCTGGGCTCTGGCCAGGGAAAGCCTGTCCCTGTTGCCCCCCCTAATGGCAGCTGTATGTATGACTATTCCAAATAGGGGGTGGTGGTGGTGGGGGAGGTTCCATGATTCATGCCGGAGCATAAAACTCACCGTCCTGGGTGAGCTGAATAACTCTTGTCATTGCAGGTCTTTGAATCCTCGACTAAGGTTCAGCCAGATGATGTTCTCACGCGTGTGGAATGGTTGGTGTTTACAAAGGGAGGCGAGCGGTGGGAGGACACGCGGGCGCGTCCTCCCTGTCAGGCCTCCTCCCGGGCCAGACCTCCGTCAGCTCAGAAGTCGAGGACCCCCCCCCCCTTACCCCTGGACAGACAGGTTCTGTCTCTCCTCTGCCGCACTCACATGGGGGTGGGTGGGATCTGTTTATGATAATGTAAATATTTATACTCTATGAACTCTAACTGTGTTTTTACAGTAGGAAAGTTGTGTACAGTTGTGAATGTGTGGAAACGGTTGAGGGAAATATTCTGTTGTCATTTGACATGTGAGTTCCGTCTCAAGACACTGGTGGCTGGGTTTTAACGCGTAGTGCCAGCTTTACATGTTTAATGGTGATTTGTTTGTGGTGCCAAGTCCAGCATCCTTGTTAGGTTCTAATTTGCAAAATGCCAGCTGAGGAGGAATAAATTAGGTGGTTTATTGGCTTTTTCTTCACATTTCAATAGCTTTCTAACAGCATATTGTTTCATATTCCTAACCGGCGACATATAAAAATTCGGACCGCAGGAATTTAACACAAAGCACAGTAATTAAAGTTAAATTATTAACCATTAAGAATGAAACAAAGGGCCCTGTAATGTGTGTGTTATATGGGACCATAAGGGCTTTAATAATGAACTGGAAACAGTGTTATTACTGGTTGATATTTTGGTGGGCGAGGAGAAGGGGCAATAACACCTTTAAACAGAGCTGCACAGTCTTAATTTGTTGAGGCCATTGTCCTGTGCTCTTTTCAGGAGGCAGGCCATTTATCATGCGGGCGACCGTTACTTTTAATGAGTCTGTTATCATTCATTTTAGGGCATCCCACCTTTCCCTGACATGAATAGTATTTCTCTTTATATAGGACATAGGATTTATGTCTCCCTCTCCCCTCAGCCTCTCTTCCTCTCTCCCCTAGCAGGGACCTGTCAGCCAGGCTCCTCCTGATGGCAGTTTGGGGGGTGAGGGGTCGGTCTGCCACCCCCTAGCACACCGGGGCCAAGGGGCTCAACCAGTCCAACCTGTCTCTGTGAATTCACTTAAAACAACACAAAGACCCCGCTCCTCTGACGCTGTACTGGGGAGGGGGGTTTCACCAGGTACATAAGCAGGATATCAAACACCTTATATGTTTTTGTTCAAACTTTCATAATTTATTCATATTTTTTGAACAACCATATATACAGTCTATACATTTTTTTTTTTTGAGTATTTAAAAAATAATGTTTAAAGTAAGACTCGACACAAAAGTTTAAGCACACACACATACAATAAAGCTACTTTAAATCATAGTTTTGTAAAAAAAAAATTAACCCATGCCTCTAAAATCTAACTGTTAATAGCACAACCTCGTTGAACACTTTGCTACTGAGAAACTAACAGCTATGCTGCAGTTTCTCTCTGTATTTAATTGCAGCGCAATGGGGCAAAGGTTTTCAAAGTTTTCAACTCCTTTTCAAAAATGGGAAGCTTACAATTTTGACAGTCTTTGTATATACTGGGGGGGAAAAATGGATACTAACCATGCATTTATAAGGCTTTTCTGGGTTTTATTGGATCTTTTCCACTTCTGCAAATCAGCTCTTCCAAAGTGTTAATCTTGACCACAAGCAATGCTGGCAACATAACATAGTGACAGGTGAAAGAATATGCACTTGGCATCATCCTCATCACATGCATAAACACATATGCACACACAAGCATAAACACACACACACACACACACACACACACACACAGGCTCAGATTTTCTCGCTACAACAGAAATGACCCGACAGGTTTGCGCAGCGAGATGCTTTCTGCTCTAGTACACTTCTGGGAGGTGGTCTCAGGATGTCTCCATAATGCCAAAGTTCGCCTCAGTGTTCGCCATGCTAAAACACATTACGACATACTTTTATCTTGTGAAAGCCCTAGATTTGTCGTGGAAAGAACTAAAAGACTGTTTCACTGGATAGGCAAAGCACCCTTCATTGAAAGTTATTGCTAGCCAGCTAGGGGTAATACATCACAGCTTTTTTGAAGACAATGCTACAAAGCCGAATCCAAGTACAGATGCATCATAGTTGCACAGTGAGCATTTTGTTACAAATAATGTTGTCATCAATTTTCATCTTTTGTTTAAACATATTAGTCTTTCGGACAAGATAGGTCATATTTCAGCAGGTTGATAAATTCTCTCCCCTCTCCTCTTCACAGAATGTGCACTTAATTAATTACACAACCTTTAATTGGACAGATTATTCCTAATGGTGGTACAGTGCTAAATGTACAAACTCTGAGAGGGCTCACGAGTAATTATTTTAATGCCACTTTTTGGGCTAGTTGTAATCAGTATATTTCAAATAATTAGTAATTTTCGTAATGGAAGACGCAGATTCTCCATATATATATATATATATATATATATATATAGAGACACACACACACACACACACACACACACACACACACACACACACACACACACACACACACACACACACACACACACACACACACACACACACACACACACACACACACACACACAGTATATATAGGCAGTTTTTATTTCCTCCGTTGATCTCTCATCTTTTCGCAGCTACCCCGTGAGCCGAGGCTGTAGTGTTAGGGGGCGTTTGATCACCACTTGATATTTAACGATATCTGCAGGCATTACCTCCTGTTTAATTACCTCAGTAATGTGCGCTGATGTACGTGATGGATTTTTACGGAAGCAGACTTCTTAACTATTGGATGCAACGACATGAATGATTGTCCCCGCAGCGCTGCTCTTAAGGGATAAATGAATAATTTTGACCGAGGGACGGAAATTTACTAGTGAAAGCATCTGCAGTCAACTACTGCAAACAAACGTGTGATGCACAGTAGAACAGTGTTAATACATAATAATACACTTAATACATATATTTATGGATAATATAAATAATACATAATACATTATATTTGGGTATATTTTAATGTTGTTTTGAATCCAGGCTTCACAAAGGATAAACTAATCATCGGGTTTGTTGAAGTAACAAAACCACACAAAAGAAGATCCATAAATGCATTTAAAGTCCAGAGTAAATGTTAATTTGTGTGCTCCTCGCAGAGCTCCGGCAGTGCTGCAGTGCTGGGGAGAGTGTCCATTTCCAATAGGAAAAAAAAAAATGGGAATGATGACATTGTTAAAACTTCACAGCTTGACTCTGTGATAAGCAGAGAATATTAAACTAACGGCTGATGCCTGCTTATGGGGAGGAGGGGGGTTGGCTGGCCCCACAGTCATATAATTCAGAGTATGTATGTCAGCCTTGTGCTCATTACTAAGACTGATCATACTGTCTAACAGTATCCTGCCCGCCTGGCACCCAGGACCTGCAGGTGGTGCTTTATCTAAAGTCCACGACGATTATTCACAGGAAATCTTCTCTGCTGCGTTAGGCATAAGCAGACAGAAAATTCAAGCTAAAGCAGGAAGATAAGATCCAGGATCAACAACAAAAAAAAAAATAGCTTACAAAAAGAAAAAAGCCAATTGAGCAATTGTGTATGCATATTGTCAATAGATGCATCTGCAGATGGTCCAGCAGAAAAGACTCACTGGAAGTGGACGCCACAAAAGATTTCCATAATGAAGTGTATTTCACGCTTCATAAGGGGTCAGTAGCTGAAAGGCATTCCACCATTCGATATTGACAAATCTCGATGTTATATCTTAGTGCTTCAAAGCCCCCAAAACCACACACCAGCGACCATCAGTCTGTCCACTCCGACCTGCATTGATGGATCTTTTGCCGTTGTTGTTGTTGTTTTCCCCTCTTTCTTCCCCCCTCTGTCTCGTGTCCTTCTCTTTTATTGCTTTGTACAGCAAAGCACCATTACTGATCCCTTCCAAAGCACAAACTAAAAATCTATCCCGTTGTCATTTGCCGCACCGTGCCATCTATCATCGGGGGTGCTTGGCAGCGTCTCCGCACGAGAGAGGAGGTGCTGGAACAGGAGGGAGAGTCAAGGACTTTCACGCGCAACAAAAAACTTGTCACAATTATTTATGGCTCTTGCTGGGACACATAATAGGACACATCAAACTGCTGTTTTTTTGTGTGATGAGCGCCCTCACATCGCTGGCTCCCTTGTCGAAGTGGGTCACAGGCATCTCTTGCCTTACACATACAATTTCCAAGACAATGGCGGAGCACTTGGGGAAGTGACAGTGACAAATACTGGAGCCCCCACGGAAAGCTGGGCAGGCTGTTACATGAGTGATTGCGCCAATAATCATGCGGAGTCGTCACGTGTCCGTGGCGCAGGAGGGAGATGGGCAGCAGGGGTGGCAGGGGGTGGGAAGAGACAGAGTGAGAGAGAGAGAGAGAGAGAGGGGACAGAGAGGGAGGGAGAATGAAAGAAGAGACAGAGCACTAGTGTATGAGTGTGTGTGAATGAGAAAGGGAGGAGCTGGGAGGAGCGGCAGGCCCGTGTAGAGAAGCGGCTAACAGGTCCTGGCAAATCATTTTTTATTTCCTTATCATCCATCTCCCACTTCCTCCCCTCAGATGAGTTGCTGCTAAATGACTGTCACTTTGGACGGTGCTGTGATATGTTCTGCTGTAGCGCTCGTAATTGGGAAGGGGTCGCCGGTGCCTGTTTCTCCGTGTGACCTTTCTTAAACTCGGCCGCCCAGGGAATTGGGCAGAGCCTCAGATTAAATTACTTCTCCAGCGCCTCGGCCCTTCACCTTAAGTGCTGGCACTTGGCTCCAGTTCATAGGAAAGAAGCCCCCTGTTCCCGCTTCAGCGCTTCAGGCGCCGAGTTCAGACTCACGCTGACTCCCAGCCTTAGCTAACGGGAGAGACCACGGAGGGCCTGCGCGGAGAATAAACAACTGCACCATGTTTTCGCGTTGGGACAGACAACGTACCGAGCGGGGGGAAAAAAAAAAAAAAAAAGGCTTCGCACCAAACCGACTCAGTAAGCAGTGAAACTTGTTTGTGGTGTCTACGTAGATATTCACCTTGAGAGAGGTGAGAGTCAAATGTGGATAAAATGTAATTTTAAATTACAAACTAATCAAAACCAGACAACAAAGCACTAAATATAACCAATCCCCAGTGGTTTAACAGAATACTTCTGCTAAAATAGTTCATGCGACAATACATAAACAATTGTTTGGCCATACATAACAGTATGAAGCATAATGTGCAGGGCAAGTTGATTTTTTTTCTCCCCCCTCTTTGTTTCTTATATTTGTTTTCAGTGTTGGTAAACAACAACAAAGAGTTAAACCTGAAATCATCATCTTGCTGTCAACCATACACCCCCACCTCCTCCCTCCACCACTTATAAAAATGGCACATTGACCTGACACAGCAATGTGAGGAGAGAAGCAGCTATTCACTGCTCTGTTAGATATGATATAATGAGACGCCGGCGCTCTGAAAGACTGACAGAAGAAAAAACACTGCCCAATTGTTCTCCAAACATTCTGGCTATGTCTAAATAAAAATGTCACATTTTGGCTCGCTATCATGCAAATTAATGGCATATCTGGCTGTAAAATAGACATTGTGTGAAATCAAATCATCTCCAAAGACATAAAAATGCTCTGATCAAGTGTTCGTCCTCCCCTTTGAGAGCCTTCAACAGCTCGACTATCTCCTCAATTACTTTGGGTGTCACCAGACAGCTATCTGCAACGAGAGCATGTTTTCCCACATAATGACAACTGATAGCTGGTGTCAGACAGGTTATGCTTTTCAATTTGGGTCTGGCAATAATAACAATTACAGCTCACGCAAGTCCTCATTACCTTACAGTATGAATTCATTTTCCCATGCATATTTCCCAAAACACTCATCTCCACGGCCGTCATCAGAGACAGGCAGCTGGCAGGACAACAGAGCAGAGAAAATACAATGGCAAACTTTCTCTTTGTTGACCTTTGCTTTGTCTTTGGGACTGAATCAGTCCCTGAAAACCTTTTGTCCACCCTCTAAATCGTTTTAGCAATTCAGGGTGTGGCCCGTCTGACCAATGGGGAGATTTGGCCGCCGATCCCTATAAAAAAATAAATAAAAGTAAATGCATGAGGCGGAGGCAATACTTCCCGAATTTTCTTTTTTATTCAGGAAATATCCTTGTTGCTTTCTACTATAATGCTGAGCAAAGACTTAAAAATGACTAAAATGTGCCACAGTCAAGACATTTCAGACAGTAACGTGATCAATAACATGACAGTTTAAGACAGAAGAGCTTCTGGTTGAAAATATGAGAAAATGAAATAAATAATTGACATGCAGCACACTGTGTGTGTGATTAAGACAGCAAATGAACAGGAAAAGCATTCAAATACAAAATGAAAGACAAATGATATTATTATACCACTTTTCCGTCTTCCTTACAATTCATGCCAATTTGAACTGGAAATTGCCAAAGCTCTCTTCAAATGGGAGACAGCAAAATGTTCCAGTAGTCAGGTTTAACAATTGTCATGGTACGGATATTCTTGTTTCTTTATCCATGTTCCTCAAAATCATAAAATGGACATAAATATTACAGTTTGTTTAGTGCGTTGTGGGGATCAGTGGGTGGCTACAAGGCCTGAAGCGTTATTTCGAATTTTGTTTTTGCTTTAGCACAGGGTGCCAAACCCATTTTAAGTTTGCAAGCCGGATTTAACTAAATACCACTTAATGTGGACTGGATTACTTTTTAAAAACTTGCTGTAGGTCTGTGCATATGTACACGTGTGCATGACCAGTGCAGCCTGCTGAGAAGCTCTTCTGGGCTAATATTGTTGGAATCAATCAAATGTATGCTGCCATAATAGCTTGCAGTTGGGGCAAAAGCATCTGGGAGAAATTGTATTTTATCTGCTGGCGCCTTACAGTCAGCACTGAAATATGAAAACATAGGGCAGTGTCTTACATTGGCTTACCTTTTCCTCAATTGTGTTGATCTGATTCAATGACCTATTGACCGCTGGAAGATGGCAACTCCGTTCCTGTCCTAACTGCTTGGCCGTCCACATAGTGTTGACTGCCAACTCTCCTTTAAGATGTAAACAAATATACTGTTGTATACAGCCTGCCAAACTAGAAAAGTGGAGCATTATTGTTACAGCACATTCAGAAACAATAAAAGCAGGGCTGAGTTGAGGGTCATTGCTTCTGTCACCGAGTTGTGTCTTCTCATTTTTCGTTGCCTGGCATCCTGCCCTGGAAGCCACTGGCCTCTTTGGCACGTGGAACAAAGACATGCGCGCTCGGGCTCCATGGTCAAGGCAACACCCATCCTAAAATGCTCATTTTCCCTCGCTGACGTGGGCTCAAAAAATTGGGAGGATTTAGCCCTCTCTCGTTTCACTCTACATCATTTCTTGCTCTGAAGTACTTCAAACACATATCCCCCCACGTTTGACATAAATTTCCTGTCTTGCCAACAAGTAATCAAACCAGATAATCGGATTACCTGCTTGTCAAATTAGGTCTGTATGTTTTTCAAGCCTCACCCATATTTTACTGTGGGAGTGGGTTTTTTTAGTTTTGTTTTTTTTTGTTTTGTTTTTCCAGATGAGTACCAAAATGAGGATATATATTTTTTTGCATAGCCAAAGGACTATCAAACAGACAGACAAACAGCCCCCATTGCAGAACATTACATTATGCAGCCGTGGAGGTGCTGCGGCTGTTTGTGTGATACTGTATTGATCCCATAAAGGACAAATTTGTTTCCCCCTCCCCAGGAGCAAAACAGCGCCCCCTCAGCAGATAGGCTTGGGCACATGAGGTGCAAGGATATACCCCGCTATGCAGGTTGGTTGCTGTATTTGCTAAACCACCTCACTAGCCCTCATCTACCGTAAAAAAATGTTATTAGGACAGGAGGCACATTACTTTTAATTAACAATGTAGGATGTTTAAGGAACAGACAATAAAAGAACATTCGCTTTTGTTGACGACAAAGCTCAAAGGTAAGCGTACGAACGGCAATAACACAGAGTTACTGTGGATGTAAACAACCTATTTTGGGGTCAAAAATAAAATAAGTAGGGATCATGAGGAGTCGAGAGTTGTGATTCGGGGACTTAGAAGATTTGGCCCGTGCGTCTCCGCTAATTCTAGCCGACGTCCTCGGTTGGAGGGATTGCCCCACACTGGCATACACCGGCGTCTGTTCCGCCTCACGGATGTGTGGCCATCGCCGCACCAGACGGTGACACAGAATGATGCCCCTTCAAAAGCAGGCAGAGGAGCTCAGAGATGAATCAAGTTCCATGTAGGGAAAATGTGTTAAATAGGACTGGGACACTGCAGCATGATAATTTTCTATCACAGAAGCCTATAAGTATCTGACAGGCCCTATGCTGACTCGGCAGTCTGTTACAAAATGGCAGGCATGCCCTTTTATCTCGGCACATGTTTCACGGCAATTGGACAATCAGCCACTGCAGTGAAAATCCATAGTATTGATCGGCCTGTATCTTCTCTATAATTCTCCAGCAGGAAATCCCTGATGACAAATTATATCTGCGCCAGTTTTTGATTGGTGCTTTGATGTAAGCGATCTCCAAGGGCAGTCCGAGCTACTGGTCGAGGCTCTATTAACTAGGTCTACCTCGGCTCTCGCTGTGCGGACACACACCTGCCCGGAGCCAGAAGGTTCTGTCAGAAAGTCACACCACGGGCCCCGAGTCAGACCTGCTTCAGCAGTTCAGAATTTACAACCGCTCATGCAGACCACCCGACAGTATGGACAGAAATGCAAGAGGACGGTTCTCAGAGGATAGCGGGCTGTGAAGGTGACTGTCTGCTTACAGTGTCTAGACTTGAGATACACACGCACACGCACACACACACAAACACACAAGCGCGCGCGCGCACACACACACACACACACACACACCCCCCCCGATACGCATGTCGACATGAGCGCGCCTCAACAAATTTTGCATCAGATATCGGACAATTTCTTTCTGTTCTGTTTATTTCTAGATCATAGCAGTCATCGCTGTATTTCATTACAATTTACAACATGTCTACCGCCTTTTTTTTTTTTTTTACAAGACCATCCTTAGCCATTCACCGCTTTTTTATTATGCATTTGTAAATTGTGCCACAGTGTTAAGTTTCAATTTAGTATCAATTTAAGGGGCCATTTTTTCCCCAGCAATAGAAGGCCAGGTCCCGAAGCGTTTCTCAAGCAGCCGCTATAATGGCTCTGCTCGTCTACTCCAATCTGATGCTTGTGAATGCAACACAAAGGGATGGAAGCGCAAGAACGTGATGCTTTTTCCTACTGATACCTAACAAACACAAACGCCCCCCCCCCCCCCGCTCTCTCTTTTGCATTCAGCTTTCAGCCCCTGGTGCGTACGAAGAGCCTTATCGTTATTCACTTTGGACTACCACGCTATTTCTACAGTTGATAACCCCCGTCCACAATGTGCTGCTCAGCGCTGTGGAGTGCACACATCAAGAGGCCTCTTCTAATCCTGCTGGGATACTTAGCAGGCGTCAAAATTGGCGCAGAACTTCCACCGAAACCCGTGTCGTAAATCCGATGATTTCTGAAAGGAGCAGAGGACAGAGAAAGCCCTTTATTGGAGAGTCACAGGGGATAATGTTGGACATAATCCAGCCTCTGACAGAAGTGCAGGGGGGAGCCGGCATCGTTTACAGAGAGGCACATGCTCCCTCCCTTCAAACAGACACGACTACAGTGAAGAAACCTCTTTACCAGCCAGTCAGTGGAGGATAATCTTTCCCCTCGCAGCACAATGTGAGAGATTACAAGGAGAACATGTCAGTCTGCACTGGATTTGTTAGACACCAGATCTGTTGTCCCTATCGATTTGCAGGCTGCTCATTCATGTTTTTGCATGGGTCTCGCAGGCATTGGGGCCAAAAGCATATGGTTGGGGAGGCAGCCATTCTTTTCTTTCTGCTTGCTCGCCCTCTTTGTGCGGCTGGAAGTACCAAAGTGTGTGTGTGTGTGTGTGTGTGTGTGTGTGTCTGTCTATGCGTTTGCACGCCTCAGTTTGTGCTCTCCTTTGCAAATGATCGCTACGGTGTCAATGCAACACCTGCTCCTGGGAAATGCATTTTGTAATCACAGGACAAGTTAACCTCGACACCACAGACTGCAGATGTTGTAATCCCTGGTGCCATTCTGTCGCTGTTGATTTGCTTCTGTACAAGCACAATCATCGCCCTCATTTTAGGGGTCATAGTTTTCCCCAAAGCTTCACATTATTAATCAATTATTACATTACCCACCCCCTTCTTAAACAAATAACAGAAGCTCCAATACTTTTCTTATTACTGGACCCAGGTGGTTACAAATTATTTCCTATCTAGTGTTAAATAAATGCCTGTTGGCAATGCACTTCTCACAGACATTTAGCTGATGGAAACACAGTTCCATTGTTGTGTGGAAAGGCAACTCAGGGAAGCATAGCTCCTTGGTTTATTGAGCACATACAGTATGTGCCAAAGCATCCACACCGTTTTGACAAGCGAGCAAAGCAGCCCACGAAATGTTTGCAAAATTGTGGCCAGCCAACTGATCATTTCTTAATGAAGCTGTTAAAACTGAGTAGAACGCAACGCATGCAAAAACATCAAGATAAAATAAATTTGGTTTATTTTTTCTTAGCTTAGAAAATCTATATATGACAGAAATTATTAAAAAAATATGATACATTTATACTTAAGAAAGAATTAAAACATTCCTGGTATCAAACTCTCAATCCAAGATTGAAGTGCTTTCCTGAGGTCAGAAAAGTTAGACAGGTTCGCCATCACTGCTGGTCCCGAGTGACATAAAGCTTGCCGTTTCCGTGGAGCTTTGGGGCCGCCGGATTAAGGGCCCCTCAGCAGTGGACTTTGACAGAGGGGTCCAGTGGACTCACAATGCCCATTTTAAAGGGGCACAAAACAAGAAGTTGTCGCCGGAGCGTTTCCCGGTGATCAATATGCTAACTCGAGGAATGCTAAAATCGAGGCGACGCTTGACAAAGATGGATAGATTTGCACCGTCCGTGAAATGTCACTGATTCAGTGGAGGATGTCACCTCCGGATTGCTCGGCTGTGTGATAAGCCTGACACATCAGCTTGGGGTGGAAACTGGCGTGGCGCCGCTCTCTCGCTCTCTCTTCCTGTCAGAGCAGACGGATGACAGCGACCACCACTGCTGCAGGCCCAGTGGGACCCAGGTAAAAATGAACACAATTAAAAAAATGGATGAGTTGCAATCTGTGGAGGTAAGTCAATGTGTAAGGATTTGGGTGGTTAGCGACTGAGTGGTGTTGGGGAGGTGGGTGTGATCATTAATTTCTAGTGAGTGTTGTCAATCTAGATTTGATGGAACTATCAATGTACAAAAAAGCTTGCTCTTCTTCCTAACAAAATTTAAAAAGAAACGTTTTAACAGCGTAATTTTATTTCAGCCAGTTTGAACAGCTGATTGCAGAGGCTTTGGTCTGACACAGCAGGCCCATCTAAATACAAAGTCAGATACTGAAAGTGACAAGCATCTCTTTCACTTTCTGCATTTAACCCGCATCCTTGATAGAGATTTATGTGATAACAGAGACAGAGCTCTATCATTTTCATAGATAATGTAATTGCCATAGGAAATGGGCCCATAAAAAAACCCCATAAAGGTTTTTAATTTGACTGCCTTCTTCCAGAATTTGACCCTTTGTGAAGCTCATATCTTGTGTTGCCCTGAGGCGGCAGCTCTGAGACTATTATCTATTTGTTCAAGATCAAAGGGCCGTCTAACAACAGGAAGCATTGGCGGGCGGGCGGGTCTGGCGTACGCTGGTTCGCGTACCTATTCAAACAACACTCTAGACCACAGAGGGGCTGAGAGAGTTGGAGCTCCCTAGCTCCCGATTTTCTGTGTTGCTGGGATATTCACCTTGCCTGTGCGTTAATAAGGAGGATTCACACGAGGGCGAAAGCAGAATCCTCAAATTGAACCATAAAAACCGACCCATAGGCTAACCTGCTGTCAGGTTTCTTAGCCTGCTCCGTTCTGATGCTGCTGTCTGGGTGATTCTGACTGATTGTTTTGGTTTGCAATATTTTCTGCTGTTTCTCGCTGCTGGCTTGCCTTCCTAGGTACTGTATTTTTTTTTTATCTCATTCTGTATCCCACAGACAGTGATTGCAATCTTGTTGTTTTCTGAAGGATAAACACCAGAACCTGGCACAAGACAAAGCACCATCCACCCACAGCATCCTGGGTAACTAATAGCCCAGGTCAGTGTCTGTCGTTTTATTTATAATCCTCAACAGCATGAAATATGAAGCCGCGGATTGAGATGCATAACCTCACACCCTTTTTTTTGAAGCAGGAAGCCCTCGGACACCGAAAAATGATGAAAAGCCGCAGCTGAGAGGTAAACTATTAATAGACTCCTCCACCTGAAACTGTCACGGTAATCCCTGCTCTATGGCCATGGAGTCGCACCAGGAGCACCTTTCAGGGACTTCAGAAGAGCAGTAGAAAGAGCTAACATGAGATTTTGCAGCACTCTCTTCATCTACCAGACCATAACAGGTCCAGCTGAGACCAATTTGTTTTCCAGATCATAAATGCATGGAAGTGTGGCTATCTCATGATGACTACGGTGTGCAGGCAGAGCCTGATGCAGATACTTGATATAATGCTGATTCTAAGCATATAACTGCAAATCTGTTACAAAAGTCTACGTGTTGTTGAGTCAAATGAGGGATGGTAGTAAAAACAGCATGGCTGCATTTTTCATGGCCAACTAATTAGCAGTTTTCTCTAAGAAGCATAATAGGAGCTCTTGTGTGTGTCACTGCTGTCTTCCGTGGATCATGAATAAAATGCTCATTTTAAACATTTTGGGGACAACTTCCTGGGATGTAAATCAGCCAGCAGTAAAGTTATGTCAAAGGAAAAGTCACCGCCGGTAGCAGCCAAATCCCACAAATGATCATTTATTATCCAACACTATTTTTAAAAGGGGGAAATGGCAGCTTCTCTTTGTCAAACCTAACAAGGGAATAGCTTTCAGGTGCTTATACCGCTATAACTCATCGCAGTGACCTTTTGAGCAGAAATTAGGGCACTTTTATTCTTGCTCAGGTGCTTGTTGAGGTCCATTAGCATTTTTGAAAAGTGTTATGGAGTGTAAAGGAAAACAAGGATTCTTTCATTAATAGACCTGCTGAACTTTAACATGGAATCTAACAGAAACATTGTGTCTGTTTTCAGTCAGGAAGTGATAATAAAAATAAAATCCATGGCAACTCCAACCGCACGCCGCAATCATGACTCCAAATTTTCCTGCTCCGAATGTTCAGCTCTATCTTTATCATTATGCTCCAATTCAACGTGTTTCTCCTTCAGGGAAATTACACAGCCTTCCACCTAATCCCAGTCGCAGCGTATGCTATTCCACGCTAGCAGACCAAATTAAACGTGACTGAGAAAGACAGGACATACAGTCTTCTAACCCACTGTCGGTTTTTTGAGGCTTCTAAATAATTCATAGATAAAACAAAACACAACAAATACCTTGAGACGTGTGCTAGCCGGTAAGTTAATCCCACAAAATGAAATAGAACTTTATCTTGCAGCACAAATTGAAGCAATACCATGATATTAAAGTGTACTAGAGAACACAAACACGGCGACAAATAACAAAATGCCAGGGGGACCTACGGTGGTATTACAGAGGACAGAATACCATTTCATTGCGGGAGTGCGGGAGATGATGCTCAATATTAGTGTTATTGTCTACAAATTGGAACATGCAGGCCAGCTGAGGCTTTATTTTTTTTAGGCTGTACGGAAAACTTAAACCTCTAAAACTGTAATGTAAAACTTTTACATTAAAAATGTAGCTCTCTGGTTAATACTCCCAAACATATTAATTTCATTGATCCATTTCTCATAGATTCAGTTATCAGAATTACATGTAAAAATACAATCGTAACAGATGTTTTATGTCTCAAAGACTTCCTGTAAATGTGAGGCAACATGACGCAAGGAGAAAGAATATCACATAAGTTTGTTTTGTGGTATCGCATCGGGTTTGATACACTTAGTATAAAAATAATAAATAAATAAAAACCACGTTATCGCATGCATTTATCTAATTCATGAATAAACGTCAGGGAAAAAAAAATATCACTTTCTACCACCATTACTTATTAATCTTTATGTTCATCCCAGAGACACTTAGTCATGTCACCTACGATGTCCTCTAAAAGAAAATGGCCCGGTGCAGTGTATTGAATTACATGTTCCCTTATTTACCGGAAAAGCAGGTCCTGGTGATAACAAGAAAGGTGATATTTACAGTAGCCTGCGGTGGTAAGATGTTCCCGACCAAACAGCGTGGGGGGGCGGAGGGCAGGAAGGAAATGGCATTAAGATCATGTCGGTGAGACATGTGTAAAACCAGTTCAGATATTTGTACCAACAAAGCTGTCACGCCTCTCACATTTGATAGACTTTTCCGTACATTCACATGGTCTCCGAGTCGTGTGTACGGCCGTTTTTGTGAACGTGTGTTTAGTCTGGCGTGGCTTGAACATTGTCTAGTTATGGTTAATAAAGCGCTTTGATCCTCGCTCGTGGAAACAGGTGCAGATGAAACAACTGGAACACGTGGTGCGAGCCAGAAGCCGAGCACACCTGTTCTTCCCCCGTCAGACGGTCTCGCGGCTGATAGGCTGTACAACGCAAAATAAGTTCCGTGTAACACGGAAAAACACTCGGCGGAGAAGCGCGGGGCCAGACATTTGTTCCCTTTCACTTCCTTCCGTAAGGAATGAGGATAAATCAAAGAAAGACTCTGGAAGATCTTAATGCCTTTTCCTCCGTCCTGCGTAGACGTAGGACTCCGTCGAGAGGGAGGGGAGGATAAGTAACTATAGGAGGTTGTAATGGTGTTGGTGTCGGCGGGTGTTGTTTGCCCTCCCTGTATTGAAGCGATGGTCCCTGAGGAGCCTGGCACGGGGAGCTGGGTTTGTCAACCTTGTCTGAGGGACTTAATATGAAAACAACACTAATGAGAACCATTTCCATTGCTCTGTTTATTTTCAGAGATGTACTGAGCAGGGCACACACAC
>NC_137194.1:15432773-15455273 GCF_960531495.2 Zeus faber | reverse complement strand
TGTTAAGTTGATATTGAGATTAGGTCATGTAAAAAAAAGCACATATATGAACATAGTAGCAGACACAATACATGATACTGGTATTGCTATCTGTGCATCTTTACATAATAACAAGCCAAATATATAATATATGTAATCATTTATATAATATACAAAAACTTTAAATTTCATATTCAATTGACCAAATTGAGTTTCTGTAGCAATGCACCAGTCAAGTGCATTTCCTCCTACTTATATTCTGTGGATTGATACAAATTGAAAACAAGCAAGAGAATAGAGAATAATATTTGAACATTTTAGATATGGCCTCCGAGGACTAGAACTCCAAATGACTCATAAAGAAGGAAAGGACTGTATGTATCTCTCATTATTCTCAACGTTCTCTGGCTACACATAAGATTTGGCAAAGAGTCACTAAGTTCCAAATTGGTGTAGCCGTGTCTATCCCTGGCACAGCGTCAACTCCGCTGATGATTGTCAGGGGTAAACTTTCTATATCGAAGCATTTCCCAGTTGTAGCTTCTATCAGACTTTCTTTTCACCACTTGGAATGACACGCCACTAAAAGCTGGCACAATACGTTTCCTGCACACAACGCTGTCACCAAAGACAACTCGGGGGGGAAGTGAGTGTTTTGAGAGTTTGAAACAAAATAGCTGGTGCAGCATTTCCCCATTTCTGTCTGAAATCCTTGACACAAGGGGATTTACAGTGAAGTGAAGTGAGGTGGGTGCTGTATGGAATGAGCTGCGTGGGGGGGGGTTGTGTGTGTGTGTGTGTGTGCGCGCGCGTGTGTGTGTGTGTGTGGGGGGGGGTCCACGCTGACAGGGATCCTCCCTGTAGCGCATGCTTTTTTTCCATTAGTTCCTTACTCACTTTCTTGCCCTCCAGACCCGCCGAGTGAGGAAGATTTAAGTGGCCAGTCAAGTGAAATCCCCAAGGTTTGGCAGGTGTGAGGTCTGGCTTCATTATCTTCAGACACCTCTGTCCAATTATGAGCCTTGCTCCCTCTGTGACGATGGTGCAGAGCGTGTGCGTGTGTGAGTGTGTTTGCCGGGAACGAATCACCTCCGCCATGTTGTTATCTATCTCACGCAGAAAGATTCTCCCCATATCAAGACATCAGAGCCAACTTAAATTACACACAAGCGGTTGTTTTAAAGTAGCATCAGTATTTCGGTGTTAATAACAGCCCTTAGTCAAAGCCTCATTTGGAACAGAGCGGGAGATACATGGATACTACGCAGATACAACTGTACATGTTAACGGTCAGTTTATAACAAACGGAATTAGGCCTGTTGTAGAAAATATATATATTAAAAGAAAGAGCAGGGATAGATTACACACATTTGTCTCGGGATCAAAAGATTTGCTGGCTTTGATACATCTCTTCTGCTTCACCATTTTGCTGACCCACTGGTTCCAAAATGTCAGCTGCAACAAACTGGAACGGTGCCTTGTAGTCTGGTCCAAACAAGCTCAGGATCTTTTTTTTTTTTCCCTCTCCCTGGCCTGATTTTGGACACCCCCTACTGACAGCAGACCAAAATACAAAGCAGATCCATTCCAATATGTTCCTTCAACAAGGATTGCAGAAATAAAGGAGAACCTCTATTCTCCCCCTCCTCTAACATGTACCGTTAACCATCTGCGCTGCACTGTAATGGCGACTTCAACGTTGGCTTTCACTAATTTGTCCGTCTCAACTTCAACGACGATGATACATTTATGCTACATCTAACAAAAGTGGGAAAAAACCCCAAAAGTTTTGTTTCGTCGCATTCGCTTTCCTTTCAAATATTTTGAAAGTCGTTCTGTACCTCTGAGCTGATGGCCTACTATAGCCTACAAAGCCGCACAGCTCTGCTCTCCAGTTAGATTGCACTAATCTGCAGCCCTTTCATCTGCATCACTTGGCAGATACAAAGAAAGTAGCGCCGATTTGTGTGTGAGCATGTGCTCCTTTTGTATGGCAGTGTGTGGTGCGTGTGCGTGTGATTTTTGCACGTGTGTGTTTATATGTATTTGTGGGAGCGTGCACCGGGCATATGTTTGTGCACTCGCAGGCACGGGTGCATGGCTGCATGTGCTCTTGCCCGTATTTACACTCTGTTCCAATGGTTTGATACGGTGTAGAAGGCATGGGAGGTTGGCGGCTCCTAGTTTGTGTTTTACGGACACAATCCTGCCATGGCTGCTGCTGACCAAAGAAAATAATTCACGACTATATAATTTGCCTTGGAGTTTTAAACAACCGTTGAATTCACGGCAAATGGAAACAGAAAGCCGCCGTACAAAAATAGGTGTATTCTTGTAAACTGTTTTTAGTTTGTTTTACAGGTTTTGCAAAAAGAAATCGTCCACGTACGGTGTGCGGTTGCGGCATCGTTTTGAACTCACCTCCTCATTTGCCTCCTCTTGATGATAATCATTTTACGAATGGCAACAGCAAATGAATCACCCCTGGAAGAAAAAAAGGAAATGAATTAATAATGAGCAAAATTACTCAAACTCTGAGCACCGCGACCTGCCGCAGCACAGTGAGCAGTGGGCCCTGAGGTGGCGAGGCGAGGTAAATATTTTATGTCTAAATATGATTTTAGGGTCCTTCGCTGCTGTCTGACGGTCCCAACCAAAACCCTGTGAACACTGAATCACAGAGCTGGGGGACAGCTGGGAAGCTCCATGCTGGAAATAATGAAGTACAAAGATGGGTTTTTTACCAGTCAGACGGCGACTGGTAAACTAAGTTAACGTGTTACTTGGGTGCCCTCAGGTGGAAGTCCTGTATAATTGCTGTTGACAACCTACAAGTCATTGTGCAATTAAAGCATCTGCCGCTCCTGTGTGGCAGCAGGCTGTGATGCCTTGTGACAGCCCGTAGCCATTAAGCAACTGTAAGCAGCTGGCGGGCCTCGGTGGGGGGAAATAATGTGACAGAGGCACTCCCCCCTATTGTTGCCCTTGTCTCTCAGGGAAAAGGGGGGACATTGCATCACTCAGTAAATATTGGAGTTTTTTGATGAATGGGGGTGGATTCGGGGGGAGTGCGTCTCTAAATTAGAATTCTCCCAGCGGGAAGTCACAACTAATATTTTATTTCTTTGTGTAGACTAGATCGATGAAGTAGCGACAATGGAAATTGTCTGTATTTTAAAAAGGCAATTCTATAGTCGCCGGTACACTGACTATCCACTGCAAATCACAAATAATCGGAATCAAAATGGCAGACGGCTAAATCAGAAGAGACAGAAGAGAGCAGTTTGAACAGACACCTGAGGACATGTGAAATCAAGATAAAAGTAGTGATCCTCCACCATTCAGGGGATGAAAAGACTCTTTAATTATCCATCTCTAAGTCATTTGTCTGTCATATGTGCAGCCTTTTGATGTAACTGCATGACTGTGGGGAATTTATGGGCTTATATGATTTGCATGCTCTTTGATCTAGCCGCTTTAATTAAAGTGGAGAACCATGAACTCGTTGGGTGGTTTGGCTTACACTCCAAGTCCCAGAATTCCATTTGAAACGGCGTTTTCCCTTGACCTTTCGAATGCCCCCTTTTTCTTCAACAACCCTCGTCTCGGCTCTGACACGGTCACTTTCTCTTCTCGAAAAACCACCAATAAGAGATGGCGGGGATACTTGCTCATGTGAGGGTGTTGTTCCCTCTTGTGAATTTTCAGCCATATCGACAGTTTACTGACCACAACTAGCTACGCTGGTTTATCTCATTTATTGCAGCTGTCTTTCATGTCTCGCGCACACCTGATCTTTGCATTCTTGCTGGTAAAGGCGGACCCCGCCATCAACCAACAGTGGAAACATCATAAATAAGGAGCACATACATAATAGAAATACTTTGAACAGCTGTGCCAGATATATATATATATTTTTTTGTTTTAGGTATCAAATATGGAATTTCTTAACGACATAATCTCATGGATTACCACTTTAAATGGTCTTTTAATTTTCTTAACCCTACCTGCTATCACTGTGAGCCTGTTTGAGGGGGCCCCTGAGCTTCACAGTGGCAGCCGTACAGGCGGTTACGGGGCCCGCCACGGAAAGTGGAGCTGGGTGCCACTCGCTTCCATGGCTTATTCACACCGGCGCACCTGTCCTGCCATTAGGCACAGAAAGGGCAGTGTGGTAGGGAGGCGGGGTTCTGCATCTGCTGCAAGGTGGGGTGGAGGAAGCAAACACAGCTGTGAGCAGTTCAACTAACTGACAGAGACGTTATATAAAAAAAAAAAACAATCCCAAAAACAAAACAAAAAAAGCTGCCAAGTGTCTCTTCTCTCTCAGTGAGGCTGGTGGTCTGGGTGAGCCAGGGGGTTCTGGGCTGTAGTGGACTGTGTTGATCAGGTGTTCATGCTGAGAGTAACAGTGGCAGTAGTAGTAGTAGTAGTAGTAGTAGTAGTATCTTATTTCAATTCATTTTTATTGTATTTTATTCTAAATATTTTTCTTATTCTATACGTATTCCACTTACTGTATTACGTTTTAGGAGTCAGTTAGTCGGTCTATTAGAAAGGAATTTTCTACTTTTTATTTTATTTTCTATTTTTTCCTAGGACATATTGTGTGCTATCACCGGGTGCGTTGCATTACATTTCACTGCATATATGTATATGTATGTGACAAATAAAAAATCTTGAATCTTGAATCTTCTTGAATCTTGAATCTAGTAGGTGGAGGCCCTGGGTGAGCCGGAAAGCAGCAGGTTGTCTCAGGCGGGGTGAACAAGTCGACCACTAAAATAAAAGCGCAGAAATAAGTCTCTACCTGCGGTCTTGTTATCGTAGTCAGAGGTTCCAATCAACGATCAAGACGACTAATACGATTCAATCAATGGACAAAAGGGTTGATTGAAATACAGGTTCGAGTAACGTTCATGGAATCCCAGCTGAACCCCAAACGCTCAACCACAATAACGTGCGTATGTCCGATCCTGAGCGATAGGTGGCGGCAACGGGCTAAAAGAACGTTTGTTTTTAAGGATTAAAAATGAAGTGACATCCGTGAGTCGTGCCCTCGAAATGTGGGGGGGGGGGGCGGGCAAAAATGCTGCGGCAAACCGTTGCTATGTGTGCTCGTCGAAGACAGTGCGCGCTGATTGAAATTGAATTTAATAAATACAATCTTAAAAAAATAAAAAAGTTTCCGTTCGGAGCAGCGCTGGGCCAAGCGGAGGCGTGACGTCGGCGGCCGGGCTGATGCTGCGTTCGAAGGGAATCGGAACAATCACTTCTCCTGCTGGACGCGTGAAAGGACTTGCGCCCATTATTTACACCGCGAAATTAATCGATACACATGTTCACAAGACAATGTGATATAATTCCTTAAGTGATTTAAGTACACAACACTAACTATATGGCCCGTTGAGTTGTTTTTAACTTTATTTTCGCGTGGGATTTTTTTTTTCCTGCGCTTTTCTTATCAAAATATTAAGTAGGGGGGAAATACATTGATACTGTGATGTACGGTAACGACATTACCGTATCAATATAGTAGCTCACATTTTTACAATACATTTTAAGTGTATTGAATTTAAACATGCCAAAAGAAAGAGTAGCGAGGGAATGCAGTGATGAGTGGAGTAAACCTTTTCGCACCGTTATTGTGTGTTCCACCATTTTACGCTTTATTAAGCTAAGCCAAAGTGCATTCATTTGTTGTGAATTCATTGTTCGATAAGAGAGGCACGGGGGGTGGGGGGCACGAAAATAATATAGTCAAAAACACAAGTGGGTCATATGGTAGGCATTGTGTACTTCCATAATTAAATAAATTATTTCACATTCTCTGTGAATGTGTGTATTCATTCATTTGGGATGAGAATGGCCCCTAAGTAGGGACAAATGTGTCGGAGTTCTCGATTTCCGACTCCCGTGGAATGCAGCATGAGCTCTCGTTGCCTGGGCAAAGAACGGCACTGCCGTAAAGCCTGACAGCGTGTCGTAGAGCCGAGCCGATCAGTGTTGCTAGTGGCTGAAAGTAAACGATAGAAGACGATGTTGTTGAATATCGGCGATTAAACGGGTTTTCTCCGCCGCTCCCGAAAAGTGTGAAACTGTGCACGATACACGAGTGAAGTATGTATAGTTAACAGCATGTAGGGTATCTGTCTTCACGTTGTGGAAGGCAGACAATTAGTTGATCAGCACCAAAACAAGCGTGCAGAATGACAACATATAACGCAGAAGGTAGGTGGAAACAGGAAAGTAGCCCTGATCATAATTTATCACATTCTCATTCATATCTAATGTTAACAATGTAGTCCAACCTCTATCAAATAACTGGTTGAATTCTGGTGGAAGCCACTTGGGGTGGTCATTTGAACTAAAACGACGCTTTCTTATTTGTTGCTGTTCTCTCTCTCTCTCTCTGACTTGTCAGTGGGTCATTCTGTGGTGGTGGAAGTTGGCCCGGATATCCACATCTGTGGTTTCTGCAAGCAGCAGTATAATAACTTTGAAGTCTTTCTTGCCCACAAGCAAAATGGCTGTTCGTTGCCCACCTCTGACATATCAGCCTCCACCGCAGCACCCACTCTCGCGGGTAAATAAATCCCAGCCGACGCACTCTTACTGTACTCGAATAAACGAAAAACACAATCTGCGAGTTCCCTTAGAACGTGGCCGGAGACTGACCCGTCGTCCATATCCTACTGCTCTTTTGTTGTCCAGATAACGGCACAGAGTTTGTTTTCGAGGAAACCTACCAGTCGTGTGTTGTGAGAGGTGTCAAAAAGATTCTGACCAAAGCACAAAAGACACCTTCCAGAAAAGTCAAAGCTGCCCTGACTTCAAAGAGGCACAGCTGCTGTTTCTCAGGTTGGTGCCTCTCGCCGTTTATGGCGGTAACACATTCTTTCCGTCCAGATGCCATGTAGGTCAAACTGTTGCTCCCTGCAAGTCACTTCCCACCCATTAGGGTTTTATTCATACGGGACCTTTTTAAATTACATTTCCACGCGGTCAAACTGCGTCACACACCTTTTTAAAGAAATAAAAAAATTAAAATAAAAAAAAAAAAAACGTGATTCCTCCTCCACAGGTTGTACTTTCAAAACGCAGTATGGACAAAAAGACATGGAGCGACATCTCAAAACACATACGGGTATGTTAACCAACTTCAAGGTTCATGTCCGTCATCCCTTGAATATTTTGATATGAGATGTAAATTTTTGCTTTTCTGTTTTTCCCTCTCTGCCGTGGCCTCAAGGTGAAAAGCCCTTTGAGTGTGAGCTGTGTCACAAGTGCTTCAGCCGTCGTGACAAGCTCAACATGCACAGCCGCTCACACACAGGGGAGAAGCCGCACAAGTGTAAACACTGTCCCTATGCGGCGGCAGACAGCAGCAGTTTGAAGAAGCACCTCCGCATCCACTATGACGAGCGACCTTTCAAATGCCAGATCTGCCCTTACGCCAGCCGCAACTCCAGCCAGCTCACCGTGCACCTCCGCTCTCACACCGGTGCGGGTTCATCCATCACATGTGACTCTAGCTTTGTAAAAGAAAGTACAAAAGAATCAGCCCGAGGTGGCAATTCAAAATGTAATTTTTTATTTTTTTTTTTTCCTAGGGGATGCACCTTTCCAGTGTCAACAGTGCGACGCAAAGTTCAAGATCAACTCTGACCTGAAGAGGCACGTCCGGATTCACTCTGGCGAGAAGCCGTACAAATGTGACTTCTGTGAATACCGCTGCGCCATGAAGGGCAACCTAAAATCTCATATCCAAATCAAACATGGCACTGAAAACTCATTCCGTTGTCCGCACTGTGACTTCCAGTGCACCAATAAAACCGCTCTGCGGCAACACTCGCGAGAGCACCAGCCCACTCAGCCCATTCAGTGTTCAAAGTGCATTTACTCCTGCTCCAGTAAGGGGGCGCTCAAAGTCCATGAGAGAATTCACTCTGAGGAGCGGCCCTTCAAATGTGACTTTTGCAACTTTGCTTCTAAGCAGCGCAGTAATCTTGTCATCCACAAGAAGAAGTGTCACGCGGAAAAGTCCGGGAAAGGCAGCGGGGGCAAAGACGGTAAAGCTGGTGGGAAAAGCGGTGGTGGAGAATCTCCCAAGCCGGTCAGCTCGCGGTATCGGGCCAAACTGGACGCGACGCGAGGCTTCCGCTGCGACTTGTGCGACGCATCCTTCGTCAGGGAGGACTCCTTACGCAGCCACAGGAAGCAGCACAGGGGCTCCCAGAGTGCAGTGCAGCTCCAGCTCGGTCCGGTCAACTCGGTTCGCGCTGCGTCTGCACAGAGCGGCGCCCAGCTCCAGGTCCCTCTGTCTTCAGACATCCTGGGTCCGTACAGCAGTGCACAGCTTAAAATAATTGTCTCCCACCCGCTGGGCCAGGAGAGCAGCCTTATGCAGGCCAGCGTGGATGCCCACCAAGGTAAAGCCAACATGGTGCTGCTGAGTCCGGAGAGCCAGGACATGGTGGTCAACTCCATGATCCAGCAGGTCAACCTGCTGACCCCCGTGCTGCCCCTCGGCTCTTCCCAGAATCCTGAAGGTGCACTGGGGTCCCAGGCAGTCCTCCTGACCCAGCTGAGCCCTGAGGACGGCTCCAATCCCCTCCACCAGGCCCTGCTACAGACGGCCATCACCTCTCAGGGCTCCGGTAATGGCACACAGACCTTCATCACCACCTGCTCGGACATGGAGAGCCTCAACGCCTTGATCCAGGAGGGCGGCACCGAGGTTACCGTAGTGACGGATGGCACGGCGACTGTGACGCGCTCTGCCGTGGTGGGTGGTCCGGCGGAGGAGGACACGTCCAAGGGCGGACAGGGGGTCGTGCATGACGACGGTGCTTTGCCTTGCGAGGATGGTGGCCTACTGGTGCCAAACATTGGCCTGGCCGGCCAGGGCGTGGTCCTCCACAGCCTGCCCCTCATAGTGTCCAGCCAGGGACAGACAGACGCAGCTGAACCCCTGTCCCCGCACACACTCTACACAGAATCACACAGCATGGACGCCATCACACAATTACCAGAAAACAGTGCGTTTTCCAGCAGACAATGAAAGAAAGGAGGGGGGGGTGGAATCAGGTCTTAAGCTAAATGGACTGTAGCTTCATCATGAAAGTCAATTTGCAGAATATCTGTGCTGCTCATTAACAAACACAACATAATCTTAGATCAGAGACTTAACCACTAATGTGTCACCACTCCTGCCACTGCCGTGGAGCCGCAGGTGTTTTCGATTTCAGAATCACTGGTTGTTGTTTTATAAAGATCGATAGTCCTATCCGCAATACCATTGTGTTTCAGCAGGAGCTTAAGAGACGCAAATGAATATGAATGTTGGTCACAGAGGAAACCGTTTCTGTACATATCCCCCATCTCCCCTTTTGTTTGTGTTGAAATGTATGAAAGAAGTGACGAATAAAATTATAAAAATGTTTGAACAAATGATCTTTTCCGTCTCAACAATTTTGAAAACGAGTTCTAAGATTTGTCCACTAGGGGGCAGTAGAGCCAAATACGTAGTAAGGTTTGAGGTAAGCCTTCCGCTGCACATTGATTCAAACCGTAAAGAAATAAAAAATATATATATTTGGTCGTGTGTGTGTGTGCGTGTTTTTGTTTTTTTTTTGTTTTTTTTCCAGAAAGCATTAGACTACATATCAAGGTCTTTGAGTTTTAAAAGCCTACTTCGTCTCCCAATAGATTTGCGAACCTGCTTTTCTCGCTTCCACCCCTTCCCTCAGAGTTCAGTTTTTAGTATTTGCAAGAAAGTGAAGGTTGCCACTGAATGGGAGTCTCGGGGGAGCGGTTCACTATTGATTTTATTTCATTTTTTAATTCTGCTCTAATCGCTCTTGTACCTCAGGCCTCTTCCTGTTCTATCCATAGACCGACACACACACACACACACGTCTGGTTTATTTATTTTTATGAATGACATTGTGCCATTTGACAGGGAGAAACTAAAAGCCAGAGCTCGACTGGAGTTTACTCCACTTCGATGGCAATAAGTGGCTTAATTTGAGGGGGGAATCATATGATGGCCACACGAATTAACAAACAATCGTTTTAAAACTGTGTTCACTGAGTTCATCAATATGATTACTTCAGTTGCAAAAAAACCCAAAACAATTCGATTCAATGGATTGAGTGTTATACTGTAGTGTCATATCTATTAACCGCCTGTGGGTATCGGCAGATATTCAACCTGCTTTGAGCATTTGGTAACTATAAACTACAGCCAATATATTGATTTTTATTTGATTTTATTTGAGGGCATCGACTCTATCTTTAATGAAACTCAAAATTTACTTTGGAGATCTTCACTGTAATTCAGTGGTGTTATTTGGCAGCAATATTTCCTCATGATCTCCAATTCACGCCACATCCTCTCAGGCCTCACACCGGGGGCCCCCGTGTGTCGGCTTCTACGGCACACGAAATCCTCCGATTTGGGGAGACAGTCGCATTCCATCTCTCTAGTGGACGCCTGGGGACGGCGGTGTTAGTTTGAACTCCTGACGTGAACGCTCAGCAACTGTTGTTTGAGCTGCATTATGTCCTGATCACATTATCACTATCAGCGGCGTCTGTAATCTCATTTTGGACATTGCATAGGAGCCCGTTTGATGAGTAGCCGAGTGGGTGGTTTTTTTGGGGCCGGGGGGGGGGGGGGGGGTGACTAATAACTAAAGCAATGTCGATTCCATAAAGACAGATGCGTGCGGGGGAAGAAAAAGCAAAAAACAAACAAGAAGCGTTCGATGATGCCGGTTCTTTGATCCATTATCACGCAGACTTCCAGGCCCTAATCTCAAGCACCCTTGAGGAGGAGAGCCCATTTTCTTCCCCTCTCCCATTCTGCGTGTGACATCATACATGGGTTGAGTGCTTTCTAAGTGACCCCGCTCACGGCTCTGCTCACTGGGAGAGACTCAAACGCTACGTATTGCAATGCATTTTGGGAGTTCCCATTTAAGTAATGGGTGACTAGGGTGACGGGGGTTGAAACAATGGGCCCCCATGTAGCCAGGAGCCCATTCATACTATTTAGTATTTCATGAAAATGTGGAAAATAAATGAAGCGGTCTGAGGATTTGTCGTTTTTTTCCCCTCTTTCAGAAAAGGGAGCCGGGATTTTGAACGGTCCAATTGATACAGCATGTCACTTCTCCTCTCCTTCCTTCCTGTGTTTAAGATTGTCAGCCTTTGAATGGGGTCATAAATGTCTCCCCAAAAAGCAATTTCCACTCACAGCTGCTTAAAGAAACTGTTAGTTGCGAAGCTTTACTTCTGGGGGAAGGGGGGGATCCAGGGAGGGCCGAGTGTTGGTGAGACAATGACCAGAACCCGCTGCGGATTACACCTTGTACATTAGTGAGCGAGCGCCGGTACCTTTAACAGTGTGAAAATGTAAAAGGCCTGTAAAATAAAAATGTACATTTCATGGATTTATAGCTGACTTGGACTGGTTTTCCCTCGACGTCTTTTCTTCTTACCTTCATCCTAATTTGACTAAAATTCTTTATTTGCTTGCGTTGGGTCGACACTCCTCTCAGGGTCTTTGGTTTGTTTGCAGATACTTTGTTAGCCCTTCGCGAAATTGCATTGAATGATTTAATGAAATTAGCGGCTCAGTCCAGTACTGCTATAGATTGGGTTTTTTTCGGTGCCTGTATGTTTTCACTGTGACACTATTGACATTTAGAGTGAGTTTTGATTTTTTTTCTTTTTCCCAGGGCTTTTAACTCCGTCTCCATTCAATTAGGTGCTTTGTCCGTGTGACAGAAATCCAAAAATGCAAGTATTTGACTGGCCCTGGAGAATCAAAAGACAAGTAAATTTTCTGTTTTGAACGCATTGCGATGATTTGCGAAAGACGGCTCTTATTGCCGCGTCTAACAGTGGAATCCATAACGCCACACGCTCACGTCAGGGCGGATGTCGGTGTGTTTTTCACGTTCAATTTTTTGCGAAATTCGCTCAAATGAAATTGCCTGTGTGGCAACACTGTCAAATAACATCCATTTTATTTGCAGAATAACATTCCACGCTCATCAATCAGGTCCATTTTTTTCTTCTTTTTTTTTTTTTTGGACCTGAAGCTTTTGTCACCTTACTTTGTGGTTATCATTTAACTTCAGGGTGTTTGGGTGTTGTTTTTGCCTTTTTTTTTTGTCTTTTTTTTTTTTTGTCTATCTTTAGTCTTCAGGAAGCATCGCCCTGACAGGCTCCTTTGTTGTTGTTTCTTTAGTGACTAAAAGCAGTGGTTTAAAACCAGTCCTCAGGGGGTAGGAAAATAAGTATAATTTTGGGCCAATAGGCATGGCCGGAGAGAGCCGGCCAAAGCCCATAAAAGTCCTTTAATGGACAAAGGAATGCCACAGAAACGCAGGCGCAGGAGCCGTTCCATTTATGACAATGTCCTCTATAACGATGCAGGCTTCACTCTTTGGAGATGGCCCTGGAATGTGATCTGCTGAATGTAAATAACCAGCTTTTGGCTTTTGTAAGGCCGCAACAAAGAACATTTGGCCATTGTTTGATTGTCCTGCTTCTGTGCCACTACCCCTAAACAAATAAAAGGTTTCATGTGTTTTTTTGTTTTTTTTTTCCACCATGCAGAGTAGAAAGTAGAACAATCACTCAATTGTTTTCAGACCTTTTATTTCAAGTACTGGTGATATGACATTTGAGTTCCATCTCTGAAACAACATTTCACAACTTATGAGTGTGGGTTCGCTTCCTCTCATCTCCTCACAGTATGCAGGGACGGTTGACCTCCCCCTGTTAATATTTGACATTTTTATTTAAAGTTTTCACGCTTAGAAAAAATGTTGTAAATCTAAGAAAATAATTTAAATATGATAACTATAAGTAATTCTATGAGTGAGAGGCAAACACCTCAATTCTAGTTCATGAAACAATCGGCAAATACTATACTATAAATACTGCAAGTACTATACTTTTCTATCTCCTTCAATGAAGGAGAGAATACAAATACTGCAGAGTGGACCGTTTCCACAAAATGCAATGCAATAATAAAAATGTAATAAAAAAAAACATGACACATCAGTTACCAGAAGCATGTCGATGCATCTTTTACCACTCAGAGTGAAATCAGAGTGTTTGTCGTCTATCATTTCTCCTCATGTTGAATCACATGTAAAAATCTAAAAAGATAAACTGTATGTCAACCTGAGCCAAGAATATTGAAGGCTCTGCCCGAACCACGTACGGTATACAACCCAAACCATTGTGCATTGGCAGAATACGGTTGGAATATTGGCAGAATCAAGTTCTAACCGTTGACCTGCTGACCCCTGCCTGGGTGGAGGAGAAGCATGCGCCTCACGTCGCTACTGTATCCCCAAAACACGTGTCGCAGTCCCGAGCCGGACCCTCGCCACGCTTTAAGGACTTTAGAAACACAGTAGTAATTCAAATCATTGATGTTATTGGCGAACCATAATCAATAAGCTGTTGTCATTAGGTTGTTTGTTTGTTTGTTTGTTTGTTTGTCTATTTATGTATTTATGTATTTATTTATTTACTTACTTGCTTACTTACTTACTTACTTACTTGCTTGCTTACTAATTTGTTTGTTTATCTATCTTTTTTTTATTAATTTTAAAAAAGGTTTTACTTATTTATTTATTTGTTTGTTTATGTATGTATTTATTTATTTATTTATTTATTTATTTATTATTTTCTAGCTCCTAAACGTAAGTTATACTGGTTATCACTTTAATAGTAAAGGACCTTGTGATGTCAATAACCAACCATAATGTGTAAAAAAACTTTACCACCTAATTCATTTTGTGTCCTCAAGAATATCCAATGTAACCAAAGTAACCTTTTTTACTCAGGTTTTTTAAGTTCCTTTGGTTTCGACAGATGGCTGTGGGCAAACAAAATATTTTCTTTGTTCACACATGCCTTATCCCCAAAAAAACAAACAAATGGAAATTTGATCTTTACACATACACATTGTTCTGTGTGTCTTTGTGTGTGAGTGAGTGAGAGTGTGTGTGTGTGTGTGCGTGTGTGTGTGTGTGTGTGTCTGTGTGTGTGTGTGTGTGTGTGTTTATTTGCATGTGCGTGTGTACATGCACGTGCATGTGTCGGTGTGTGTTTAAGTTGGAATCTTTCAACGCAACAATCGTCTCCTACAAACACAGCACGCCCATGATGCCGAACCCATCCTACTTTAATCTAGAGTAGCTTTAAGAGGTTGTTGTTTTTTTGGTCGGGGGAATTTGAGGCTGTTTGAAGCGCTTCTCCTCCTCAAATTAACATGAACATTCAGAAGAAGGGCCCTCGCGTGGATATCTTTTATTGTGCATATGTTTCCCTCAGTTCCTCGACGGATCACCGGGATGAACCCATTGTCTTTGAAAACCTCTTCCATTGTCTCGCGGCATAATAGGCCCTTTATGGAGCCTTATTGAAAGGGCTGGGGAGGCAGAACTTACAGAAAGGCGGAATTATGTTCGATATCCAGAAATGTGATTCTAACCCCTTCAAACAAAAGTGTTGCCTTGATTGAATTTAAGATTTGACTCTCCCTGAACGTTCCATATCCCGAACCCCGGGATCCTTTTGGAGACCCAGGAAACCATTCTTGTTTTTATTTTGATATGGAGCCGAGATTCTCCAACATGGTGCAGAGGTTGGCGGCCACTCTGGACAGGAGATAAGATTGTGGTCAGTGGTGGTCTTTCTTCCCTGTGTAATACAGCGACAAAATGACGCGACGGCAGCCTTGCTCCAAAGGCTCTCTGTCTTTCTTTCTTTTTTTCTTTTTTTTGGTCCCAGCGCTGCCCACCCAACCCCTGGGATTTAAGTCGTGGCCGTACCATATTTGCTGTTTGTTTGACCCCCGAAGGGCACGGACCCTGGCTTATCCTTCATCTGAGGACAAAGCTTATGTTTGCAGTGACATCATAAATGCCTGTGTAGAGACAACAATGGCTGATGAATTTGGCTGCAAGTTGCGCACGGTGGATACAAGAAGATCCGCGGCCTCCCCGAAACTTCCCCGGAGTCACGGAAAGTTTTTTAAGAACCCTCACCTTGACCAGACACACCGCAGCTCTGAGAATAAAGGCAACTCTATACAGGATCGAATTGCTGTATTTGCTGCAGAGAAGTGTTTCTGTAAGTTCTGTAAGGCCATTGTTTAATTGTGTTTTTTTGGTCATTCTGAGCCTTGGAGACGGTTACCAAAAAAAAAAAAAAAAAAAGAGAAGCCCCGGTCCCTTAAAGGTGAAAGAGGCTTTGTTTTTATAGGCTGCCTGGAATGCGTAGAGGGCTGTGGACATCTGCTTTATTAGCATATGTGATTTCACCCCCAGCCAGGCATCTGCTGGTGGTCTGATTATGTTTCATACATCCACCCACTGCTGTAAAATCAAAGCATGAGTGCCCTATAAACTACGCAAAAGTCACGCTGGTTCAGATTTGAGTCAAATGTCGGTTTGTAATGAGGACTTGACTTCCATTTGCGAAGTCCCCTTTTTTTTTTTTTTTTTTCCATTCTCAAGTTAAATTTTCCTGCGTGTGAAAGCAGCCACCCGCGCCGCAAAGTTATTTCCCCGTTGGCTCTCCTGCAGATGATGGGTGAGAAGTCATTCGTGGGCCTTTACAAATGCACCCCACCCATGCACACATACTGGCTGCGACGTTACCATATCCTTTGTAAGGCTAATAACATTATTGTGCCCCTTCACGATCCAATAGCAGGGGTTTGTCTTTATGAATGTACATTCACAAAAGGAAAGGGATTATTTTTTATTTTATTTTTTAGAATGGAAATGTCATATATTATCCACACTTACACTGGGGGGGGCGTTATTTAAAGATTGAAAATGATTGTAGAGCAAATTTTGGGACTCAAAACGTGTGGCTTCCTGTTGGTGTGATTTTATTCCAGGTCATTAATGACTCGGTGAAGGATTTCTCAAACCCCACTCAGTGATAAAGATCACACTGAGACGCTCACCTTGAACAGATATTGGCTACATTTGTTTTTGTCTTAAAGGCCCAGGCCGGCGTAACCCAACACCTATGAGGGAATGCACTCAATCACGCCTATTGTTTCTAGCCGCATACGGTTCCTTTATGTGAGATAAGTCTGTCCTGGCCAGCGAGATAACAACAATACCTTATTTAAGTGTGGATGAGACGTCCAGCGTCAACGTCTGGCTATTTTAGAATCCCTATCTAGATTAATGTCCCGGCTTATACCTGAGTCATTGTAGAGCGCTCATATAACATAGCACATACATTTTCCTTATACTAAAAAAATACCTACCTTTGACTTAGTTAATGTATTTTATATCCTCATATGAGCAAATTTCACACAGTCACTGACTGGACGACACATTGTTTCCCATTTGGAGATGTAATATCCAGACCATTAGTCAGGGTGTAATGAGGTTAGCCGGTGGCGCGGTGTGACTCAGGAAAAGCCAATTTGAGAGAATGAGCAGCATAAATATTAGTGCGCGGGGGCTTTGTGAGTCAGGACGTAGAAGATCCCAGTTCATTGGTCCACCGCCGCAGTTGAAAGGAAAGCGAAGGAAGTAGGTAGGAAGGTTTGTCGGCAGCAGATTTCTTCCTTTTGGGGAAAGGGGATGGGGCGGCTCAGAAATTTTGAAAAAAAAAAAAAAAGAACTGACCTCAGAAAGACCGGTGCCTGGTTATTCATGATACTGTTAATCAGATTATATTAAGGGGTGGGGTGTGGGGTAATGCTGCTCCTCCATTCACTTTAAATAGCACTGATAGATATAAAGGTGTATGTGATGATAATGTGATGGTAGTGTTATGTGTTACCAAATGTATCGAAAGCATGGTAAAAAGTGAGGAAAAAATTATATATATCTTTAAAATATTTTTGACATATTTTTTATTTAAATTGTATTTATTAATTTATTTGTTTGTTTATTTGTTAATTTGTTTGTTTATTTATTAAAATCATTTTTACCCACTTTTCTATATATAACTAATGTTTTATTCTAATAATCTTTTTCATGGCGGCCTGCTTCGAACGCTCCTACAGTATAGAATAGCCTTAAAAAAAAAAAACGTAAGATCCTTTTAAAGACTTAATTGCGCGGTGTGGGCCTGATGTGTCCATCTGCAGCCATGGAGGAGCGCTAATCCCTGACAACTGTGCCCCTCTGGCAGCATATCCGTTGCACTGCTGGTCGTGTGTTACAATGGGCTCCCCTCCTTTGTCCTTGAAATTGTTTTAATTAGCCCCTCCGTGGGGGTGCTGTTCAACACTTAGTGCCAGCTCAATGGGATTGTCAAAATCCCAGGAGCATGATTCCACAGATGTGGAGATGCAGGACACGTGAGCGCTCTGTGGGCGCTAAACTGTTCACGGTGATGATAAGTGCATTACTGTATATTATCCATTAGATCATATCACATCATACACAACAAGATGGAGCAAGAGGGTGTCAAATCTCATTGATTATAGTTGGGTTTATCCACACAGCCATATTGACAGCAGGGCATGTGTGTTAGTCATTATTGTAAAGAAATAGATGTATGAAATGCATCCCAAATGTCGATGGTGGTAAATATTTCTATCCCTACATACCCATGGACATTGAGTAAAACGAGCGTATTTCGAGTGTCATTTGTTGCACTGATTGCAAAACATGGAACCTGTTGAACTTGCTGGCCCCTTCCTCTTCTCTAAACACACCTAATGGCACACATTGAATTCCTCCGTATTTCCAGTTTGACCTCAGATATAACGTATGCCTCCAGACTAGACACCATATTGATCAAATTAGTTTATGTGGGTGTTTGTTAGCGTGGCTGTGGTGGCATCCACATTCATGTGTGAGAGTGGTGATGTGTTCCTAAAAGATAAAGCCACGGCTGCAAGCTACCCCCCCCCCCCCCCCAGCAAACATACAGGGCGGGGGGCAGTGCTCGGACCTCCCACCGGCCGGCAACAAGAGGTGACAAGAGGCCAAGCCGCTACGTGGGCCAGGAGGAGCATGTGACTCCCAAAATGCCACCATAATCCAATATCCCAGCCCCATTTGAGGGTCTAACCTGTTTAGGGAATTTCTGTGGAATTTCACCCCAAACTACTATGGTCCTCCACCAAATCCAGGTGGAGGGTGGAAAAAAAACGACGCCCAACATTTAGGATGTTGGGTGAGGTTTGCTTGTAGATGCTGACTGATTGGCAAACAAATAATTCCGGTTGCTTAAAAGCCTTGGAGAAAATAAAGTTTGGCCTTTTTAGAGCTTTATGGAAGTGCCCCACCCCCCTTCCAAATTCGGCTCTTTCCAAGTCAAATACACCCATCCCCCAAAAGCTCTCTCCTCTTCCCTCTGCCCCCATGGGAGGAGGAGGTGTGTGTGAGAGACACAGACCATCTGAATCTCTTTTAACTAAACACCAGAGTAGTGCGGACGCTAGGCGTGAACAAAGCAAAAGTAATGCATTTTAAAACCGAAACGTATTAGTGTGGATGTAGTCTAAGTGGCGAGCGATCAGTAAGGCAATTAATCCATTGAGATGCGTTCATTTTCAAAAGAGGACACCGTCAATCTCCAACGGCATGAATGCAAGCTGTGTTGTGGTCGTCCGAGCCGTGACAAATACCCGCACCGCTCACAAAATGTACAGCTATGCGTCACAAAATAGCCAACAGGTGTTTACAATGGTAGGTCGTATGTCACCGGACTAACAGGACGAACAAAAATAAGTGTCAAAAGTCATAAGGTCATATCTCATAGTGGATCCGTAAAACTTGAAAAATCGGATCAAATCAAAATCAGTCAATCAGCCAAAAAGATCAAAAAATGCTGCAAGTTGAGGAGCAAGACATTACAAAAAATAAAATACAGAATATCATCAAAATATATAACTATTAATATTTAATATGTGAATTTGATAAAATATTTTAAATTATTTTTAAATATATTTTGAGATATATTTTAACATATAAATTATATACAGTATTTATATATTTTAATGATATATGCATTTGAATTTATATTTGTATTATATATGTTTAGATATAAATATAAATTTATATATAAATATATATATAAATATATATATATATTCATTATATATTTATATATTTTAATTATATATATGCATGATATATTTACATATGCATTTAAAGTATATTTTTGTTTTATAAATGCAAGCTGACTTGCAGACGTACTTTAACACATTCCGACAACATGTACCAACAAACAAGGAAATTCCACGCTGCTCGACCAGAAGTGTGGTCGAACAGTTGCTTTAATAACAGCTCAATTTAGATTTTATTTTTGTTCCAGGCTGTCTCTCCTGGCTAATCTAAACAAAGGGCTTGATGGTGAAAAATAGGACTGCGGGACATCTGAACATCTGAACGGAGAAACCCTACAATTACCAAAGATTAATAACGGAGAACTTTGATGAAGCCCCGCCTCACACATGGTCCCTCGGGCAAAAAAAGTGTTTGTTTGTTTTCGCCTTTCATAGTCATGCTGATTATGAGAAACTGGAGACGGGGCATTCTTCGCTCCATGGAATTTGAGTTCCTTCCTTCCCCCCCGCCCCCCTCATCACCATTCATCATCAGTTCATTAAAACGGAACAAAGGAACCAAGAACTTCCGCCACATTTGAAGACCTTTTTCGTCCGACATTTTATGCTTTTCGTCAAAACCCCATTCGATATTTCGACCGCAGACTTGATTTGAAAGGTACTGTTGACGTCCACGTATCTGATTAACGCTCCCATGGAGACACGCCCGGAGGAAGTGGCTTCCAACGAACGCACTTAGGTCTGACAATGAGAACCGAGCGCTGTGTGGCCCAGGCTTCCCCTTCGCCACCTGTAGCTGGCGGCGTACGGATGGCCTCCGAGGCCCTCGTAGGGGTCCGCACCTCCAGCGGTGTTTAATGATGCTTATCGTCCCTCCGCCGATTCTCTCGCCGTTTCCCCCCCGCCCCTGAAATTGGACACTTGCGCCCATGTATCATCCACCGGCACCTTCCTTAGGAAGCGACTGGAGCATGGAGCGAGAGCTTTCGCACTTCTTTTCTGAGGCCTGGACAATGAGCTCAGGACAGATTTGGGACTGACCAGCTGTGTGGCTGGATCTTCTGCTCTTTGTCCCAAACCTTCCCACAGTTGTTACAGAGAGAGAGAGCGAAAGAGCGAGAGAGAGAGACGGGGGGGGGGGGGGGGGGGGGGGTGTCGGACGTCATATGCCAAACATTTCTTTTGGATGTTTTGGACGGGGTTTTTGAGAGCATGCGGGCTGGAACAAAGCACATTCTTTCAAGTATCCAAAGTCAATAGAGAGGAACAGGAGTGGTGAGATGATAATTGGACCGTGGCTGGCCCCCATCTGTAATATGTCCATCCATCGACTGAAATCTTCACAAAAACCTGCGATATTGTGACCGGAAAAACCTCCTCCGAACCCATCCCTTCTTTATTGACAACTCCATGTTTTTCCTCTATCGATTCATTACACGTTTAAAGGAGCAATGGCGATTCTCAGCCTGCTATTGTTAATTTCTCTTCCCTTTCACTAAGCACTGAAATGCAAGAGTTCCCAATGCGGAGGTAAAGTAATAGCTGATAAAACAAAATCATAATTCAAATTAATAATGGTAAATAAGTATCAATAAATGTCCATAGTGTAATACGTTTATCCTGACCCGCCACTCACTCTCACCAAAGTAAATCGAACATAATGTCCTGGCTGGAGGATTAGCCTCATAGACACACAGGGAGTGTACACCGATAAATTCATGGTGATTTGAGGTTGTTTACTCACCATGTTAACAGCTAAAAACGTACACAGTGCACCTTTAAGTTACGTTTTTTTCTGAGTTGTAATTTGAGGAAATTGTGAGCAACTGTGTCTACAGTACGATGGACCTTTCTCTGACAAGATCTATGGAGCAAATCCAAAGGTGAAATGATCTCCCTTTTCGAGACATTATCTTTCAAATACATGCGCTTTATCTGTCTTTCATAACAGTGTCCGTCACAGTGTCTGTATTGTGTTGGGCGGCAAATTCCACAGCCTGGCCACAGATAGCTGCGAGCTAAATGTCTCTATGTGATAAGTGTGATAAGCCTTTCATCCCGCGGACATCAGCACGGAGAAGCAGACGGGTCAGGGTTAATGACAGGCTGCCGCCGCACCTTGAATGTACTACGTGTTGATTAAAGGCCATTTATTAGTCCTCCCCCTACAAAGGAGGTCTTTGAAAGTGGAAAGGAAACTGGTACAAACTGACCAAAAAAATAGTTTCCAGCACCTTTACAGTGTGAGATGAATTTTTTCTTCTCATTTAACTTAACTATGGAGTTATTATATGTCGCACATACTTGAGCTCTACTCCCACTTACCACCTTCTCCTCTCATGCTGTCCATCCTCCCTTCGCCAAAATTATAAGAACGAAGACCGTTTCCTCTGGCATATGCGACTGTAACGGAATACTTTTAAAAACAGAAGAATGTGCTTTAATTTGTCAAGGGGATCTGAGCTGACAACTTTAGTAAAGTCCACTATAACAACCTTCCAGGGCCCCTGACCTAGGGAGGGAGTGACCCCTGACCTTATTTGGGCCCCTTTTATGAGGACCTTTCTTGGCTCCGGCCAGATGGCTAAACTATCAAAGGGTTTTTATGAGAAAAATCTGCAGGCAAGAAGCGGAGTAGTATATTTATCTCATTGTGTGGAGGACGAAGCCTCTTTAACTTCCGACTCGGTGGGGAGAGGGGGAATTGGAAACATGGATGGGCGCGAGGGTGGTGTGCCCCCTCCGCCATTCATGCCCCTCCCAACACGCTCTCATCTACCCACCGAAAGCATCAGTTTAAAAACATTTTTAGCCGCTTTACATCCGTACCGTCCTACAACCACGGATTTAAGAATATCAGACAATCGCTATTGCGTCCGTCCCTCTCCTCTTTTTAGTTTGGTTGTCCTTCCATCATCGGCAGCTCGCTATTGACGCTCTGTCTTTAACACTAACCGCATAAACAAATCAGCAACAGTTATTGATTTAATGTCGTTGAAACTCAAAAACTACCCCTTGTCAATAGTCGCAATCTGATAATTGAATGAAATGGCTGACTTTTCCCCCCGTCCATTGTTGAATAAGTTGAATAATGAGTGCCCCCCCCCCCACTTTTTAGGTCAACAAATAAAGTAGGTGGATCGTCGCTGGAATGGATTTATGAAAAGACACTTTATGAACGATGCCGGGGAGTGCGGATCGGTGGAATTTGAGCGTGTTTTGGAAAAAGGAAAGAGTTGTGTGTCCCAGGGTCACTATAACTCGCTCCGCTTGCATCGCTCATGTGGCATCTTTATGAGGGATAGGCTGTTTTGTTGGGGAAGGTTTCTAAAGGGCAGCATTCATTCCCGATCCAGACCATAGTCACATATGAGAATTTTGTGGACAACATAAATACATGTTAAATGTATTTGTGAAAAGGATAGACAGAC
>NC_137194.1:15055273-15430273 GCF_960531495.2 Zeus faber | reverse complement strand
AGAGTCCGGGCTGCAGCTCTGCGGGGAGGATGGCGGGTGAATGGGGTATTTCCACAAACCTCTATAGCCCCCCACTGGGCATTTGTAAAATGATTTGTGGCAAATTTGTTTAATCAATATGTATGCGGGGGTCTGGGAAACCCTCCTGTGCATACCCCCCCCCCCCCCCCCCCCCCCCGGGTTTTCTCTCTTTCTAGCTCTGTCTTTTATTTGACAGACCAGAGGTTATCGCGCATGAACTCCGCTAAATCAGAGTCAAAACTCTTCATCTCTGCGTTGAGCGGGATCCCTAAAGCTTAGCAATAATATGTTTGTCATTGCCTGAGAGGGAATAAACTAATATAAATATTTGTCATCCTCCCTCCGTGGCTGTGGCCGTATTTCAGTCATTTTAGAATCTGCCGTTGGTGGTGGGTGGTGGCGGTGGATTCCGTAAAAAAACAAAACATCCGCTTCTGAAGTCTTGTGTGTGGCTGCATTAGGCACACTCCCATTTATACAAAGCCTAAATCTGTGCTGTGTCATGTAGAAAGGCACCCGCAGTCCCTCCCTGCCATCCCGTGTGCGTGGGGGCTTAGCATTCAGGCAGGTGGCTTCCATCCAATCCCTTATCCTCGACTCCTCCACTCAGCACAGCTACTGGCCACGAAGCGAGGGTTAAAAGAGCAGAGGCACTTTTCTTTTTGGTTTTGCCAGTTAAAAACTAGATCTATCCCTCTACATCGCCAAAAATACAGGCCTTTTTTTTCTGAGAAGAAGTTTACATTTACGAAAGTATTTGGTATTTCACTGTGAATAGTACAGCAACTATGCTTTTGATCCAGAACATTTAACCTCAACAACAAATGGCAATGACAAAATTATTAACTAGATTTGATATTTGGTACCACCGCCTTTAGAGGATAAAATAACTGTGATCAAGTATTTCCTTTGGCCACGAAGGAGATTCCGAAAACCTCTCTCATGACAATTTGGCCCAGTCTTCTTTCGCAAACTGCTTCAGTTCTTTCAAATCTGAAGGGGGTCTTCTCTCAACGGCCGTCTTCAGATCTTTCCACAGGTGTTCAATGGGATTTAGATCTGGACTCATTGCTGGCCACTTAAGAGCAATCCGGCATTTTGTTTTGAGACATTCCTGGGTGCTTTTTTGGAGTGTGTTTCGGGTCACTGTTCTGTTGGAACACCCGTGACCTTCGATGGAAACGAAGCTTTCCGACACTTTATCACTCTCTGGAATACCATGGTAATCTCCTTGATTTCATGATGCCAAACCCCCGAAAACACCACTGAATCCCCTCCCTATTTGGACAGCGCTCTTTCATTTGAAGGCCTCTATGTGGTTTACCAAAACTCTAATTGGGGCTCTTCTGCCCGTAGGACGTTGATGTGGCCATCGAGGTTTCCCTGGGTCTGATACCTCAGAACTCTCTTTCAGCGAGTTGAAACTGTCGCACCTCCAAGGTCAGCTTTCGTCTGTTTCGCAGTTATCTGAGCTATTTCAACTTTCCTATTGTGGCCGTGGGCCGTAAAAACGTCTTGGCAACACTGTGGCCGCTGGAACATCAAGGTCTCTGGAGATCCACTTGAGCCTTGAGGTTGTCCTTACATTGATACTATCTTTTGTTTGACCTCCTCGGAGATTTTTCCACTTTTCTTTCCTTTCTCTGTTCTCGGTGTAGTACGAACAGTGACACAAATCCACGGAATGCAAACTTTTCTCCATTATTTTATTGCATTTAATTCCAAGCTGGACCACGGGTGATTTAGATTACTAACTAAAGGAGCTGCTTGAAATACAACTATTTCTTGCAACTTCTAAAAAGTGACAATAATGTTGTTCAGGCTATTTTAGGATTTCTGTTGGAAATAAAGTAGGTTCCAATATGAACCAAATAAGTACATAGATGGACCAAAATATCTGTCTATCTATTTCTCCATCTAATTGGCCCCATGGCCACATAGTGCTGTTGTGCTGTTTTTGTTGAAAGCTTTTAACAGGTGAGGTGGCTTTTCTGCTTGGATGCTGTTGTCAATATGAACCCAGGAAGGCACATAAGCACTTTGGTCACACGTCCTTTCACCTGTTGAACCGAATAACTTTCACACTCCCCTGATTCCTCCCTCTCTGCCTCTCCGATGGCTGCTGCCAAGCCCATCTCTCTTCATTTCTTGTTCTCTCTCTTTTTTTTTTTTTTGCTTTCCGTCACTCGCTTACCCACTTGCACCCACCCTCAGAACAGTACAGTTCTTGGACAGATGTTGGCGTGATTCCTAATTTCATTCTTATTTATTCAGCCTGTCAGTTGTGAAAGGGGGAAGCAGGACAGAAAATAATCGGCATAACATCCCATAAGTCTGAATGGGGAGCAGCAGATGTGGAAGTGGAGGGGGGTTACCAGCGGGCCTCCCCAAAGCCCATCTGACTATTGTTCAGCATAGTGGCCATTTCTGTCGTTGTCAGGACAACAATCATACACCTTTTATCCATTTCTCCTTGTGGGGCACACGCTTCTATTGAGCCCCTTATGTTAAAGCTCACTAAATGGCAAAAAGAAGACCCCCCCCCCCCCTACTGCAAATAAAGCCAAAGATATATACTTATCTTGTTCGTCATCTATCATAATTTACTCTAGACATGTTATTGTTATCAAATTTAAAATCTGGTAACAAACACATCAGATCCACGTACTACAGATTTTAAATTTCAAAGGTACAATGCTTTTATTTTTTTCAATTGATATGCACCAGATAAAATAAACCTGAGCAGCTTCTGCCTTTTCTTTTAATACTTGAGGTAGGCGATCAATAACTGCGGTTGACTGAGGGGCGACGGCTGTAAACCTAAAGTGATGAGCCTGAAACCAGGGGAACTGTAACCTTTGAGCTGGAGGACAATGACCAGATTAATTACCTAGTTCCTTATGCTTTGTGGTTCTTTTATGCCTTTAAAAGGCAGATTTTTAGCTTGTTGTAAATACATCTCTCAGATAGCCAATCAATATTTTCTAATCATCTGCCGTTTTGTTGGACTGAGGGGATTAACTTTTCATAAGCATCAACAATGCAGAAAGAGTTTTATTATATATATATATATTCATATATTTACAATTAAGAACGAGATGAGATACACCGATATGTATATATATGAAAGCTGTGTGTATATTTTATGTAGAAATATTGAAGTTATCCTATAGATCAGGTGAAAATTCAGTTTTAAAAGTGCTAAATACTTTGTCTAAGAGCAGGGAAATTACTGCTTTCTGATACATTTGCGTGAAATGTTACAAACAAGGTTTTTATTATTATTAATATTCGTGTGTGGGCGTGCATGTGCAAGGGTGTGTCTAACTATGCTACAAATATCAATGTTTAGGTGGGACCCTACTGGTCATTTTCCCATCTGCATGATGTTTCCAAAAAAAACATAATCCATCACGGTAAATGGGAAAAACACACGGGAGGGCCAGCCATTATACACCAGCTAGAATGAATTTGCAAATTGTGGATAAAAGGCACGTTGGAAGCTACAGTTTAGGAATACAAAATACTAAAAAGGTCAGAGAGACTTCATTCTTAATAAAGTACCAAGGAACTTGCTTTTATTTACAATCCAGTAAAATCTATAAATCATCAGTAAAATGTGTTATCAGATTGTTAGAGACATCTAAAGATCCATGATAATTCATGGCGGCTGCAATTTAAGCATTTGAGGGGAGGCAGCGCATGCAGGTTTTCACGAATGCCATTTAAATGCATTTCCTGTCTCGTCTCCATATAATTATATTCTGCAAAAATGCATTATGAAAAACCCCTATTCCCCTAATCATTAATTTGGACCTAATTTCAACCCAGCATTTTTGGCTCTGACACAGTATGAATACGGACATCAATTCAGCTGCCTGATTGTCACTCAAAGAAAACTATGTTATTTAAATACCACTGACACCTAGTGAGCATTAATTCTGAGAGGGGGTTTTTGCGGGTCCAAAATACTCTTGTGTGCTATTGTGTATTTAGTGCATTCCCATAAGCTAATTAGAGGTGGGGACGGGGCTGATATCCTGCAGCCCCTCTCCCCGCCACTTCCCACCCTGTAAACATTTATGGCCCTGGCCCAGATTGCCTCTCAGATTTGAAGGATTGGCCCCCTGTTGACTCACAGCTTGATGGTGACTGCCGAGCTCCTTCGCTCGCTATCTCTCTCCCTCCCACTCTCTCTCTCTCTTCTTCTTTCTTCTTTTTTTGTTTATCGCAATCTTTCCTTTATTAGTCAATACAATTTAACACCCAGCACCAAAAAGCGGCGTTGTTAAACAACAGAGAACAACATTTCAGGAAGTTCTCGCCGCTTTTTGTTTTTGCTTATATCCTCTATGTTTGTGTATATCTTCCTTTTAAATGTTTTATTTCTGTTATTTTTTAGGCCATATTTTATTGTTTAACAGGTTTAGTGTATACTGTGATATTTCATTGTGTACAGTCAACTACTACATTTTATTTTGTATTGTGTTTATTTCCAAATGTTTCAATATATTGCCATTTTATTTTTTATTTTTTCTATTTCATTGCTTTATTATTATTGCCTTTTTTTATGTAAGCTATTGCTGACAATTTTCCTCCAGGATGAATAAATTATCTATCTATCAAGATAACTCCCACTATTTCAAATTACCGGTTGGTTACGTAAAGCCATCGCAGACCATCTCCGGTCTCATCCACGGCCGGCCGAGAGTGAGAAGTGAACACAGTGAGGTTCTCTCCATACAGTGAGTCCTTGTTCCCCCCAACACTCTATTGTTTGTTGATGGAGGCACTTGTCATAGTCATGCAATAACAAAAGCCCGACTTTTGGTGTTTACCTCTGCACAGGAACTGCTGAGCAATTCTCCATTAAATTACAGCCATGTGTGGACCACTGATCTCTCTCTCTCTCTCTCTCTCTCTCTCTCTCTCTCTCTCTCTCTCTCTCTCTCTCTCTCTCTCTCTCTCTCCCCTCACCCACCACCCCCCTTTAATAGAATCACACACTCTCTTTCACACACCCGGGGCCCGGCAGGTTAGCTGTTGACTTGTTGGGGCAGCTATAAAATTTGAGGGACCAGAAGTAGCATACAAAGCAAAAAGAATAATAAAAAATGAATGGCTCAGAACTCAAAAATGAAGCTTAAATATGATATGACCGCCACATAAAAAAACAACAACTCTGGAAAAGAGTTACCATTTCATACGCAAGTAACAGTCAGTGATTGTTTGAGTCTCAAAGAAGTTCTGGCTGGAGCAGAAAGAGGTTCAATTGTTTGCAGAGTACTTTGGCATATAATTTCCTTCGGCCCAACCCCCACCTTCCAGTCAATGGTGTGAGACAAATAAGCTGCCATCTTGTTATCTTTAAGTACTGCCATCTCTTGTTTAAAGGCAGAGTCATTTATACTTCCTGTGTCCTCGGATGACTTTGTTTCACCTAGGTGCCGCAACATTTCTGTATTCCACCAAGGTTACTACACTTCCGTGGTAAACAAGCATTTGGCCTCGTCGGAGGGGATTAAAAATTGCACTACATCAACCGAATAATAACAGTTATATGCTGTTAAACGTATCTAAACCGCAGCATACAACTAGAAAAAAATAGACAATATCACAACGGTGGAAAAAAAAACATTTGCAAGTTTCTCACCTCCCTGCCCTCCATCTCTATTCTAGGCTGACCTTGCATTAAAACAGAATCAAATACATGTGTCCATGAAAGGAAAACATTTCAAAGGGGGTGTTTGCTGATCAACAAGAAAAGCCCAACACTGCGACATGGCTGCTATGAGCCTCTGCACTTGTACTGGCTGAATAATTCCACGTTCGGATGATCACACAATCAAAGAGTACCAAAGAAAGCAGCCAAAGGGAAATGGTTATTGCCCTGTAGACGGCTTTGAACAAAAAATAAAACTGCAGCCATGACCTGCGTGTAAAGTGATTTATCCAAGTTAAGGACAACAGGACCTTGTTTTGAAAGTCCAAAACGTGGAAGACAGCGTCAATGAACACAGTATTTGCCCATCACTGTTCATCTTCCTTCATTTCCTTAGAAATTAGTCTTAGGAAGGAAAAGCCAGGGACAAGGAATTGTCAATTATGACCCTGCTTCTTGAAAAGGCTTTTTTTTTTTCTTTCTTTATATTTGACCGCTGCTGCTGCTGCTGCAAACAAAAAAAAAAAGATCATGTTGTAAGGCTATTATTCTATGCGATCAATCACTTGTCAATGTGTGTGATTGAATGCAGCCCTACAGCGGCTGAAAAAGGCAACCCGTCCTGAGAAGTTCAGATAAACTCTAGATATTGTGGGAATTTCTGAAATGCCACAAATGCCACAGTTAATGTTATTGTTGGGCTCGGGCGGCGAACGAAAGTGCGTTTTTGTACCTCGTTTAAATGGGATATTTGGTTAACGAATTGAAATCTGGCCTTATGAGAATATTATGGATCATTTGTTTATGTCACACATGACGCTGCTGTTCCAGCCGCATTTCTCATGGCCCAGATTCCATCCCGGCTTCAGGAATAACACGCCATTGTGAAATATCTCATCCCTATCAAGCTCCTTTGTCCCTTTCATCTTTTACAGAGTCCTAAAAAACACACATTCAATTTACAATTCCTTACCAAGTGTCCGTCGTTGCTCTGTGTCCACTTCAAGGCAGCGGCGACAGCGGGAGAAAGTCCTGTCGGAAAGATCGCACCAACAAAACTTTTAATTTCGTCATTCCGCTATACGTTCTCTCCATTTTGTCTCCAAGGTTAAAATGTTGATTTGGGGGGATCAGAGAAGGGAAGGACGGGTATATATAGAATATAGCAATGGCAACTTTCCAAAGGTTGTTTTCTGACATCATTGTTGGCCGTAGATGAGGTATTGCTGACCTGGGAAGAGTCACTATTGTCACATACAGGACCTTGTCAAGGTCTCCTAATTCATTTGTATTATGGTGTCTTTTTTTTGTTGTTGCCTGCAACACCACAGCTGTCCAACACAATCAATACACCTCAATGGCAAACAAATAACTATCCCGTCTACAAAAGGCAGGGAAAAGGCAAGATCTATTCATTCATCCGGTTATGCTTCCTACAAAAAAATATGAATGGAGAATTGAGATGGAATCGTGTATCGTGTCAAAAAGCTGTTTTTCCACAATCCTATTCTTTCCTGTGTATAGATCAATATCTTTGTTACTCGAGATGCTCTCTATGTAGCCGATCTTTTTTTTTTTTTTTTTTTTAGTGGAAGGCAATGTAGTTGATGTCTCTCTGGTCACCACTGAGCTTTACGGCACCATTGCGCACAGTTTACTTTGTTTAGATTGAATGCAGCAGAAACAGTGTATTCAAGCGTAGTTGCTTATTGTGGCAATAAACTGTCTAGACAGCACTCCCCTCTTTTTCACCTTCAGCCCGGCCCTGTAAGGGCAATTACTTTTCCCAATATACTGGGTCGTATCTGTCCCACTATTATCAGCCGAGGCATCATAAAGCTCCACTTTCACGCAATTGTGCAACAGAATGAGGGAAAATCCTATTTCACATTCATGGTTAATTATCAATGAATTTCAATTTCCATTCATGTACTCTTACATACTCTTATTTTCACTTTTTAATCTTACTTTCTATTTCTCGCAGTCACCTCTCAAACCTCAGTTCTTCTTTTTATTCCTCTACCAGTCATCAGAGTTGACTAGATTTACCCTCCACTCCACTTTTGGAGATTTCATTTAAACGGTTGCCCGCAAAATAGCAATCTACAGCTTTTTGAAGGTGAATTTCGCCCTTGCATTGAAAGATTTGAATGACTCCCCAAATTACACACAACTTTATCAATGCACATGGGGTCATTAGGAAGTATGTTACCAAGAAATAAATTCCTGTTTACATGTATCAGTCAACGAGAATTTGAGATTTGGACATTTTTTCTATAACCTCCTAATGCCTTGTGCTATGATAAAATAGCAAAGAAAATAAAACTACAACATAAAACAAAAATGGTTGCATTTGACACAAGTACTCTTGCTTACTTCTTTAGTTTCATAATATAGAATTGTACAACCCAGTTATATTGAATCATGGTGTTCTGTCCATCTTAAACACAGAGGCATGGTTGTGGTGGTCAGTGCCAGTCAGACAGTTTAAAAAGGTATCAATTGTTCCTCATTTCCCATTATTTGATGTATTGTTTGCCTTATTTTTGCTCCGTATTAATCCGCGAGAGGTGATAGTCGATGTTAATCAATGCCGGCAAAGCAATGCTCTACAACTGACAATAGCCGTTTCAATGACAATAAATATTTCAGCCAGCCAGATCAAAAGTTTAAAACTGTTTTCAGAATATTGTCATTTAACACAGCACTCCTTCATCTTGGAATGGACTCACAGGAAGGACCAAAAACCCTTTCATTTCACATTTTAAACGCAGAGTTGGTGAGCCGTTTCAATATGAATGCCCATTCAATGCCAACCCTTTTTGATGTTGTGGAAGTTTTGATCTTTCAATGTCTGTATGCTTTTTATGCTGCCTTTCTTGGCCAAAATGAAAAACTTCTACGACTGATGCTATTCATAGAGAAGGTTAAGCCTCGACAGTGATATGCATTTTGTAGGGAAAAAAAGTGTTTTCTAAATGATGCAATGCAATGGCATTTAATGTAAGTACAAAGTTTTATATATATACAGTTGTATATATAAATTGTGATGTAATGTAATGTAATGCTCCCATGGTTAGATGAAGGTAAAATAAAACATTTAAATAATAATAATAATAATAGATTAATAATAATATTAAGAATTGAGAATAATAATAATAATAATAATAATAATATTAAAGATAGACAGATAGACAGATAGATAAATAGATAGATAGATAGATAGATAGATAGATAGATAAATAGATAGATAGATAGATAGATAATTAGATAGATAGATAGATAGATAGATAGATAGATAGATAGATAGATAGCAAAAGTAGGTAATAAAAAAGATCACACTGAAACTAATAATAAACAATGTGAGAATGTGGTTACTTATCAGACATATTCGTGAAGATTAATATTTGATTTGATAATTAAACATTGTCCAAGTTATATAGTCGAAGTATATTGTTTATTTTTAGGTTGTTGTTTTATTTAATCATATATTGCCTTTTTTTTTAATTATTCTAACTTCTTCAATGTTTTGTATCTCTGTATCTATCCATCTATCCATCTATCCATCTATCCATCTATCTATCTATCTAACACCATGTGAGTGTGGTCAGATGCGCAGATGAATAAATCTGGAGCTAATTAAAAAACGGTCCAACTTTAACAGTCTCCACCTTCAAAAAACGATAAATACATATGAGCACAGTGCGCATCTAGTGGTGTGGCTCTGTAATGATAACCTCCACCTCCCGCTCCACTCGCAGGCAGGATGATCGAGTTGCTCCCTCCCTCGCCCCACGTCCCTCCCCCCTCCAACACCGCCCGTCCGTCCAGTGGCGGGGCCCGCCCCCTCCCCCTCCCCTCATCAATAGGACTATTTGAATAATGTGGGAGCGCTTGGACTGGAGCCAATCAGCTGTCAGAGGGCCCCGATAAATCGCAATGCATTATTGATAATCATAATTACGTTGACATGCGCGTTTCTGCTCGAGCCAGGGGGGCTAATTTCCCGAGCTGCAGATTCGGCGAAAGAAAGAGAGGAATATTTGCGGCGCCGTTCGCCCCGGATGGTCGCACCATGTCGCGGCGCAAACAATCCAAGCCCCAGCACATCAACTCGGATGGTAAGATCACTGATACCACCAACCCCCCCCCCCCCCAAAAAAAAAAAAAAAAAAAAGTTTATGTGTTGTTGTTTTTTTTTCTTTTGTAAGTATCGATAGTATGCGGTATCGTTCCCCTCGCACTTTGACCCGAGTGCTGACCCCCCGGAGCCGATCGAGTTTGGATCGAACGAAACCCTCCAAACGTAGCCCGTCCGCCGGCGCTTTCACCGCCGGGTGAAATTTAAAGACGCGGTCCGCGACTTTCTTTCGCCTGTATTTTTCCGACTACGCGAGCGTACCCGGTGGAACGGCCGCTTCTCAACATACCTTTTGGCGTAATCGTGAAACCGGGGTTTAAAGGTCTAATTGAACGATATTTAGGACTGTTTCCATCCCCTAAAACGAATGGGAAGCGCCGCTGAACGTGTGTGTGTGTACGTGTGCTACCTGTTGGATTTCTGAATCAACTTGCAACTCGGTGATTGTTGGCTTTGTGATTGATTTACTGAAAGTGGTTCGTGTGGTTGAACGCCAGTTGATAAAGTAATGTTTGCAATCTGTCATCATTTAAACCGAAAAGTCAAATCGGTTTGATGGTTATGTAAACTTATGGCTTTGGTTTGGTGGAATCTTTCCGTAGTCTCTCTGCAAAGATATGGGAGGCGATCCCATATGTGTGTTGCCTTTTCACACTGTAACACAGTTTGATGTCGGTTATTCTCTTTTTTTTTTTTTTGCGTTTTGGGTTGATTGGTTAATTTATTTTTTGAAGTCCGATTTGGGATTTCTTAAACAAAGGTGGCAACTACTGTGTACGAAATGTGACTCGGAGTAAGCTGACCTAAAAGCAATAAATCCCCCAGTTTAATGCATGACTGTTTCCTTTGGTACAGACGAGGTGGGGGATGGAGGCTTTTTTTTCTAGCGGAGACAGGGGTGCGGGGCCATATGCGGACCCTGCAACGCCACGGGCATAACCCCCAGATAAATGATAAGCAGAAATAACGTTGAATCGTGACACGATGGGTGATTTTATTTATTTATTTTTTTTGGTCGTATTATTATTATTTTTTTTAATTAGTATTAATGTGTACTGCTCCGATTGTAATGAATTGGATCTTTGGTCTCACCTCGTGTCGTGAACCCAAGTATCGATGATCAGATTGAGACGCAGGTTATGCGCCGCCTAGCGGCAACATAGTGGTATTAACAGTTCAGTGGATTTTTAGCAGATTTTCCAACACTCGAGGTGAAGTTGTGATAAAGAGATCTCCCTGTGCCACATACTTCACACAGCTTTTTTTTTTTTTTTTGTCTTGAGCTCGGCTTGAACTGGGTTTTTTTTTTTTTAATTTATTTTTTAATTTTATTTTCGTTCCACAATGCATGTTGCCAGGTGAGAAACAAACAAGCTCGACGGTCCCAGTTCAAGAATGCAAATAAGTATTTTTCCCCCTTGATGAGAGCATTAGCATCTGACAATGCGGCCACCTTGGGCGAAATGCCCTCTTGGTGAGCAGATGAATTAATATGAATAAAAACACGTTCCTTCAGCACTTATCACGTGTTCTCTAAATGTCTGAAGAGTTCGCCTTCATAGAAACGTTTTAGTGGCGTTTTTGTTTGGAGCAGGTCGGGTTGAGTTTTGTAGAATGGGACGTCTGGCATCCAGAACAAGACATTTGATGCGTGTTATGGTTGGCAAGAGACTTTTGCTGTGACTAGAATTGGTGTATGATTACTTTAAATTGCTGATTTTGGCGATGTGGCGTTATGGGCTTGTTTCATTGTCAATTCATGGGGGGCACACCGCCCTCTGCCGGTCGTTTGCATAACAAAATTATTGTGAGGGTGCAGCAGTTTTGCTTTTTTTTTTTTTTATTTCCAGAAGTTTTTAATTTTCAAAAGTTGAGATTGTCTATATAACTTGTTAAAAGAAATCAACCAACCTCACTACAGAGCTAGTGTCTTTCACAACTATTTAATAGCTGTACCTGTTTTTGTCTGTCCTGATTTCTATTTTATTTTAAACTATTCTGTCCTCTCTTAGGTATTATTCCAGATGGTCAGGCTGTAGAAGCTGGGAATGAGATGAAGAGGTTCAAAATGGAAGAAACCAGAGTGTGCAACAAATGTTGTGCTGAATTCTTTGATGTGGCAGAATTTCAGGAACATGAGAAAAATTGCACTAAAAGTCAACAGGTTGTCATCATGAAAGATGGAGATGGCCGTGACGTGCCTGAGGAATATTCACATGGATCTCTTGATGATGGCGACCATGATGATGGCCAATACAGCAGTCATTCCTTATCCAATGTCAATGCGGAGTTGACAGAAAAAATGGAGACTAGATCAAATACAGAGGATTCGGGCCAAATGGAACCAGAAGAGTTGTCTGCTAGCCCTGAGATGACATTCAGACCCTCTCCTCAGATGCAAGATTCAAATGTCACCCTCCAATCAATGAAGGCCACTAAAGTGGCTGTTACTCAGCATTCTTCAAATCATACATCGCTCTCTTTATCCCAAGAGACACTGCAAGCCATACCAATGATCTTGGAACAGTTGGTGTGTCTCCAGCAACAGCAGCTCCAGCAGATCCAGCTTACGGAACAGATTAGAATCCAGGTATCGATGATGGCCCCTCTGGGTCATAATTCAGCTGTAGGGGCTGCAGTTGACCCCCTCAAGGCCCTTGGTGCCCACCTGTCGCAACAGCTTTCTGCTGCGGCAGCTCTCATAGGAAAAAGGACGGGTAGTCAGAGCCTCTCTATAGAGACAATGAAGCAGGGAAAACTGCCTCAAACAAATGGCAACCCTACCTCTTTGGTTGAAGGGCTGGCAAATATTTCTTCTAAAACAGACATCTTAAAGGGCATTCCCGACCTGGCCAGCCGCCTGCCAGCACTACTGCCTCAGTCTCCTGGAGTCCTCGGTTTTCCCAGCACCTTCGCTAGTATTCAAGCTGGGATCGATGCCTCTAAAAAAGCCAAGGGTAAGCTGGTGAACATTTCCTCTGAATCGAAGAGCGGTGAATCATTATACAAGCACAAGTGCAAGTACTGTGCGAAGACATTTGGAAATGACAGCGCTCTACAGATTCACTTGCGTTCTCACACTGGAGAGAGGCCCTTCAAATGTAACATCTGTGGTAACCGCTTCACAACCAAAGGAAACCTCAAGGTTCATTTCCAAAGGCATAAAGATAAGTACCCCAACATCAGGATGAACCCCCACCCCGTCCCAGAGCACCTTGATAACATGCCCACCAGTAGTGGAATTCCCTATGGCATGTCTCTGCCCATTGATGAGTCCAACTTGGCAGAAATGAAACCAATTATAGGTGGTCCAGTAGCTGGGTTCCACCCATCATCTATTAATGTCTTCAAGACTTCAATGGAAGGCTTTGGAAGTGAATCATTTTCACAGAGACCCTCCCCATCAACAAGTGATGTGGCATCGGTTTCTTCAAACATGTTTTGCCATGACATGGGGTTGGATCAGAACCAGGATTCCACAGAAATGATTGGGACACTGCATAACATGAATGGTAATGGCCTCTCTGGAGAACAAAGCTCCGGAACAGCCAAACTTCAGCAGATGGTTGATGGCCTGGAGAAGAGGACCAGTGACCCTAACGAGTGTATAATTTGCCACAGGGTGCTCAGTTGCCAGAGTTCCCTCAAGATGCATTATCGTACACACACAGGTGAGAGGCCCTACAAGTGCAAAATCTGTGGCCGTGCCTTCTCCACCAAGGGTAACCTCAAGGCCCATTATGGCGTGCACAGGGCAAACATGCCTGTTAAAATGCAGCACTCCTGTCCCATCTGCCAAAAGAAGTTCACCAATGCCGTGGTTCTGCAGCAGCACATTCGCATGCACATGGGTGGACAGATCCCCAACACTCCTATGCCTGAAAGCCAGTATGAGGCAGCTGAAGCATTGAACTCCTCTTTGGCAGATGACAAATCCCTGGATGCCAACCTTGATGAGAGCATGGACGACCCCGAGACAGAGCTGGACTCCCAAGAGAAGCCAAATGAGACTTCAGATTCAGTTCCACCATCTACCTCTGAAGAACAGCTGGAGCAGCAAAGTACTCCCAGCTCCATGTTTTCTAGCCTAGATGTTTTGAAAAATCTCACCTCCGCCCTTGCGCTCAAACGCCAGAGCAGCACTGCTTCAGAGAGTGAGGGAACGCCAAAGGAGTCGCCCACAGCCTTGAGGGAGCAGGAATATCAAAATGGCCGCAGTCCAGCCATCTCTGACTCAGCAATTTCATTCCATTCCCCTTCCCCTGTGAGCAGCATGCGTAATGGTCAGACAAAGTCTCCCGAATTAGAGGCGAGAGAGGATTATGCCCACAATGGCTCTAGACCAGAGTCTGATAGTGGTCTTAAAGATGGCAATGAGTCAAATGGAGCCCTTGACCTCACTGCTCCCAGCAGCTTCAACCCTAAAGCAATTAAGGAAGAACCTGGTCTGCCCTACACAAATGGAGATTATGGTAAATGTCCTTCTAAATTGTTTTTTTTTTTTGTTGTTTTTATCTAGGTATTAAAAAAAAAATAAAAAAAAATACAAGCTTAAACGCTTGTCTAATTCTTGCTCTCTTCCTGCAGCTCCCAATCATCTGCCATTCATGAGAATGCCTTCAAGTCTGGCCACTCTGGAAATGAAGATTCCGCCAGAGAATCCCTTGGGTGCCAGCACCTTATTTGGCTCCCAGGTGCCACAGGGAATAGGGATGCCCTCCTCAAGCTCTAGTGCACCACGCCGTTCAGCCAAGCAACATCTCTGCAATGCCTGTGGGAAGAACTTCTCGTCTGCCAGTGCCTTGCAGATCCATGAGCGCACTCATACAGGGGAGAAGCCTTTTGCCTGCACAATTTGTGGAAGGGCTTTCACCACCAAGGGAAATCTCAAGGTAAACATGCCCAATCTAAAGGAAGTGGAAATATTTGCACTCTTGTGTTTTATCTTGGCACTTGCAAGACAGCTGCAGTAGTTTGCATCACATACTTTTGAACAACACAGTCACCTCTTCAGAAATCAGAACATTGGTATGCCTGGATTTTTAATGCATGTGTGATTTTAAATAATTATTTTTTTCTTTTTAAGGTGCATGTTGGAACCCACATGTGGAACAACACCTCAAGGCGTGGTCAGCGTCTCTCTCTGGATAATCCAATGGCCATGATGGCAATGAGCACCGACACCAAGATGCTGCCAGATATGATGCAGGCACCCAAAGAACTGGGTGCACCAGCAATTAACTTCGACCCATCCCTGTGGAACCAGTATGCTGCAGCATTTAGTAGTGGCCTGACAATGAAGACCAATGAAATTTCTGTGATCCAGGGTGGTGGCATTCCATTTCCGAGTAGTATCGCTGGTGGGCCTTTGGTTGGCTCTACTGGGGGCCTCATGAAAATGGATGGGTCCCACTCTGGCTTGCCTGCTTCAATGGCTGAAATTGAAAAGAGCGGCTTGGACAGTGTGCCAAAATCACAATTTCCACATTTCATGGAGGAGGGTAAAATTGCAGTGAATTAGTCCTGAATGTTTAGGGTTGTGATCTTGTTGCTTCCCTTTTTCCCAAATGGTACAATCAATATTCAACTTATGGTAGAAATGGTTCGTAACTCCAATGCAGCTTCTGCTTATTTGAACAAATCACAAGTGTTATTTGAATTGGTATAACTACTGTAGTTGTATTTACTTTTTCTTTTATGCGGGTATTTGACTTTTTTTTTTTTTTTTTGAGTTGTGTATCCAACTGTTGAATGTATGACTTACTTGAAATTGATCCAATGTTTCCCTGGTATGCTTTTGAAGGATTTTCTCTACATTTGGAAAAGTTTCAGGGTATGACTGAGTATGGATACCATGTTGAAGTGTTCAAGGGAATCATAGCGTACATAGCCATATTTCTGTGTACATGACTACTTGCTTTCCCTTGTGCGCTATAGATTTTATGAAATTGTACAGTTTTGTAGTGGGTAAATGTTATTGATGTGTTACGATTAAGAAGACGCTTTTGATCAGATTGGAGACCGGAATGTTTGAAACGATTCCAGCGCCCTTTTCACGTAGCCAGGTCATCTGTTATTGACATAGATTACAATACTTGCTTTCCTAAATGTTTACGGATGCTAAGGAAGAAGTTGGTATACACATCTTTTTGCCAAGTGCCTAATTGGATTTTATTTTTTGAAATGCACCACACATTTTCAATGAAGGCCCTATTCAATTGATACATAAACATGTTGTATAGTGAAGCATTGCGTTAATTTTATTTTCACTCCAGTTTACAAATATCTATTAAAAACGTTTGACTCCATTAGACTCCTTGTAGAACTGCAGTCCTTTTTAGTTGGCTGAGCTCTAAAGGCTACAAAATGCTCAATGCTGTCATGCCTGCACTTTATATTTTCACATGTTCTTGGATTTTGTTCTGTCATTGCATTTCAAGTCGACTGCTTTAAAAAAAAACAACAATGTTGGTTGTACTGGAAAAGGGCAAATTGTCGATTTTGTTGTCTTTTTCTCCTATTTTTCTCACCACTTTGAAGCTATAACTTTTAGTATGTTCAGTAACCTGTAGTTTACTTATGTTTCTTCTATCAACTGTTCATTATGAGTTCTAATTTATATAGCATAAGAAATGCTTGTGTTAGGGGGTGATTTCTACCTCGTTTAGCTTCTAGGCTTCCTTTCTTGCCCCCTAATATATAAGCAACGGTCTCTACATTCTCTGATAGATTTATGAGTAGGAGATGATCCTCTCATTCTCAACCTGCTGAGTCGAACAGAAAATGAATTTCACACTGGACACTTTCACCAATCATAACGGTCAAAATAGCTTTGGGATGCTGTACTTTTCTCATTGATATGCATTTGCCAAGGTGTGCCTTTTCTTAAACCATGTCAAAACTGCTTTTGAAGTGTCTACAATTTAAGTGGCCTGTTTACAATGTACATTGTTAAATTGTTTCCCTCGCCTGAATGTTACTTTCTGGTCTTTTTTTTTTTTTTTAAAAATAAAATCAGGGTGACTAGTTCCAACACTGCTTTCCTCTCATGTCACTGCTTGGTAGGAAATGGACTATTTGTGTTTATTTTAACTTTCCTTTCCATAGGCCTGGATCACAGTTCACAGCTAGTCCGTGTGATAGACAAATAGTCAACTTGAACAGTTTGGCAATTGAAATGGAGAAAAAAAATCTTCAACTTAATTTAAATATAAATGATTCCCCTGTCAGTTCTAACCCCCATGCCTAACAGGTTTCCATACTCTACCATTAGAACTTTTCACCAACCAAGAAGCACCACTGCAGTAGAGATTGTCATCGATCTTATGTGGGTCCACTTTAAATACACATTCCATACATTAAAACACCTGTAGTGTGGAGCAGTGGTTCCGAAATGTTTTAATAACAAGGACCCTCAATTTGATATGAATCAGTGAAAGGAGAAGAGTCTCATAGTTGGATATTAATTATTCCAACACTCCACGCCAGAGCCAACATTCTAAACTACTGTATATAGGATCAATACAGCCATTGTGGTGCATTCTCTAATGGTGCTGACGTCACAGCCATGACATAATGAAGTTGAACTATTAATCGTTTTGTTGGGGACCCCTTAAAGGCCATTGAAGGACCCCGTGTTGATAACCACTGGGCTAGCAACACAAACCGAAACTAGTTCCTAAACAACGAGTAATTCCTGTTTGCAACGCAGACATATATGAATAAATTAATAATAATTCAGTGGATTATATATATATATATATATATATATATATATATATATATAATTATTTATTTATAATGTAACGTATATATACTGTATATTTGTTTATATATATATATATATTTTTTTTTTAATTATTATTTATTTGTTTATTTTTATTATAATGGGGTTTAGCTGCCCTACCGTTCCAGTGAGTGACAGCCGGGAAGCCTCCGCCCAGTGAACACACACACACACACACACACACACACACAGGGCGTATCGTGTCAGCCGGCCGGGGCTGCAGGGATGACGGACAATATCCCGCTACAACCCGTGAGAAGGCAGAAAAGACGTGACAGTAAACACAGGAATGGGTAAGGGCGTTGTACAGACGCCTTAAAATCTGATAAAAAAATAAAAATAAAAATAAAAAGCAACTAGCATATAGCATTAGCCTGTGTTTCCGCTGATGTCATTGTGTGTTACACAGGCAGCGGCGTGGGTACTGTATTGACATCGTCTCCACCTGCCAAACAAAGGCGTTTTTAATATATATATATATATTTGTTTCTGATCATTCGATCGAAATGTCGAGCATTTGTGGCTGATAAATAAACGACGCGTGGTGCAGTAGGGACGTGTCTAATTCGTGGTTATCGCTTCGAGACCGACTACGGAGACAGATGTAACACTTGTTCCGGGTGTACGTCACTGACGCTCGTGCCAATATTTGCTCCGATGTTGGACGTGACGGGCGGCGGCGGCGGCGTCCGGGCGCGAGACAACATGCCGAAAAGCGGGACGTCATGTCGAAAAACGCGCCATCGGGAGCCCGTCCGGGACGTCCGTGGGGTCGGTGCGCGGTTCTGACCCGCCACCGCCACGATCGGGCCTCTCGGTGATGGAGGGTGGTGCACAGGCGCGCTGGTTGACGCCACCATTATAAAATAAACACGGAGCCACCAAGGGCCAAAACATACCTGTAAAAAGATACGCGCACAATACTAGTGATTACAAACCTCTGCAGGATAGCGTCAGTATCGGCAGTATGGACCGTGTTCACTTTAAATCCCCAAAATAGTGCAGCAGCAATAATAATAATAATAATAATAATAATAGTATAATCCCATATTATACAATTGTAAAAAGGATAATACAGTAATACAAACTTTTTTTTAAGTGGCGTACCTCCTCTAAGTTATTCTGTCAGCTGAGCACCCCCTTCACTGGCATTGTGAGGAAAAAATAAAATGAACATAAATGAGGTGCTGTATGTGTGTCATATGTGTGGTTTTTTTTTTCTGTTTAAACATAATATATAACCAATATTTTTTTAACACAGTACCCCCACTGGTCTAGACTCCATCAATTGTTCTAGACTAGTGGTTCTCAACGTGTGGTCCAGGCACCTCACAGGGTCTTCAAGAGGTTCCATGTGGTCCCCAGCAAAATGATTAGTAGTTCAGCCTCACCGTTATTTCATTTACAAGTGGCCTCGTTCTTTATCAAATTGGGGTTTCTTGATATGAAAAAGGTTGCAAATCACTAGTCCAGTCTATGGAAAGGGGAATATCAATTCAATTCATTTTCGACATCTAATGTTTTTCTTTTAACAGGTAATAATGCAACTAAAATTGTGGTCATTTTATCAAGGAAAATTGATCATTCATCGCATTGGGGATGTATTGATCACAAAGGTCACTGGTCACTCGGTGTACTGAAATGTGTTGTTTGAGTGGGGTGGAGGCAGCCACCAGTCTGATGTGGACGAAATTAATCTTTATTTCGTAAGGCGTGGAGTGGCTGTTCTGCAATATGTGCTCTTAGTAGAAGCAAAATGTCAATAACAATGCAGGAATACTAGAATAGCGCAATCGTGTGAAAGGCAATTCCTATAAACCAAGAGAATACATGACAAATGAGCAATTTCATCCATAAAAACATAAACAAATCAATCTTTGATCAATCTTGTTTTTCTGATTCCCATTTTGCTGACTACATATCACCTGTATTTAAATTGAAATGTCATATCTATAATGTCTTGTGTATCATTTTGTGCCAGGTGCTGCCCGTGGTCAGGATGCTGCGGCATGGGCGACTTCCGGCCGCGCACGGTGTGGCTCGGCCACCCAGAAAAGAGGGAACAGAGGTACCCCAGGAATGTCATTAACAACCAGAAGTACAACTTTTTCACCTTCCTTCCTGGGGTGAGTGTCAGCCAGGGGTCACCCCCCAACACACGCCTCGCAGCCTGCTACCCAACCCCTGCCACCCCCCGCAGGGGTGGTTTGCATATTAAGAGATCTCAAATGTGGAGGGATAGTAGTTGAAATGTGCACTGAGTGTGACCAGTGTATTCAATGCAAAACCAGTCAAATCTGATCTAATGGGGAACGGCAGTTTAATGCCTGGATGTCAGCGCAATAACACAGATTTGTCACTTTTATCATCTGAACAAACAACTGACTGACTTTCACATTCACAATAATATGCATTTAAAAATAAATACATTGCAACCCTGATTTGAAAAGTAAGACATAGTTGTTTTTCTACTGTGCTTGTCCCATTTGGCTGTTTGAGGGGAAAAAATATGTGAAGGGAACAAAGAGCAATGCATCCTCAGATGTAAATAAATAAATAAGCTTAATATTTAAGTGTATTTATTTATAATAACATTTTTTTTTTACATCTTTTTTGTTTAGATGACAAGCTTGATATTTTTATGAACATCAATGATATTGAAAGGGAAGGGGACTTTTTAAAGGGGTATTTTTTGAATTAAGGTTGTCGGCCAAAGCATGGACATGTAGTAAAAGTAACACATTATGTTAATAATAATAATTATAATAAAAAACTATAATTGTTATTATTAATCAATTACATTTTTCTGTTGTAAAAAGAGGCGCTGAGATGACATTAAAATAAAAGTGTAAAAGATGTGGTAGCAGCAGGTACTGAGGTTGCAGCAGGTACTGAGGTTGCTGGGCGGTGTTTCTCGAACCTCACATTCTCCACTCCTGTTTTCCATATGTATTTGCTTTCCAGACATTGGGTCGTCTTGAAATCGTATGGCTTTTTTTTTCGTGTATGAACTCAGACGTTAAAAGTAGCTTGGATTTGTTTACAGAATGAAAAGACAGAACCGTGGCATTTTTGCATTGCAAAGTGTGACGCTCTTCTAATCGTCGTCAATGTCGAGAAGGCGTTTTAGGCGGAGTCGGGTGTATTGAACATGTGCTTATGAGTGCATTGGTTTGCTGCTGCTTCTTTTGTTCTCATGCCACATGGAGTATCAGCTGATAGCGTACAGCATTTAAAAAATATAACTGCCTCAGTTATCTTGCCCGTTGGTGGTGATGAAATTTAAAGACATGATGCTTTGTCCTGCCATCTAAGTTCTTATGCTCTGTTGTCGCATTTATGTGTTTCAAATAGTGAATGTGAATATGATTCAATGAGTATACAGTATGTTCTCTATAAATACCATACATACCATGTAAAATGTGGTCATTTCATTAGGGGTGGGTGGTAGGGATGCACAGATGTCGCTACTACGATTGGATATCGTGTTTATCAGTGTGCTCATGTACATATACTCGCCTTGCGAAAATCTTCCATGATTGAAATCAAACACCAAGGTAACCAGCCCTAGTTGCTTTGACGCTTTGTCTCAGGTGTTATTTCAGTGTTAATACGTTTTTATTCTTCATCTAATTTTATTATAACAAAGTAGCGAAAAAATACAACTGATGAAAACAAGAAACAAATAGGATCTTGAAACTGAGTGATCTCACTATTACTGTTAATTACTAATTGAAAATTTCCCAGGAGTACCGAAGATGTCCAAAAAGGTACTGGTGCATCTCTAGCGGTTGGTATGGAATACCAATGATGCAGGGGTACTGCATGCAATGCATACAAGTATGATTTTGACATTGAAGGTGACATTTATGACATGGAATGGGGTAATGGATATGAGCTAGATTATTTATCAATCTGATTGTTGTGTTTGTTTTGTGTTTGCAGGTGCTGTTCAATCAATTCAAGTACTTCTTCAATTTGTACTTCTTGCTTTTGGCCTGCTCCCAGTTCGTGGAGGAGTTGCGATTGGGCGCCCTCTATACATACTGGGTCCCCTTGGTACGCAGCACTCGACTAAATACTGTTGCCTGTAACTAATAAATGCACCTTTAAATTAATTTTATCTGTGTCATAAAAATGGTGTTTAAATGAAATTTTTGTGTCTTGAAATGAAATCTCTCTTGCAGCTTATCGTCTTGTTCATCACCATAATGAGGGAGGCTCTCGAAGAGATAAGATGCTTCGTGAGAGACAAAGAAGTGAACTCGCAGATTTACGCCAAGCTTTCCACAAAGGGTAAGAATTAGACATTTAGATTTGCATCAACTCCACTGTGAGTTGATATCTGAAGCGTGCTGTTTATTTCAGGGTATCAGCATCTGAGCTGTAGGGGGCTAGGCCTGTTAAATCTTATAAGGGCCGGGGGAAATGGTGGATAATTCAAAGCAGAGATGTAAAACTGTACATAAGAAGGCTTGGTATAAAGTGCTACTACCAATAAAAAGCAGGAGCCCTCTTGTGGTTTGCCTCACATTTCCCCTTTGATGTGGCAGCTTGTCTTGCCCATAAACACGATGACTGGTTGCCTCCATGATAGCGGCCCCTGTGCATATCCCAGTGTATGGGGGAGCTTAGTGGTATATGATCACTAAAAGTTCTGTGGGTTTTTTTTTTTTATATGGGCACAAGCTGGTTAGCACACTGACTCTTATGAAGGGAGGATTTTCTATTTACACCAGTCACCATGGCCGCCAGTATGCATGGTTATTTTTAAGGTAAAGGTTTTTACATTTATTTCAGCCAAATTAATGATGGGAATTTGGTGCTTTTGTTATTTTTGTCTTGCTGAAGGCATGCCAGAGGGAGGGTCACTTCAAGCAACACCCCATCCCCTGACCAATTTGTTGATCAGTATCTTGTCGAACAACAAACTATGCAAGGCCCTGTGAACCTAATGCATAGCAATATTAATGTGCTTTAATGTCTTACATATGCAAAACCCAGGGGTCACAGCAGGGGTCATGGGTCAGCGACCCCCTTCCAAACAATTTGCCAGCTCATTCCAGAAGGAATGAGAGAAAAGGCTCAACTCCCCCAGCAGGCTTTCAAATCTATGTGGAAAATTACTTTCCCAACTCCAGCCGGGTGACCGCCAGGGCATGTAGAACAAATATTCACAAAGAGTGAGACGTGAATGCAAAGAATCTGAATCGTTGTATGGCCTTAAAGTTTTATTTTTTATTTTATCTTTTTTTTTTTTTTTACTTTTCCTTTGAATGACGTTAATGGTAACAGGATGTCTGAGTGCCCTAAATCCTGTAAAATCCACGTTGAAAGTTTGCATGGATGGGTCCGGTTCTAACTCGCTGCAGTCCAGGTGGAATGTGCGCTCACTTGTGCACAGCTTCAAATTGAACGTTGATTTTTCAAGCACTGTGACCCCGATTTTTTTTAATTTATTATCTTCAATAGATTCAGTGTGCGCAATAAGATATATACACCGAACACTAACTTCAACATTTATCTCATTTCTTTAGGCACAGTGAAAGTTAAAAGCAGCGGCATTCAAGTGGGAGATCTGATAATTGTGGAAAAGGTTTGTATTCTGTGGGAGAATGTTGTGAGTAATTTTGCGTCGTCAGGGGAGTGTGAACTTACCATTTTTTTATCACAAGGAACGAGATGGTTGCTAATCCCCGGCACTAGACTAGCGACCGCCGTGAAAAGAGTTAGTAAAGATTTTGTAATCTTGTGATCAATGCTTAGCTGCAGTCTGTCAAACCCAATGCCTACACATCGCTGACACACCCTTTAAATGCCCTTAATTGGATCTCAAACACAGATTGGATGTAGCACTATTTATCAGAAGCATTTTTTCCGTCATCCTAAAAAACCTTTTAGCAGCACATAGTTTATTGAATACATGTTTACGATAAATCTTTTTTTTATTTTTATTTTTATTTTATTTTTTTTTGGGCGTTCGGTTTCAGTTCTACATTTTCCTTATCTGGGACAGAAAGGATTCTCTTCAGTCCTTGCACGTGAAACATGAGAAGCAAGCCCGGTTTTCAGTTTCCAACTGGAGACGTCTTTCTCAATCACTGACTTCAACGCGGCTGAAAGAAAGGTCACACGTTGCTGCACACTTTTTACTCACATGATTGATTGGGTTTTTCTTTTTTTTTTTTCTTCTTCTTTTTTTTTTTTAGTTTTTGTGCGTTAACTCTACTGCATATCGAGACACCCACGGGTAGACCAAAGACCGGCTTTGGATCTGAAAGAAGGGGCTCGGAAACAAAGAGCTTAAATACATTTTTTGGGAAGTTCCTGCTCAACAAGAATCCCCACGCAGGTCAATGTTTGGAAGTCTGTCGAGATAAGTCATTTATCATCCCAAATCTCTGCGCCGCACCGGTAGTGGAAACCTCGGGTCAGGATGAGTGTACGACCCGGTCAGGGTGCGGCGCAGATCACAGCTGTATGGAATTCAGGAGGGCTTATTATTTGACTGGCAGGCTGCAGGTAATGTGTAACATAAAATGCTCAAAGTCTTACTTAATACAGTTAAGGGAGGAGGAGGAGGAGGAGGAGGAGGAGGAAATGTGCAGGATCAGGATGTGATGCTGAAATCCTGTTTTTTTTTTGTTTTTTTTCTTCTTTCTTTCTTTGTAGAACCAGCGTGTTCCTGCCGACATGATCTTTTTAAGGACCACAGAAAGAAATGGTAAACATCTGCCAGTCACTCATCCAGATCCCCAGCTACAGGCTACAGGCTGCTTTGGGGGGTGTGTTTGGGGGTGGTGGTGCGGGGGGTGTTTGGGGGGGGGTGACCTGTTTAAAAAGGCGCTGAGGTGCAGGGATTAGCCCTGGGCCGACAGAGGAAGTCCTACGACGCCTAAACTGTAATTGGGTCATGTACTTAACCGTCGATAAAAGCGCAGCGTGGCGGGGAGCGGCTCTTCCACGTAGTGTGGTGGTGACCAACTTGGCTTGCTTTCTTTTTCTTTTTTTTTAACCTTCTGCCAAATTTTGTCTTTCAAATGATAAGATAATGGAAAGGAAACTCAAGGCATGCAAAGCGATAAATAAAATGCAAAGAGAAAGCAGGTGCAGGTCTCGTATGAATAATCAAATGTGGATTAGAAGATTGTCACCAATAACACCAACTCGGGGAATTTCGGTGCTGTGTTTATTTGCACATATACAAAAATGTCTCCATCCAAAGCAAGAGCCACTCACAATAAGGGACAGAGCATTGGAAACATAAGACCATCACGGAGGGCCACGGCTTTATTCAAGGTCTGTAGTGTCCTAATCAGGAGCCAGAGGAGAAGCTATGCGGGTGTTGTGGTTGTATCTTCCTGTGGCGGGAAGAAAAACACCAGCTTTGTTTTACTGGAAATAGTGCTTGGTTATCTCTCTTCCATGTGGAGGCCATTAGGTCAATTATGAGGAGCCCAGGCTGCGAATGGGGGTTCTGGGCAGGATGACGCATGTCGGCCAGAGGGGGGGATGGGCGGGATGACTCCCTCTCCCCATTTACTGGATTCCACCACTCATGTAGCCTAGCCACTGGCAAGGATCCTTGTTTTAATCTGTATATCTATTCACACATATTTTGATCCGAAAACTAATATTTGTATCCAAATATCACAACACCAAATACCAAAAAACTGGAAAGCCGTTGCAAGAATAGAAGCCTTAGTAGCCTTGTTGGATGCTGTTGGACAACCCATTGTAATTATTTACTTTGTTAGTAACTATTTTACATTGTTAGTTACTGTTTACGTTCGTTGCATTGCTGTCTCAATGTAAACCCTACATGCTGGTGCCCCCTAGGGTTTAAACATATTAGTTGTCACATCACTAGCAGCTGTCATCTCCTCCTCTCTCAGGCTCTTGCTTCCTGCGGACTGACCAGCTGGACGGCGAGACGGACTGGAAACTACGCCTCCCGGTGGCCTGCACCCAGAGGCTGCCCACCGCAGCTGTAAGTCCCAGTAGGAGCAGACAGCAGAGCCGGGGGGCAGGGGGGACCAGCCAGCGATCCCTCATCCTCTAATCTCATTTTTCGCATTTCACATTTTCCCCAACTACTGAATTCAGCTGTGTCGTTTGGAGGAAATGAGTCGTGTCAATGAGTCGCCCCGCTGCGGCAAATGATTTGAGACCACTACATACAACTAGAAACAGTAAACGTAAGCAGCACTATATTTCTGAATGCTGGTGACGTGGCAGCACTTGAGAAGTTTCCTCCTGTCACGTGAGTCGGTTCCGGTAATTGTCGGCAGCCGGCTTCCCTCGGGGCGCATTTGTTTTAATGCACCAGTAAACACATAGTATTTGCCCAATAAGTCCAATACAGACAGGCAAATGTTCCTAATTATGTCGGAATTGTGCACAATTCCCTTATCTAAGACGGCTGTAAAGAAGCGAGTGTGATGGTGTAAATGAACCGCTCCTTATCTTAGCTTGACATCCTCCTTTTTTTTTGTGTGTGTGTCATCGATCCTCAGCCGTCTTGTTCTTGCCACACAGGATCTTCTCCAAATCAGATCATACGTGTATGCAGAGGAACCAAACCTCGATATCCACAACTTCAACGGTACTTTCACGAGGGTGAGTAGCAACTGTGCTGAGAAAACAAGACACATAGTTTGAAGAACATAGCACCGTTATTTAGCCGTATCCCTGCAACCATAAAAACAACAAAATCGTAGCCTTTTCTATCGATTTTGAAGTGCGATGATTGGTATTTATGTCGGATTTAACGTCCGTGTCGACATCCAAATATGAGGTGGTACCACACGATGAATTTTTGAACTGTGTTTTGCGTTGGACGAGCTTGGCGTTCATGTTTTGCTTTGATCAGGATATAGACCAGTGCTCCCTCTACTGTTCCGTACGTGCACCCTCTTTAAAACCTCACCTCATTCTCTCTTTTTCCTGTCGCCCTGCCGCCTGTAGGAAGATGGAGACCCTCCCGTCAATGAGAGTTTAAGCATCGAGAACACCCTTTGGGCGAGCACGGTCATCGCCTCCGGTAAATATATGGCCCCTCACGCCAAGCAGTTAATGACGAGGGAGTATCCACGGCTAGTCGCAGAGAAGCTTGAAACACGAAACCATGGAACCTTACTTCCTCCCCCGTTAACATCCCAAGTATTTGTCTTTCCAAACACACACAATATAAAGTGGCAATCAGACATTTTGCCATTCATAAATATCTCTGCGGCGCCCGGGCACACAGACACACACTTCCTCCATAGAAGAGCGATTCCACTTTAACCTGCGAAACATGTGCAAGCCATTAGGTAATTGGCAATCTGCATCTTATATCCCGACTGTCACTGTGAGTTTGAAAACATCTTTTCATGTCAAGAGTTTTGTCTGGGAAACATCTTCTTGACATACCATGGGAGAGGAGGGGGGCAAACTTTTTTTTTTTTTTTTTTTTTTTTTTTTTTTTTTGGCTGCTGATGTATTTGTGGCCTCAGGTGGTTGTGTTGTCCCACCCCCTCTCCAGGCTCCGTGGTGGGGGTGGTCATTTACACAGGCAAGGAGCTACGCAGTGTCATGAACACCTCTAACCCGAAGAACAAGGTACAGTAGTGTGAAGCAGAAACCGCACAAACCACGTGACTCATTATTCATTACAGAGTTAAAAAACAAACAAACAAACAAACAAAACCTTCTTTGGCTTCTGATAGGTGGGGCTGTTTGATCTGGAAGTGAACTGTTTGACCAAGATCCTGTTTGGGGCGCTGGTGGTGGTGTCGCTGGTGATGGTGGCGCTCCAGCACTTTGCCGGGCGCTGGTATCTCCAGATCGTCCGCTTCCTTCTGCTCTTCTCCAATATTGTGCCCATCAGGTGGGAATAAATAAATAAATGAACACATTTTCACTTAACAAGCCTTTCAAGCCATTCAAGTTTGTGAAACTCACATCTCATACCATGTCAAAAATCACTCACTCACTCACTCACTCACTCACTCACTCACTCACTCGCTGCCCTGATTCTTTTTTTTTTTTTTTTTTTTTTTAATCCAGCTTGCGTGTCAATCTGGACATGGGGAAGATGGTTTTCAGCTGGATGATCAAGAAAGACTCTAAAATCCCAGGGACAGTGGTGCGGTCCAGCACCATACCTGAGGAGCTCGGTCGCATCTCCTACCTGCTGACGGACAAAACAGGTGAGACAGGAAGGAGCCATGCCACTAATCAGAAATGACCTCTGGAATCACACATTCTCACCCCGTATTATTATTCCTCGTACAATCTTTGTTTCTATCTTATTCATTGGAACATAGATTGAGTTCATCATGTTTAGATGTTATCGTGTTTGATTGCTTATGTCGAGTAATGGGAGCTTATATTATTTTTCCAGCAACTGTATATATACGTCGGCCACATGACACCCCTCTCTCTCGTTATGTATTTTTAAAACCATTTTTAAATCCGTGGTCGCCTATACAATGCCCCTTTTAAATATCATCAAATGTCCTTCCATGTCCTTCCATGCCATTGGGAAAGATGTTAGCCTGAAAGGAATTTGATTAAGTGAGGGTAAAAATGTATTCAGATTTATTTAAGCTGAATGTTTTGCCCCAAGTCCATGTATTTAGGATTGAGGCAGGTTAAGAATTGTAATCGTAACAGTAGTCACTATTATTTTCCTGTGGTACTCCAAAAGAAATGCCGATAATAACAAAATCTGTAAAAAAAAACAACAACTTCCCTGCATTATGCCCCTGCTCGTTCACAGTAGGCGCACCTTGACCCGTGGCACTTCCTGTGAGATTCAGATTCAGATTTACTGCTGTTCTGCCCAATAAAACCATCGGCCACTTTCCCATCCAGAGCGCGATGAAGCCAGTGGGTCTATAGTTCAGACGTCAGCCTAATATATGTGCGGGGCCTCTCGGGTAATTTTGATATACTGACGGAAAATGCTTTTATAGAGTGTGAGGTTACAGAGGGCCTGAGTGGAGCAGGGAAAGGCTTTCTAGGTTTAATTCCGCTTTTTTGTTTTTTTTTAAGGGGGCCAATCACCTACTGGTGACTAAGTGACACTCAAACAGATTTTGTAAACGTCTTTGAATGAGGTTGAGAAAGCAGTATATCAGAATTTTGTTTGCTAATTTCAATATATAGATAAAGTTCCAATATTTATCAATGCAGAATTACAGTTTTTTTATAATTATATATATTTTTTATTTTTACATAAGTAATATATAATATCATAACTATTCATATTTTATTATATTCATATTTTATAAATATATATATAAAAACAAAATTGAATAGTATCACCAGCTGGTGTATCACCAGCTGGTATAAAAGGTATAATTCATCTCTTTCAATTTTTTCATTGTTCCTTAATTGTACTCTTATAATTTGTCATCTGTATTTAACAGGCACTCTTACACAAAATGAGATGGTGTTCCGGCGGCTCCACCTGGGAACTGTGGCGTACGGGATGGACTCAATGGATGAAGTGCAGAGCCACGTATTCAGCACCTACACTCAGGTGAAGCCAGCTTCTACACCAAAAGCGTCCAGGGGTCAGAGAAAAGAACAGAAATGACCAAAAAAAAAAAGAACGTGTTTTGATTCCTGACGTTTTGGAATGGACAGAGAGAACAGTAGCGCCATTGTTTTCAGAAACATATCAGTTTTGTCATTATTGTTTGGCCGAATGCTTCCTGACCTTTGGTGGAACTCTTTGTCCCCTTGACACCAGAGGTTAGTGAGGCAGGAAACAGGATTAGTCCTACAGCGACGCGCTGGCCGGACTTATTTAATGATGGCACCATTAACCCCGGGAACACTCTGCCTCCAAAAATAGGTCGGCCATAAAGCGAAAGCTAATTGTTCATATTTTCTCTACACATCTGGTTTTGTTTACACGTGCCACCACCACGCTAATGATATGACCAGAGGTTGCCAAATGTCATGGGGTGTAAATTGCCAGAGACCTGCCGATTCGATATGTATTGTGATACTTGGGTGCCGATTCGAAACGTATTGCTATTCTGCAAGTATTGTAATACAATATTACAATACATGTTCCCATTTTCTTTAGACTACTTTTTAAATCACTCAATCAATTTTAAATTGCTTGCCAAAGCTGTGTTTTTTGCCATTTGACATTGCCTTTGACATTTTCTCTATCACAGTGCATTTGAAGTTACTTTAATTTCAAGTTAAATACTTTTGAGTTTTGTTTATTTTAGTTTATTGTATTGACTTTTCACATTATATTTTGTAATTTATGTGGGAAGCACTTTTGGGCTGCATGTTTGTATGAAAGCAAAGGTGCTATCAAGTTGAGTTGAGTTTATTTAGACTGCTTTGTAAAGGATATAAAAATAAGGTTGCTCTTGCACCAGGAGACGATAATTCTTAACAAAAATCCTGAGTCAGAAAATCAGTCACAATCAGTGTTCAATACAAGCGGCTACCATGGGGAAAATATGATAGAATGAACATCATTTTTTATACAACCAAATGCTTTGAATGGTTCAAGCCGACTATTTGCAAATACAATCAACACTGTGTTTAACTAAAAATTCTCAACCAAATAACAGGCCTATATGGTACAGGTGCTACATCTGCTTGTAAAAATAACAACTTTAAACTATTTTCGGAATTATGAGTGTCTTTCATTTCCCTCACGAATGCAGTATCTTCCCGAGTCTCTTGCGTGTCTTGCAAACGCCGGGCATGTGTAGGGGCAATGATGGAGGGCGTGGGGTGACTCTCATCATGACATGACATCCTCAGCATTGGACATGTCTGACTCTCTGAACGTCATTACATCCTCTTTCGTTCTTCCTCACCTCCGGGGGAAAGTGGTGCAGCGGTGAAGGCTGGCTGCTGCTCTTGGAAGTGCTCAGCCGTGTCGTGCGCGGAAAACCCGCTATCAATTTGTGTTGCGGGAGTTCCAGCGAGATTTGTTTTTTTTCCCTCAAGTCCCCATTGCTCTACTATATTTTGAGTCATTGCTGCCATGGTAGTCCCCGTGTGAGACCCGTGTGCTACTATGGTTTCCAAAACATGAGTAGCCGCAATCCAATCATCTGTTATGTGGTGGTATGTCACGGTCACATAGGATTGTGTTGCTCTTGACGCCCATGCGTCGCATGTCAGAGCAATCCATTCAGTTTGCAAAGCGACTGCATCACCTCAGATTTCACTTTGTTGAATATCTCTGGTATTCACGAAATAAATCTGTGAAGGGATGACATATCTGGGCTCAAGTGCTGTTAGCATTTTATGGAAGCCGGCGTATTCACACTATAGGGGCGAATATCTTTTCATATTAAATGTGCAATTGCACTTGTCATTCGTTTTGCTCTCTCCGGTCTACTTGGTAATTTTTGCAAAGCTGCTTCGGTTATTGGCTGGCTGGTTGTTTTCAGTAGAGACTTACCATCATCACTGCACTTAGTGGCGACGATTGAGATGGTGGCGGCGATTGAGATTGATATATTTGTGGTGTTGCCACAATATTTAGTCTTGCCGTTGCAATGTTTGCATATTGCAGTTGTCAAATAATAATAATAATAATAATAATAATAGTAATAATAATAGCTTTATTTATATAGCACCTTTAAAAACACCGTTTACAAAGTTCTTTGACAGATGAAATAAGTGTTCAGATTATGAATTGAAAAGGCAAAGGAACATTAATAAATACAAATTAAATTCATTCATTAAATTGTAAAAGCGGATAAAGTAAAATAAATAAATAGATACAATATGATAATAAGAAATAGAAATAAAAAGGAAAAAATACATAAGTAAGTAAAAAATAAAATCAATAAAGAAAGGGGGCCACATCACATAAATGCAGATCTATCAAAGTGGGTTTTGAGAAGTGATTTAAAAGATGTCACTGACTCACTGACACTGACTCTGCCAGCTGGATCTCCTCAGGCCGGTCATTCCAAAGTCGAGGGGCCCTGACAGAAAAGTCTAGACTTCCAAAGTCTAGACTTAAAACTAAATTCACCTTTAGTTTTAAGTCTAGACTTTGGAACAGCCAAACTGGATATTTGTTTTATCATATTTTGAAGTGCAGCATGCACCGGATGGTCTGTGCTCGTTGTCGCAGGTCTTAAAGATACAGCGGCACACTTGTATGACGTCAGCGGCGCACTTGGAAGACTTTACCCAAAAACGGGAAGTTACGAATTTATTCTTCCTGGAATAATCGATTTGTGAATTGTTTGTGAGCAGAATCGCAATACGTAACTGAATCGATTTATTCTAACACCCCTACACATGTCAGAGGAAGATTTGCTGATCTACTCATCTCCTGTTTAATCTCCCAGATGTAGTAGGTCAAACATTCTCTGTTATAAATGTAAAAGACTTGGGGGCGCACTTTATATTTTTTCTTTGTGTACGGGACAAGTTGTCAGCTCTATTAAGATGGCACAGTGGTTGCAATCTGAGGAAAAACTTTGACCGCAGAAAAGCTTCTTACAGGAACAAACTCAAAGGCTGTTGTTGTCCATCTCAGCCCACCCACGACCATCCAGCCTCCAGAGGTCCGGCAGCCACTAAGGTCCGTAAGACCATCAGCAGCAGAGTGCACGAGGCAGTGAAGGCCATCGCGCTGGTGCACAACGTAACACCCGTGTACGAGGCCAACGGTGTGACGGACCAGGCCGAGGCCGAGCAGCACTACGAAGATACCTGCAGAGTGTACCAGGCCGCCAGCCCAGACGAGGTACCTATCTTTAACTTACCTATCTTACACATCCTTAACTTGTTTATCTTACCTTTCTTTAACTTACCTATCTTACCTATCTTTAACTTACCTATCTAACCTATATTTATCTTACCTATCTTTCCTATCTTTAACTTACCTATCTTTGACTTGTCTATCTTTGTCTTACCTATCTTTAACTCACTTGTCTTACCTATCTCTAACTTACCTATCTTGCCCATTTTTAACTTACCTAAAGTATGTTTAACTTGCCTATCTTACCTATCTTTAACTTATCTATCTAACCTATATTTAACTGACTTACCTATCTTTAATTTACCTATCTTTAACTTACTTGTCTTACATATCTCTAAATTACCTATCTTGCCCATCTTTAACTTACCTAAAGTATGTTTAACTTTCCTATCTTATCTATCTTTTACTTGTCAATCTTTGACTTACCCATATTTAACTTACCTATCTTACCTATCTTAAACCCACTTGTCTTACCTATCTCTAAATTACCTATCTTGCCCATCTTTAACTTACCTAAAGTATTTTTAACTTGTCTATCTTATCTATCTTTAACTTATCTATCTTTGTCTTACCTATCTTTGACTTACCTAAAGTAAGTTGTACTTGCCCATCTTACCTATCTTTAACTTACCTATCAAACTAAAAAATGTGGTGTGTTTGGTTCCCTGCGCAAACGTCCACTGGCGCTGCATAGAAAACACCAGAGCTGTTATCAGTGTTAAGGTGTTAGCTACTTGTGTGATTGTGGAAAAATGTACACTTTAACAATTGCTCACTTTATTATATCACTGACAGACAAAATGTTAGCCGATTGTGGGATCTTTCCAAATTTCAGTCCTCTCAACCCTTTGGTAAGCTGTAGTAGGGGTCTGTATACTTGAATCTATGCTACCACATGGTGGTCAACACTGGTCATTGACGTTATTTTGTGTATATATATATATATATATATATATATATATATATATGTACGCTTTAAATTAAATTAAACTATACGTTTTCTGATGTCATCCGAGACCAAACGACTGTTTTTGAGAGACAACTGGGATTTTTGTCAGTATGTGCGCCTAGGTGAGTGTCTTCTCTTCTCTCTATCTTGATGGAGAACCTTAAACAGACAAGCTCCTCATTTCTGTCCTTGATCAGTGGGAATCCTTCGAACTCCACCAAGAGGGTTGTAAAATCCAACGTGCTCTGTTTCCAGCAGCGTAAATACACATTTCCTTAATGTGCTCCCTCGCTGATTGGACCCTCGCTTTCTCTCTCTCTCTCTCTCTCTCTATCTCTCTGAATGTCCTCAGTGATAGAGCACATTTTAATAAGGTCGTCTGTGGTGAATGAATAATTGTTGGAGGAGCTCCGACACCGCTCTTCATTTTTATTTTGCTGTAGTGTGCATTGTTCTGTATCATCTTGACACAGTTCTAAGTGTGGGAGTGTGTTTGCTTTTCTGCACCGTGGCTTTTCAGGAAGTCCCTGTTTTAGACACAAATTAAGCTTCATGCCTTGTGGTCACAAGGATGCTGACAGTTGCTTGCATGGTTTCAAGCCTTATCCGTGTCGTGGCCATAAAGTGAAGGTCTGGACGATCACTATTGCTGCTTGTTCTTTAAATCTGCGTGAATCTGCTGCTGCTTGCCATGAAAGGGAAATGATCTACTAACGTTTATTCAGATTTGTTTTGGGTTACCTATGAGAACACACAAAAGCAAGTCATCACATTGATCGAGTTGCTCATATCTGGAGATATCAAAACGTTGCTCATATCTGGAGAACCTGCTTTCTTGTAATGATTTCAATCCAACATGCCAGTAAACCACACGGCGGCTCTGACTGGAGTCACAGGTATGCCGCCCGGTAATGATCAGGCTTTATATTTCAGACGCTGGCATTATGAGGCCTTCACGGCATTCCTCCGCAGTGAATGTTTCTAGACTGTGACTAAGTCTTCCATCTTCGTACGTACCAACTGGCATGACCGGCATCATTGCTGGTCAGAGGCTCTGCTGACGTTAAAGCTTTGTCAGTTTTACCAAAACGGCTTATTTCAGAACCACAAAGAGTTATTCGTTGCTGCTGTTGGAACACCGTTTCCTTTTTTATTTTTTTTTATTTTTCCTTCTCCCACAATTTACCTTTTACGAAAGACGTTAAAATACGTCCGAGCCCGTCAGAGGAGCCATGATGGACTGGCTGTGTGATCTGGCTCCAATTTCTGGTCTGGAACTTGTTGGAGCTGTGTCTTCTCCACTTTATTCAACTAACCGACCCCCCACCTCCCCCTCTTCCTGACAATTAATTAATGGATGTCTGTTGTGTCCTTCAGGAATGACCAGACCGAATTCAACGTTTTACCAAAAATAACAGACATTGCCAATCAATAGTCTGGAGTGCTGAAAATGCCCTTGCTATTGATCAGGGCTGAATGGCGGCCGTGCTCCTTCACAATCGTCTCATACTTAAGTGTCCTTCAATATTTTGCCGGTGGACTGGTACTGCGTGTCGCATCTTAGCGTGACAATTTCTCAGACGCCAAAGCACTAGAATAATCTTTACTACGATAAAAATGGGTGAAGGCCGAAACAAAAGTGCTGCTTCATTCAATACATTAACGATTTTTAAAAAAGACTTTTTTTATTTATGGGGCTCTTTTCATCGTCTCTGTGCACGTTTTAATGGTTTTATGTTTTTTTGTTTCCCGCAGCCTCCTGCTAAAATCCATATGTTGTGTCTTTGATTGATAGGTGTCGCTGGTGCAGTGGACAGAGAGTGTGGGTCTCACTCTGGTGGGAAGGGACCAGTCCTCCATGCAGCTGCGGACCCCTAGTGGCCAAATTCTGAACTTCACCATCCTGCAGATCTTCCCTTTCACCTACGAGAGCAAGAGGATGGGCATCATCGTTCGAGTGAGGCCTGCAGTCATATGATTATGACTTCTATGTTATTAAAGGTTTTATTACAGCCATTTACACAAAGTTATGTATTATACTGTTCTGTTATCCAAGCATATCTGGTTTCTATTTTGCTTGGATAATATAATTGACTACACTTAGTTTTGCCTGTGGTTTGATACAAACAAATCTTTTAAACCAGTCAAACGGATTTTACTAATGAGCTCTGGCATAATAAATTCAGGAGCACAGCATTTTATAGAGGGCTTGAACTGGTTATGAGCTCTGACTAAATGGGATGACTGATTTGTTCTTATTTTTCCCAGAAAAAATTCCGGTCCAGTCTGGATTCAATCGGGAGTTTTCACTTACTTGGCTTCATTATGACATTTTAAAATGTCTTCATGTGTCGTGGGAATATAAATGCAATTCTCCTTTTCTAGGCAACAGTTAATCATAGAGCGTGTACAGTACGTCTTTGGGTGCGCACGTGATCGCTGAAAACAGTTGGAGTGGCATTTGATTGACAATGTGATCAGTCTGCGCATCCTGTTCATGTGTTTTCGCCCGAATCAACGCCAAATTATTTTCATTTTTAGGATGAATCTACAGGAGAGATAACATTCTACATGAAGGGCGCTGACGCTGTAATGGCAGGCATAGTCCAGTATAATGATTGGCTGGAAGAAGAGGTACGATTTCTACCTTTTTGGAGCATCTCATACACTATTTGCTTAAGTTGAGTTCAAGTTGTACTGTACCATGTGCCGTACTTGTCTTTTCACAAGCTGAAATCCCCAAAATCCTACCCTGCAAGCACTTCGGTTGCTATCAACATTAATGTTTTCTGACGTTCCCTCCGCTCCAGTGTGGAAACATGGCTCGGGAAGGTCTGAGGGTTCTCGTGGTCTCCAAGAAGTCTCTGACAGAGGAGCAGTACCTGGACTTTGAGGTGAGCACCCCCTGTCGACTGGTCGGCCCGCGGGGGGGGGGGACGGGCTTTCGGACACGGGGGCTCAGGCTTCTCTCTCTCTCCTCTCTCTCTCACTGGCTGGAATCCTAAAGCAGCCTTGACGACCGACTCCATTTTGCTCGTGTCCGGCTAAAGTCGTTACAGTAGGAGGAAAGATCAGGAGACGAGAGCTGGACTCTGCCAGCTATCCCAGCACGTGACCCCTTTGCAGCGGCTGTAGGTTGCACTTGGCCAAAAACATTAAATGCTCAAGGATATAACGGTTCTTCATGAAGACACCGCCATTATCTTTAAATGTCAAAGCTAATTTTCAAGTAACCCCGCCCCTCTTTTTCTCACACGCACGCACACGCACGCACGCACGCACGCACACACACACACACACACACACACACACACACACACACACACACACACACACACACACACACACACACACACACACACACACACACACACACACACACACACACACTCTCTCTCTCTTCGTATGCCTTGCACTCCCACACACACACTCACCCACTCTCCACCATCCAAACATTGGCTCTTATTGTTACCGGGCCAGGAAGGGCAGTATCTCCAGCCCACCCTCCAGCCCCTCCTCCCCAGGCCCTTTACTGGAGTCTGGAGCTGTGAGAGCTGAACTGGGCCAAACTGGTGGGCAGCGGTGAGTCACCGGCTGAGTCACACACACAGTTTGTGTTCCTGTGTGAGTCACACTCGGATTGTTTTCGCCTTATCTCACTTCAAAAATCGCCCGGGACCTGGAAGCCACAAGATGGGCGTTAGCTGCTTGAGTTGGTTTATATCGGGAACATCTTGGCTGCTACCCTAAGACGTGGTCACTTTTCGTTATCCAGAACATTCTCTTGCAGCTTCAGTGCTCTGGCCGAGAAAAAGGCATTTATTCATATTGTCCAAAATGGATTCTGGGTCTGCTTGAGCATTACCGTAAATTCAGTGACGCTGTATGAAGCGTCTCTGTTGCATGCATCAAAATTGTTGCTTTGCACTGCCATTGGCAAATTTGGTTATTTCCCGTTGCACAATATTCTTTCTACTTTTCATCATATTGTAACAGTTTTGGGGTAGGGATGAGCATATTTTGGAGTGGTCAGCGACCAACAAGAATTTCAGTCGATGAGTCGACTAGCCATGACGGCATCACCCCCCCCCCCCCCCCCAACAGATAGACCATTAACCACACGTAACTACCAGGGATGCAAGGGTACACGGAATTTTAATGAACCATTCGGTAAGCCCCCTACAGTACGGTTCAATAAGCACACGTGAACCGCGGGTATTACGATAATAATCGATTAGCAACACCTCACCTTACGTTGTCGCGGCGTGGTAGCAGAGGTTAATAAATCCATCAAATGAGTCATTTCCACCATGTTCCGCCGTGTTTGTTTACACTCGCTTCTGTTATTTGTCTACTTTGCCTTTCAGTTTAATACTTTGGTGCTGAAGTTGCAAATGATTCTGCATCAGTAGTAGAACTGTGGTAAGACAGCTTCATCCCGCACAACGTGCACTCTACTTTGTTCTCAGCTTGGGTTAAATAACACCACACGTCGCTCCGCCACCATCATTCTCTCATACAAACAATCGTCCCATGTGCGACACCTATTAGAGTCCAGGCAGAGTTTCTGGTGATGTGTGTGCTACACTTATTAGACTCCAGGCAGAGAAGCGCGTGCTACACTTATCAGAGTCCGGGCGGAAAAGTGTAAAATAAAAATAAAAAATCAACAGAAAAAATCAATAGTCAACGGCACTGCCCGAGTCGACTAATGGACTAGTCGACTAATCCATTAGTCGACTAATCATGCCCATCCCTATTTTGCGGCAGTGAAGCCCTTCTCAACCCCCCTCCCAATCCCTCCACTTCTAGGCGCGCTACATCCAGGCGAAGCTCAGCGTCCACGACCGCTCCCTGAAGGTGGCCACGGTGATCGAGAGCCTGGAGATGGAGATGGAGCTGCTGTGTCTGACCGGCGTGGAGGACCAGTTGCAGGCCGACGTCCGGCCCACGCTGGAGATCCTCCGCAACGCCGGCATCAAGGTCTGGAAACCAATGTGCTTGGACAATAAACAATACGTGCACACAGGATAGGGATGGGTAGCAAGCTAATTCGGTGCTGGTTCCTGGTCTGAACCTAACCGGCCTCTATATAAGGACATTTTAGTTTTGCATCCTCCCAAGCTCCTCCCAGGCACGGTGGATGAGTTGAAATGTTCATGTGGGGGGGACGAAATGAATACCACGTTATCAATGCAGATGGCAAGAAAACTGTTCTCTAAAGAGAGTAATACCAACCACCTCATGAAACACATTCAAGCACAACACAGCCTCAATCTGAAAGCGTGTTTGGCTTCTTGATCAAAACTGCTGCTACACAGCTTTCCGTCTCCAGAGCCTAAAAATACTCATCAGTCAAGGTGATAAGATCATCAGAAGTATTGGTATTGCTATGTAGTATCACTAGTGGTGGTATCAGTGGTTTTTACAGCGTCCGTCCCCAGATACTGTCGCAAAAATGCCTGAAAAGAGAATTAGTGATTTTGGAAATGTGCTCACAACTCTCATGTTGGGAATCAAAAGACCATGGACAAAGTTTGAGTTTGGCTTTTTTGTTTTTCTTTTCCTTAAGCAGCACTTCCCCGAGAAGATTCAGCATTTTCTAATATTCACACTTGTGGTAAACTACCAAACGAAATAATTCAAAAGTCCTCTGCAATTTCTTTCCTTGAAGTTTGATGCTCCACTCTGAGATCTCTGCGGTGCATTTGTAGGCATTTCAGTTTGTTTCTTCATATTTTTGTGTTTACTTTATTATGTTTGATAACATTATTAGGAATGGAATGGACCCTCAGCAAGGATTTGTTCAATGTTTCTTCAGGTTTGGATGCTCACCGGGGACAAAATGGAAACGGCCACCTGCACGGCCAAGAACGCCCACCTGGTGACCCGCAACCAGGACATCCACATCTTCAGACCCGTGAGTGTGGGAACGGCTCCTCTCTTCCTACAGGCATGAAGAGTGGGTAATAGCTGAATTTAGTGATTCATTCCGGTTCAAAAGGACACGGGCAGTTCCCCTATGCGGTTGACTCACATGCATGTATTTATTTTTTTGTTAATTTTTTGGGCCGTGGTCCATTTGGTCAGCGGCCGCCCCGCCGTCCAGAGCCTAATAAATCACCGTCCCTCTGGCACCGGCGTCCAAGTCACTGTCAAACAGAACAAACAGATAGGAGTGAGCACTCTAGTGAGGAGTGAGCAGCTCCCAGAGGAGCCGCGCACACCGGACCCACTTCCTAATTTGTTTTGCAGCTTTTGGGTTCTCCGCACGCTTTGATAGTGCCTGGCCTTCCCCTCTGGAGCCGAGCCAGAGAGAGGGGGGAGCCTGCCGCGGAGGAAGGTTACAACTTGCGTACAACAGCGTTTGACTGGAAGCTCCGTAACAATGGCTGGCACTGGTTGAAAACCACTGTCCCTGTGGATTGCGGGGGGGGGGACACGTACTGTACATCTGGATTAGTTTCCTGGTCGACACCAGCGGAGTGGTCCAATTTGACGTACACTGAAAGGATATTCATACCAAAGCATAACACATTGGATAGAATAATTCTGTGGTATAGCAGAGGGTGCTTTCACATTCTTTGCTTCAAACTCACACGTCTGTTTTTTTTCCTGCACTTTATTTCTCCGTAGACTCGTTTTTGTTTAGCTTTTTTTTTTGGCGTTGAACGTCACTGTTTAGATAGATAGATGGATGGATGGATAGATACTTAATTTATTCAGCTCATCAAAACAATAGGCAATAAGTAATAGAGTAATAAAACAAAAAATAGAGAATAATTGTCAATTTGCAGTAAACCCAAAAAATAACAAAAAAAGAAAAAAATGCAATGTATTATAAACAAAAAATGAATGGTAAACAACAAAAATACATCAAAAATGTATAACAAACAAGAACATGAACCCAATTTAAAAAATATATATATATATATATATATATATATATATATAATAAACTATGCCATCAATAACTCAAATTCAGACAAAAATAGGAAATTGTGTATAAAACAAATACTGTGTGTACAGTGTGGAAAGCAAAATGGTTATATCAGCATTCTATACACAGTTTTGCAGAAGAGAGTTTCCAGATCATTGTGTAGTTCAGACAGTTAAGGTAAACACTGACTTCCACTGATTCTAATCACAGTGTATGATTCTAATCCGAGGCAGCGTCGACCACAGTCAAAATGAGTGGCCCTGCGCTTTCACATTGTGGTTTTGATATCTGCAGAATGACTCTGATGGTGTGTGTGCGTGCGCGTGTGCATGTGCTCATTCATATGTGTGTGAAAATGTGGTTGCATTGCTGTAGGTGACGACCCGCGGAGAGGCCCACCTGGAGCTCAACGCCTTCCGGAGAAAACACGACTGTGCGCTGGTGATATCGGGGGATTCGCTCGAGGCAAGCGTGAAAAGAGGAGCCGCGATAAAGGAAAAAATGACTCATCCACCGAGATGAAGTCTCAACCAGGCTTTCATCCTCTTCCCCTGCAGGTGTGCCTGAAGTTCTATGAGTATGAGTTCATGGAGCTGGCGTGCCAGTGTCCGGCGGTGGTCTGCTGCCGCTGCGCGCCCACCCAGAAGGCTCAGATCGTCCAGCTGCTGCAGGAACGCACCGGGAAGCTCACCTGCGCCGTGGGTGAGTGGGACCCGTGAAGTCCTTAAAAAAAACACAAAAAAAAAAAACAATGCTTAAAAATGTGCTTGTTAGTCATTTTTCATCACTTTGCGTACGTACTGGATATATGCATTTGATTTTAGTATAGATAGTCTGTTTCACAATTTTTAGAGCAAATTATGGGAGTGCCTGACAAGCACACACACACTCCATCGGTGAGTCAGATATGTGATTCTTGACACTTCTGCGACTATTGTTTTCTCTTAGGGGACGGAGGAAACGATGTCAGCATGATCCAGGAAGCCGACTGTGGCGTGGGAGTGGAGGGCAAAGTGAGAATCTCTTCACAGATGATTCCTCTCTGCTTTTTGATGAGAAGCTGTCAAATGCACAGAGGAAATGGGGGTGTGTGTGTGTGTGTGTGTGTGTGTGTGTGTGTGTGTGTGTGCACGCATGCGTGTGCTTGAGAGTGCGAGGCAGAGCCTCTCATCCGTCAGCGTCTGGTCACACCCAGAACTCGAGTTCAAGTCAAGATGGCCACAGTGTTCACACGCTGAACAAACGGATACTGCCGCCGCGGTGATCCATATGCAGATGAATGTTTTGGAATTTTGTTATTTATTCATTCGTTTAATCGACATATCACGAGCCGTGTGCTATCTGAGGTTCTATTATGGTGGTGGACTAGGGAGTCGTGTTTTTGGGCTGCCATCGCTTTCTAGCTGCCTCCACATGACTAGAAACACGCACAGTTCAATGCAACATAAGGCGGTGGATTGTTGAAGACATATACAGCTTATCCCAATAACACACCGTATATGTTATTAGGATAAACTTGGAGCAGGCCTGTGCTTGTTCGAGCTTCTTAAACATGGATATTTTACGGCTATTTTCGATCCTATGTCTAATTCAGGATCGAACGCAATTCTTAAATGAAGTTAATTTTAGAGCTCTTTATAGAAGCGCACCGTTCAGACGGAAAGTGCTTCCACAGGTCGGCGTTCAAACCGCTTGAACTTCGGCCGTAACCACCAAGTTTGGGCTTTGACCTAAACGGCGGCTTTCAACAAACAAAGAAAAAGTGTAGCCCGCGGAACTTCCGCTCGCCAACGAATGCATGAGTGACCAAGACGACCTCTGTGTTGTCCCCCCCTCGGCAGGAAGGGAAGCAGGCCTCCCTGGCCGCCGACTTCTCCGTGACTCAGTTCAAGCACTTGGGTCGTCTGCTCATGGTCCACGGGCGAAACAGCTACAAGAGGTCCGCGGCCCTCAGCCAGTTCGTCATCCACCGGAGCCTCTGCATCAGCACCATGCAGGTAGGCGGCGCCTTGGAAACGCAAAACCAAGAGCCGGGTCGCAGTAGCGTTGAAGATAACGTGTATTATCTACGGGGAAGTACTGACATTCAAGAGACTGGATGGTGGACGAGGTGCTGAAATGACCGTCGGAGGGCCGGGGCCAAAATTGGGGAGATGCATTTTGGCCGCGGTCATCGCAGGGTGAGGTCCTTGATGAGTCAGAGCAGTGGGCGTACGGTGCCCTTGTCCTTCTCCCGGGGCCCTCGTCCAAGTCCCGTGTCGCGGTCCCAGTCTACCCTCAGCCCCCGCCGTGGAGGGAAAGCCTGTGACTCACATAGCCAGACACCGGCGGCGGCTTTTTCGGGAGCCCCCCCCCCCCCGCCTGTCGTTGACTCCTCCACAGCAGTGGTCCCACTGCAATTTTTGAGACGTCCTGAGATTTTCTCCGAATGGTTTTGATAATTAACTGAATGTTTCTCTTATTTTCACAGCTTTCTCATTTCCAGTGACTTTAATTTTTTCCCCCCGTAGTCGACTCATCACTAATGCCCTCATAGGATTGATATGAGCGATGATTCACCGCCTAACTCTATCCCATTCTTCTCTCCCTCTGCCCCCAGGCTGTCTTCTCCTCTGTTTTCTACTTTGCGTCCGTCCCGCTCTACCAAGGATTCCTCGTCGTCGGGTGAGCGGAACAAGCTGGACGGGGATGCAATTCCCTCTCATGCGGCCCGGTCGCTATGTGGAGGAAGTTTGTGAGAGTGAAAAATAATGAAACTTTATCTTGTGTTCTCATGGACTCTAGCAGTTTTATCTCACAATGAGATCCATTAAAATCCTTATCGTTGTGGTGTTTTGTCTGCGGTGTAGTTCCTGGAGGGTGAGGTTGTTTCTTATGATAATCCTTCTGATCGTTATCTTCTTGGTTGCAGCTATTCCACCATCTACACCATGTTCCCCGTGTTCTCCTTGGTGTTGGACAAAGACGTGAAGTCTGAGGTTGCCATGCTGTACCCGGAATTGTACAAAGACCTCCTGAAGGTATGCATCTGACGATTACATAGTGAATGTATAATAATATTAATACTGTACTGTACAGTATTTTTCTATTTGGACAAAATGGCCTCTGGTAACGTATGACTGTTTCTCCTCACAGGGCCGGCCTCTTTCTTTTAAAACATTTCTAATATGGGTCCTCATAAGTATCTACCAAGGTAAGGAGGCATTTATACAGTATATTAGAGCAAGAATAAAACGCCCAGCAGACCCCGGCTTAAAAACCGAGCTTGGGCCCTGGACCCGCCGCAGGGCCCAAGCTCGGTTTTTAAGCTGGGTTTAAGGTTCCGGTATCAGACGACTTGACTAAACTAGAATTCCCTTGACCTCTCACATCAAGATATCCAAATGAAATTGGGCTCATTAGAACCACAAGAGTCTCACCTTTACAGCCACGCCTGACACATGTCAGCTACATAGGGTATGTTGGCTTCAGCGTCCTAAACACAACGTTTTCTGCATGCAGTGAAAATATGTTATTTTTGCCTTTTTTTTTTTTTTCATTTCCCTATTTATGCACACTGTGGTTCATAAACAGTAATGGAAAATTAGTAGAAAGCGGGTATGGCCACAAAGCTGAGACTCTTGTGAATCCAAAGAGCCCAATTGCATTCATGTGTGATGAAATATGACCTCATAGTAACCATTCCATTGTGATGACAGCATTTTTTTAAACTTGACCTTTCCGTATAAAAGGGCCTATTGTGGCGTCTAGGATAATCACAGCCTCATAAACCTCGAGACCCAGCATCTAGACACCTAGACCATTCAGAAAATGAATGGGATCTCCAGGTGCATTGAAGGCAACTGGGTTTTTCTGAGACATTTTCAGAAAATAGTCAACATCCAATCGTCAAAATCGTGCAAATGTCCAATTTTCAAAAGTTATTGATACTGCATCACAGCATTAAGTTTGCTAAAGGGGTTTTCAAAGTCGTTCTTCAAGGTCTCTTTTGGGGGGGGGGGGTGTTTGAACCTTTTTCCCATATTCTCAGGTGGTCATAAATGGCTAGAACGTGTACCAAAGCTGTGTAATTAACGATATCAACCCACAACTTGGTGCAACAATTAATCACACATAGCTGAGCTTGGGTATGGCCGTCATTGGGCATGAGTATAATGTTCAAATAATTTTACCAGGCACAATTAAAAATATAATGTTTATTACCTTTAAATTGATTGATAAAAAGATTGACATACTTATTGGGGAATGGGTCAGGTGGAAAGGTATGGGGAACCTTTTCCCATTTCTCCCTCCCCTGGAAGCTCGCCACCTGGGTGACGAGACAGGAAGTCTGCGACGGTGTGCACAGTGTCAGGCTGCATCGCAAATGGTTCCTTAGGGTCTCAGCCTTCTGATGGAGAAAGCTCCACCCCCCCCCCCCAAAGCAAGGGGCTTCAAGCTTAACATGTTTAGTGCAAAACGTACCTGCAGGCATGTCACGCCATTGGTTGGGAGACATTGATAACTTGCGTATTTATCACAGTGGCCCAATCTGACCACAAGATAAGCCCATGTATTTTTTAACTACTGCACTTTGCTTTATAACAACCTACACTTTTTTTTCTCCTAAATTGGTGGAAGAGTTTATTTTTGTGTGTGTGGTAGTCGGGGGACATTAAATAACCCGGGGAGTTTTTCCAACACTTGGTGTTATTGGAGCTACACCTCCAGGACGTCTACACCTCTTTCCTTTTTTGTATGGATTCCAGCTCATTTGGTTAAAAAATGAGTTAATAGTTGTTTCTAAGCAGTTCAAAAAGGGTTGGGTTGGTTTCACCATTTGTTTTAAGCCAGTTAGTAGTGAGTAGTGGTAGTAGAAACAGTAGTTGAAGTGACCATAGTTTCCTACCAAGTCTTTTGTTTTAAGTTCATTTCATCACATGATGCGTTCACACTCTTCATTCTCTGCGCTCGGTCGGGTTAAAGGTCACAATAACAAATTGAAGGAAAAAAAAAAAAAGAGACAGAGAAATGTGTTAAAGTGGAAAAACTTCCTCTTCCTTTGAAGGAAGGATGTGAATCTTACTTTTTCAACGTAATTCCCAAGCTGTTGACAGGCAGTGTCGCATCGCTTTTTTCATTTCCCAGATTTTAGTGACGGGTGCAAAATTTTACATAGCACAGTGACCGAAATAAAGATAAGCTCAAAATTGATACACTAATACAGTGCAAAAAGTTATATATATATATGTGTGTGTGTGTGTGTGTGTGTGTGTGTGTGTGTGTGTGTGTGTGTGTATTTTGTATGTTTCGCATTTTGTATGTTTTTATATATCTCACTATTTTTGTTTTATATTTTAATTTTTTGGGGCTATTTGTTTATATTTGACAATTTTTATTTAAAACTGTATTTTTACCTCACTTTTTATTATTTTTATTGTCAACTGTTTCAGACTGTCAAGCTTTTTACATTTTATTTTAACGCTAATGGTCCGTAGTGAAACGCACCAAACCTCTCCAAGAAGAATTGTAAATGTACCTGCTGGAATAAACTGAATCTGAATAAGAACATATGGAAAGAAATTATATTTACAATATGGAATCAAAGTGAAGTAAATGCGGTAATATAGATAGATATTTGTAGTGCGCATTAGTTCTCACCTTCCTCCATGTCTCGCTCCCATCTCCCTCTGCTTTTCAGGGACCATCATCATGTACGGGGCGCTGCTGCTCTTCGAGTCGGAGTTCGTTCACATCGTCGCCATTTCCTTCACCTCTCTCATTCTGACCGAGCTGCTGATGGTGGCTCTGACCATCCAGACCTGGCACTGGCTCATGATCGTCGGGGAGTGCCTCAGCCTGGCCTGCTACATCGCCTCGCTCGTCTTCCTCCACGATTACATAGGTGAGAGCACACACACACACACACACACACACACACACACACACACACACACACACACACACACACACACACACACACACACACACACACACACACACACACACACACACACACACACACACACACACAGACTCATACATTTTACTTTTTCTGCCCACGGAGTACTCAAACCTTGCTGGTAAGAACTTAAATCTCATAACAAAAAAAAACACAAAATTCCCATTATTGTATAGAATATATATATAAAAAAAGGGGGTAAAGACAATTCCTCCTGCAATTCCTTCACTGACCCCTAGGGGGCAGTTGCGCCTAGTTTGGGAACACCTGGAGTCGGTAACAGACTTATTTGGCATAATATGGAAATGCTTGTTTAAAATGTCTTAAAAATGCCCTTTTGACTGATCTTCGGAGTTAGGATTGTCCTAACCTTGAAACGATGCGTCATTCGGTAACGAACGGAAGCCTCGTAATATTTCTCTAGTGTCCAGTTATCCGTGTTGTGCTGGGATATCAGGAAGGCCTGAGGTGAGCGCGTTGACAAATTGTTCTGGTGTGGAGCAGAAATTGGCACACGGTCGAAATCAAAGAGGAAATGCCAAAGAGTCCTATCTGGTTCCAGCCCAACAGCACAGCAAACAAAAACACAAAAGAAGAATAGATTTTATGGGAAACCGCTGGTATTTTCGTTCAGGCAATTGGGGGATCGAATTGCTTGAGGAAAAAAAAAAAAAAAGCCAATTTTAGAGAGCTCTGACACATACGGCTCTCAAACGGTGCTTTCCAAACTTTTATTTTAGCCCTTTATGTTGGGTGTGGAGTTCCATTCTCAGCCTGCGATCCGGACAGCTGGACCATCCAGGCTGGAATGTGGTCAGATGTACCTTATTTGGACACAAGTATATTTTAAAGTCCGTGGTTCACACTCGACACATAAATATAACGCAAGATAGTTATATTTATTTCGACTTCCCTCAGAGCTATTTATATCCATTTCCACGGTGCACAACCATTCTGTTTTTTAGAACGGTGAGAATTAGGATCTGAACGTCGTTGTCGGCCATTCAAAAGATTAATCATTCTTGAAGTCCCATTTATTAATTTCATTCAGTATCGTATAATTTCAGCCAAGCTTAATTAAGCCGATGGTGTAAACTAGAGCTGCAACCAACGATTATTTTGATTATCGATTTTACTGTGGACAGTTTTCTCGATTCGTTGCTTTGTCCGTAAAATGTCAGAAAATGTCGATCACTGTTTCCCAGAGCCAAAAGTGACGTCCTCAAATGTCTTGTTTTGTCAACAACCCAGAGATATTCAGTTTACGGTCATAGAGGACGAAGGAAACCAGAAAATATTCACATTTAAGAAGCTGGAATCAGAGAATTGGGAAATTTTCAAGCGATTAATCGATTATTAAAATAGTTGGTGATTAATTTAATAGTTGGCAAGTAATCGATTCGTCGACTAATCTTTGCAGCTCTAGTGTAAACCACTAGACCACCAGAACACCATCATTTTGACAATCAGGCAGAAATGGGACAGTATTTAATGACCCGATTAATTTAATACACTTGATTTTTACGCAATTCTGTTTTCACTTACTTACAAAGCTCGTCGTCTCTACGGTAGCTTCGAGGGACGCCCCAGTTCTCGGGGGATATTCTCTATTAGTCCAACCTATCGATATTCAGACCGGGAGTTCAATAACAGTTTCACCCCTGTGTGATAAAGACACGAGATTAATCAATTAAGGGGAAGAAAAAAAAAAATAATCCCCTTTTGAGATGCTGAGATGCTGGACCCAACATCACGAGAGCTAGGCTAGTCGCTTCCCCCCGCTGCCATGCACTGAGCTATCTGCGTTAGCACGTAGCCCGTCCTTGACCTTGTCATCTGTATCCGGGTAAGATGGACACCAAAAAAAACATTGCCCCCCCCCCCCCCCCCCCCATCTCACCGCGCACCTGGACTCTCTCTTTGCCAGACGTGTACTTCATCACCACGGTGTCGTTCGTGTGGAAGGTGACGGTCATCACCCTGGTGAGCTGTCTGCCGCTCTACATCCTCAAGTACCTGCGGAGACGCTTCTCCCCGCCCAGCTACTCCAAGCTCACCTCCTAGAGCCGAGCGGGAGGAAGAGTCCCGCTTCTTCTGCCGTTTCCCGCCCCCACCACCCCCCCGGCGTGTTTACAGCGGGAGAAGAGAGCGGGGCTCCCCTGTCGGCCAGCAGAGCCTCGTATTTATTTTATTTATTCCGAACGGATTTACTCGCAAATTCTACGGGGGGTGGGGGGGGGGGGGGGGATTTCTCTGAAAGGGAATATTCAAAGGGATGGATGAGAAGGAGTGAAATCAGTGTTTCCTGCTACATGCACTCGATGCAAAGGCTGATGTGTATTCTGCGTTTTGAAAAACCGCTAAAGGGAGTTTTGCCGCTGGATAAATCGCACCGCACCTGCATTCTGTATCCTTCTGGTGAGTTTTCTAAAAGGAAAAGGGGGACAACACAAATATACAAACACTTAAGTATTATTTATACCAAGTGATCCATTAAACACTGAACAATGGAACTTAAATTACAAGTACTGTGCAAAATAAATGGAAAAGTGTGATTCCTTTGAGGGTTTTTACCATATAATCAAGGCTAAGTCATCACTCAGTAATAATCAGGTTTTGGGCTATAATTGTTATTTTTATTTCTATTTTTTTCCAATTCTCTCAAGGAATATCTTAAAATGTTAAGCCTTTTTTTTTTTTTTCTCTGAAATTGAGCTCGCCTCCTCTCAGGACCTGATTCACGCTCTCCTTAAACAGTGCAACCCTCAAAAGGGTTTCTTCATAATTACAGGACTGAAGCGTCTCAGGACTGAAGCGACTGAAGCGTCTGACCAGGCCCTGCATGAAAACGCGCCCCTGTGTGTCTGTGTGTGTGTGTGTGTGTGTGTGTGTGTGTGTGTGTGTGTGTGTGTGTGTTTGTGTTTGTGTACGTGTTTGTGCGTCACTCCAGCGCTGCAGTCCGACGCCACGGACGCGGTGCGGTCGCCTTTTTTTTTTTTTTTTTCGTAAACACCCCTCCTCACCCAGAAATGGTCAAGCCGCTGGGGTTAGAAGAGCGTGGTCGGAATGGCCGCTGCAGCCGGGGCAGCGACCTCTCATGTGGCCGCTCTGGAGCCGAACCGTGGCCACGCCGTTAGTTTTGCATGATGACTCACTTTACTACTCACCCCAAACTACTGACCGTGACGTCTCGCGCTCCAACCTGTACCCCACACGCCCCCTCCATTCTCACCGCTAACTACTAACCTCCGAAAAGGGATCCGATCAAAGCCGCTCAACTTAATATCATGTGAATATCACAGACAATACTAGACCTTTAGAATACTCTCTCTCTCTCTCTCTCCTCCCTCCTCCTCCTCTCGTGCCGCCCCTGTCCTCGTCATTTCACCTGCGCATCCCATCGATTGGTGTAAATACCAGGTAATCGGTGTGCTTTTGAACTAAGGGTGTTCCAGTCACGAGACAGACATGGCTGCCGCTGTTCACCATCTCCTACGTGCTTCATTTAAGGTTGAATCCATGTGGATTCAGAAGGTTTTTTGCACATTGCTTTGTTTTTCTACGAATGACACTTTTTTTTTTTTGTTAAGCTGAAATGGCAAATGAAGGGTGGCCATTAATTAACATGTCTGTTGTCAAAGAGATGATTATTGTGACCTTGCATGTAAATAACCACGTTCTCATTTATTAACCCCGTTTTTTCATTTTATGATATTCATTTAACTCAAGTAAGCCAGACAACCAAGTCAGGATTGTGTCGATGTTAATATTGTGATGACAAATAAAATCTCATGTTTTCTTTTCCGGTGTTATTTCTCCTTCATTGTGTCGTAAAAAAATTGTAATTAGGTTAAAAATATATATATATTTTCGATACATATATTTTTTATTTTTTCATATATATGAATTATTTACTTACTTACTTACTTATTTATATTTATTTATATTTGTTTATTTATTTGTATTTTATTTTGTGCGTGTTTGTCCCACTCTCACCAGAGGAGGGAGTCCCTACTCCCCACTCATCCTACCTGGACAGAAAGTCACATAATCCTCAACTCTTTATCTTTCATGAACACATTGCAAATGAATATTTGTCAATAAAAATAATACCAAAAAGTCCATGATTATTCATGAAATCCAAACTTGGCAGAGGTTTTTTCTTTTTACGTTTCCTTATGATAAGCATTTGTGGTTAGTTTAATTTAAGGGAAAGAAACTGATAATTGCAGTGGTAGTTTAAAGTTTATAGCTTTTAAACTGGACTAACTTCTCAGCCATAAAATCGTATTTTTTTTACATTAAGTCAGACCACCAAACTGCTGTACATCCATGTCAAAACCCTGTTTATGTATGCAACAGTTTTTTTCTGGTTTCATTACCCACATGCGTAGGTTTATGCCATTAGGAAGAACCCCCCGTTTTGACTTAATCGGGCCTGTTAAAAGTGAAATTCCACTCCAGGATCAACAGAGCTGCCTCCCAGCTTCAGCATTTCAAGGTCTTTCCTCTGAGCTTCTACGGAGGCCCTGTTGGACCGCCGCCAAATCCCCAATCCAATCACTTGAAGTCAGCGTGGGCCTGACTATGTTTTCACTTTTTACTATGTGCTTTACTGGCCTTTTCATTTTCGCTCTGCAGCCAAAACCCGCATAACAATTCCACCATTATTATAAGCTCTGTGCATTTTATTATTGGCACTCTGCAACTATCATTACTTGAAGTTATGTATATACTGTATATATAAACTACAGCAGAAATGTTTGTCGCGGGGTCTTGATTTCGGTGGTTAGATGTCCCAGTGACAGTATGGAACCTTGCCGGATCATCCAGCCTGCGGCCCAGTGCCACCACATCAAACTGGGATCTCTGGGTGTGGGCCAGTTTCCTGGAGAGACGACGGCAGGGGAGAGCGGACCGGGGTCAACCGGGCTCCTGTGTCACACCTCGTGGTTCTCAAGTAGACCTGCAGGGCCCCGGGTTGTCCGGGTCCCGAAGCACCAGGAATAGAGACATTCTGAAGGTTTGAAATGAGCGCGTCATTTAAAAAAAGCTGAAGGCGGGACGCAATCTGAGATGAAAAGGGCCCTGGAAAATGTGCTTTACTGGTGAGACTGGAGCCCCACAGAAGTCATTCTGAGTCAAAATACATTTCCTTTTTACCACATTATGGGATGTGAAGTGAACCTTAGGGGCACATATAATGTAGTGGAAGCATGTTGATCTGACATGCGAATCAGATAGATTGAGAAAATATAATCAATGAATAAAACAAATCAAATCCTGGGATGGTGAATATTAATATTAGTGCTCGTAGATGCTTCCTTCATATTGCAATTTCGTTCAAAATTTGTATTTTTTCAGGCCTGAGCGTCCCAACAACCCAATAATGTTGTCATTTTGTCATAAAACACATGATGCGCTGAAATTACAGCGGTGACCCAGTTATATTCTGGCAGCGTCTAGTTTTCCTACCGAAATTACTTGAAAAGTACACATCAGGAACATCAAGTGTTTTAAGACGGCATGAGATTGGCAGTTTGGTGAAACTTGAGGTTGCCAGATTAGTGATTTTCCAGCACTGGGGTAGGGTGGCAGAAAACAGTTTTTCAAACCAGTGTAAATGTGTGACGCGTTGAAAGAGCATAGCCGTGGAGCCCCGAGCAGCTGCTTACTGCAGCTTATTGCACTGTCGCATACTGATACTGGATGATTCGTCTAATTCGTTTTTTATGCGTTTTCAGGTTGCCATATTATATGAGTTATCGGCATGGCTATAAAAGCCACAGTGTGCTCCGTCTACAGAGAGACAAATTGTTGCCCACAGGTGTAGGCTGCTCAGAAGGGTCGCTAAGCACGAACGCACGCCCTCTGCTCGGGCTATTTATAGTTCAGTGCGATTTGGAATATTGCTTTGATTTGTTTTTATTCCGAAAGTTCTGCGGAAGCGTTTCTGCGCTCGCGGCTGTGATCTCTGGTGACATGTGAACACCTCACAAAGCAGCCGGGGTCACCAAATGTAACCAAACTGCCCGATCTCCAGATTAGCTGGCAATGCATACTTATATATTTATGCATTTGTTTGTTTGTTTGTTTGTTTGTTTGTTTGTTTGTTTGTTGAAAGATGGTTGGTGTTGTGGGTATTTAATGTTTGCTTTTAAATTGAACTTTTAGAGTCGGCTCAGAACTGACTGGGAAGTCCTGAGGTTTGATCCTCAATCAGTAAATCAATTTCCTTTCTCATTTCTAAGTTATAGTCAAAACAAACATATAACTGTATCAATACAAATTACCTAAATATGCGTATTAAATATATAAGCAGTAAAAGTCTGATTAGTTAAAACATATGTCATTTACAAACTTCTTTCCTGTGAGTGGCAACTAGACAAGAACAATTACATTGCTCTGGTGAAGTGATTTTTTGTTTTTAGCTTAAGGGAGATTTCAATATTATTTACCCTAATATATAATTCCTTTGCTGAACCAGTAATCGAGCCTTGTCCTTCCTTCCAAGACCGATGCAAAATAACGCTCTTTCCTAACTTTAGCTCATTCTGACCTATTCAAGGAAAGTATTTTGAGTATTTGAATATAAATATATACATATATATATATATATATATAGTCCCAAAAGGTCTAGTAAAATTACGAATTCCAATACACTGAGGAGTATTAGAAACAGGTATTTAAAACCCATGTAGGTCAAGTCCTGGCCTTTCTGTGTGTGAGCCAGAGAGCAGTGGAAGTGGAAGAGGGTAATGCTGCTTCTTGGATTTCATAACACTGTGTCGAGAGAGAGAGAGAGAGAGAGAGAGAGAAGGAAAGATCCGTGAGCCAGTCGACAGCTTTCCACTGGACTCAAGATGCCAAGGTTCTCTCCACGAGCGCAATATCGATCCGAAATCCCGTTACATAAGTGGGGCCGGGATGTATGTCGTTTCCATAACGATGGAACGTCTCGAGTTGATGCGAGTCGGAAAAAGTGGGAAAATGTTTTCCAGAGATCACAAGTTGTGGCAGGGAGGGAATGGGATTCCTTATTGCACAACGGCATGCCGAGGCCTTCCACAGCGAAATTGTCAGTGGTGGTCGCTATGGGGCTGCGTCCACTAATCCCATTAGTCCATTTGGAAGTGGAATCAATTATTTATTTATTTTTGGCTGTACTTTTTCAAAGAAAAAAAGTCAAATTTCCCATTACATAAAAAAAATTACAAAAATAATCGTTAAATATGTTAGTACAAAAGCAAAGTACACTGTAATGAAAAAATTGGATCTGAGTCATTGGATTCATTTAAAAAAATGCTTTACACCTTTTAGACCTATGTTTTTTTTAAGGTGCTCTCAACTTGAAATTGAAAAATTCAAATGGACGCTTCAACAAAAAACAAAAAAAACCACAGTTTTCAACCAATTAACGCTTTTTTTTCCACCTGGGAACGGCTTTCCATGAGACGCACTACAATGTAGGCTACATTTCCATATCAAAGTTCCACTGTTTGGATTCAGCGGCTCAGTCACACATGTTACACTAGGAAAAAAAAAAAAGAAACAAACCCAGACGATTTCGAAACTCGACCAAGTGTTTTACAGGGATGGAAAACACTGCATGAACCTGGAAAAAAGTGGGCTTTCCAAGAAAAAAAACAAAAAAAAAACAAAACAAACAAAAAAAACTCAGAAAAAAAACGGAAGTGCAACCCCGGCTGTCTGGACCGGGGCAGTTTTCCTTTCTCGAGCTTGTGTGCCGTGTTCGTTTACTCATTCATAATTTGGGTTGCATAAGTGTTCCGTAACAGTGGAGGAATTTACATCTGTTAGACGTGGCCTGGCGGAGAGTTTAGAATCTGGCGTTGAGGCCTTCTCCCCCACCCCCCACCCCTAAAAAAAACAACAAAACACGGGCTCCGGCTACTGCGGTGGGAGACTCATTCGCCGCTACCTCGGTCCTTCGGCCCGATAGTTGGCCGCCCCCGGTGATCTGGGACACATTAGGAGCCAACGCACATCCTCTGATTGCTGCCTCCCACAAAGCACGCAGAGTTTCCAACGAGCTGCCTGGCCGCCAGCGCCGCGGGTGCCAGCGCCGGGTCTAGCAATCCAAAGCAATCCCACCCTCCCTCCTACCCCCCACCCCCCCAAAAAAAGAGTTCACCACAGAGGCCTCTTCCCAGTACACCCTACCCCGAGCAGCCTGGGTTCAGGGTTTAAATGAACTTAATCCCGATCAACTGATTGCAGTACACCAGACCGAACTTAAAGCCTCAAGACGCTGGACGGTGATGAACACACAAGGCCGTAGGGGATTCAATCGATTTTTTTCAGATGTCGATCAGTCGCACCGACATGCACCCCTTCGGACTCTTCTACCCACCGGAACAAGCAAAATAATATTTTAAAACGGATGAATGGAGTATTTCGCTGACCGCACAGGACCCCGGCCTCACATAGGAAGCTTTCGGAAGCTATTTTACGGCGTGGGGCTTCTCCCCGGGGTTGGTTTCGAGCGAAAGTTTTTAATTTGAAAGTTTTTCCAAGTCTCTGTGCCGTCTGATGATGTATTTTAATAAACTGGAAAACACTCGATTATCAATATTGTTGACCGTACTGACAAATAGAAACCTTGACTGGGTGACTGAAAACACATGGAGAGGTTTCACATCAGCGTTAAATGTATATGACGTACAGTATATTATGGGGGAGGGTTGGGGGGGGGGTTGCTGACAAGCTCCTTTTTCCAGAGCCCAGAGATCCAGGAGATTGGCGTTGCTTTTCAACACAAAACAAGGTGTATGTCTTGTGTGGAAAGTGTCTTACATAAGCAGCATAGATATCACCCCCCTCCCACCCCCACAGATGCTACCTTATATAATTTCTGAATGGAATATGATTACTACTGGGGTCAATCTATCTAGTTGTCTCAGTCAGACTGTTTTTTCTTTTTCCAGTGAAGCTTCACAGACTTGTGTTTTGTCAGATAATAAAGATGGAGCAACTTTCCATCCAAAACAATAAATAGTGGAGAGCGGCTGGTGGTTGCCATAGAATTCAATGCAACGCATCCCACGTTTGAGCCTGGGATGGTCCATCCATCACCAATGAAAAAAAACAAAAAACAAAAAAAAAAAACCCCAAATCGACCTCCACCAGCACCCAGTTCAACTCTCAACACCGACTGACAGGAAGAGCGAGCTGTCTTTAAATGTCTCCTGGATACAGTATATGAAACATCAGTATTTCTCATTTTTCTTTTTCTTTTTCTTTTCTTTTCTCTCCCTATCTTCCTCTCTCTCTCTCTCTCCCTCTCCCTCTCTCTCTCTCTCTCTCTCAGAGATGTCCTACAGTAATTTCTCCTTCCTCTTCTTCCCCTCACAATGAGCTTCTTGTGCGCTACTGTCTGAGGGAGAAGCCGCAGAAATGCCTTCTTGGCGCAGCGGGGCCGGTGACGTCATGGATTCCTGAGTGCGGGCTTTGCAGGAAAAGCCCTGAGTCTCCGAGATGGAGCGGCTCCAGGTTTCCATGGCGACGCGCGCAAACAGGAGGAAACACTGCGAGGGAATCCCGTTATTTTACAGCATTGGACCATTATAAACACCCAGAGAGGGAAGGAAGCCGCCCCTGGAGCTCCAGCGAGAGGGGACTCCGCACCATAACCACTGAGCACACGGCTTCATCTGGCGCCTGAGTTCTATGGTGTTCATCTTCTGCTCTCCCTGCTATGGTTGTTAGAGGAAAATAACTTTTTACATTTTTATTTTTACACATTTTTTTTTTTTTTTATATTCTCCAAATGTTCAGAGAGACTTGGAGACTGGCACAGTACCACACCATGAGGTCCGTGGATCAAGGTATGGATGGCGCGTTGTGATGATCTGGTAATCAATCCATTTGATTTTGAATAAGTAATGTCATGTTATGTTATGTTATGTTGTTGTTCTTCTTCCTTTAGCCTTTTGTGAACGAGTTTCAACCATTGAAACTCGTTCAGTCCACTCACTCCAGTCAGTTGAGTGGAGCTGCGCAGTGCGCGCCGTGCCAGGTCTCCAAACACTGCGCCGTGCGTCACAGCAACTCCAACTATTTAACCCGCTGTTATGTTTGCAACTAAACTAGAATGAAATGGAACGGCAGTCTGTCGTGACAGAGAATTGTGAATATGAACCACCAATATGTCTTTAACTGCTCTTTTTGATGTCACTCTTTGCAATGTTGGCATATCAGAACTTGTTTAAAGACGCAATGCGAGCAAACCACATGGCCGCGCCTTGGAGTTATGTTCGGAGAAGCTTTTTTTTTTTTTTTTTTTTTTGTCATCCAAAAAAGGTTTCACACGTGTCATGTGTTCCAACATGCAAGAATGCGCTGTACAGCCCCAGTTTGGGAGTCGACGTTGGGAGATCTGTCGGAAGAACAAACGGTGTGACAACATCACGCACATTGATCAGTTTGCTGAGTGAGCACGAAGGAGCGCGGAAGGAATGTGGGACGTCTGTGGGTTCACCCTGGAGCAGAGTTATAGATAGATAGAACTACAAGTATTGAGTGATTACACATTGATTACAAATCAGTCCAATCAATCCTGTATTAATCCAATCAACCGTGACCAATATACTAGTATACTGTACATATATAGATATAGATATAAATCAAGACAGATATAGATCTATATACATAGATCTATATGTGCAGACTCTGCACTAACCTATATACTACTATACATAGATCTATGTGTGTGTGCTCTACACTACCCTACTGTATATACTACTATACATAGATCTATATATGTAGGCTCTATATTAACCCATATACTACTATACATAGATCTATGTGTGTAGGCTCTACACTAACCTATATACAACTGTGCTTAGAGCTATGTGTGTAGGCTCTACACTAACCTATATACTACTATACATAGATCTATATAGATATAGATAAAGATAGATATAGATCTTTATACATAGATCTACTGTATATGTGTAGGCTCTACACTAGCCTATATACCATTATACACACACCCATATATATATATACAGTAGATCAAGACAGATATAGATCTATAGACACAGATGTATGTGTGTAGTCTCTACACTAACCTATATACTACTGTACATAGATCTATGTGTGTAGTCTCTACACTAACCTATATACTACTGTACATAGATCTATGTGTGTAGTCTCTACACTAACCTATATACTACCATACATAGATCCATGCGTGTGTGCTCTACACTAACCTACTGTATATACTACTATACATAGATCTATATATGTAGACTCTACACCATCCTATATACTACTATACATAGATCTATACATGTGGGCTCTAAACTTACCTATTTACTACTATTCATAGATTTATATGTAGGCTCTACACTAACCTATATACTACTATACATTGATTTATATGTGTAGGCTCTACATTAACCTATACACTACTATACATAGATCCGTATGTGTGGGCTCTACACTAACCGATATACCACAAGACATAGATGTACATGTGTAGACTCTACACTAATCTATATACTACTATACATAGATATATATGTGTGGGCTCTACACTAACCTATACACTACTATACATAGATCCATATGTGTGGGCTCTACACTAGCCTATATACTACTATACATAGATATATATGTGTGGGCTCTACACTAACCTATATACTACTATACATAAATTTATATATGTAGACTCTACACTAACCTATATACTACTATACATAGATTTATATATGTAGACTCTACACTAACTTATATACTACAGTACATAGATCTATACGTGTGGGCTCTACACTAAACGCCACCTGCTGAGAAATAAACAACACTCCGCTGCGTAATCGCAGCTTGACGCCCGGTGGCAGCAGCACATTGCGTGTCGGGAGACGGGACAATCACTGGAGGCTATTATTGTCATTGTTTTTTGTTGTTTTGCTTTTTGTTTGTTTGCCTGCTTGTTTCTGAACAGCTTCGCGTGGTCTATTAAAATGTGCGCGCAAAAAAAAAGAAGAAAGAAAAAGAACAGAACAAGGTTTAATCCTGCAGCATGGAATGAACACAAGAGCCCTCACCATTCCACCTCCAATGAAGCGAGACGTTGAAACAGGGAAGTCGTGCTTCTGTTCCCTGTTCGCGCCAGAGCCACGACCAGAGCAGGTTCCCTCCCTCCCCTGGACCCCGCGTCTCCGCGTCGCCGCTCCACAGTGCGTGGAGGGACGCACCGAGCGTCTTTTTTCACCGCGCAGAAGATCGCGCATGTTTCCATTTTTCTTTTTGCTCCGAGCTGAACTGAACTGAACTGAACTGAACTGAACCGAACTGAACTGAACTGGAAAGGGGGAAAAAAGACGAAGAAAATAAACTTCAGCAGACAAATAAAGACAGATGAGCTCTTTTTACGACGGAAAGGATCTGGAGGAGGACCTCGGTGGAGGTCTGAACGGCCCCGATGATGACGACCTGGAGTTCGAGTACCTGTTCGAATACGAGCCACCTTGTAGTGAGTTTCCCGGAGAAGAACAAGGTTTGTCAGTCAGGAACATTATAGCCATCCACAAATAAAGCAACGGGGCAGTCAATTTCACATTGCGCTGCAGGGTTACGACCCGTTGTTACCTTGTTTGGTATCTTACATTTTCGTTTAAGGATGATCTAGTTTTATAGGCCTTGTCAAATTTAATTATCTGCAGGTTACATTATTGATGCCATCGAGGTGGTCACTCGCATAGAATGCAGAATATCAAAGAGGGAATTACCTGTTGGCCTTTATGTTGATATCTATCACTTTTTACTATTGTAATCATTATGGCATACTGTATCTCAAATAAAATCAGTTTTAATGTTGTGGGTCCTGTCTGACTCTTTCATCATCATTAACCCCCAATTGAAATCTTTGCCAGTCACTATTTTACCCTTTCATTCATTCTCATGCATTTTTTTTCATTGATTTTTAATCCTGATTCCTTTTCCTTCCTCTTTAGATGACCCAAACCTTGCGTCCCACAAAGTCCTCAGCCCCGAGTCGGACCAGTCCTTCCCTCTGGAGGAGACGTACGGCATCAAGTCTTGCAGCCCCTCCTACAGCGAGCACAGCGCTGAAGTTCTGGCTGGATACGGCAACCAGGAGGCGAGAAGCTATCTGGACACCTCCCGGCCCGGCGGCCTGGCCCTCAGTCCACGGATTGAAATCACGCCGTCCCGCGAGCACTACAACCATGGCAGGGACTCCCTGCAGAACCAAACCCTGAACATTAGCCCCCGGCCCACCCTGACAGTGCCCGGCCACGACAGCTTGACGTACCGCGAGCCGCAGTGCCTGAGCCCTGCCAGCAGCAACTCCTCCACCAGCTGGCACTCGGAGAGCTACTCCCCCTGGGCGTCTCCCTGTGTCTCCCCCAGCAGTGGCCAGAACCCAGGGGACCTTTGCCCCCGGCTGCAGAACATCCACACGGGGTCCCCCCGCACCTCTCCCGGCACCTCCCCTCGCACCAGCCTGGCTGAGGACGGCTGCCTGGGACGTTCCCCTTCCCCCAGAGCCGGATCACGCTCCACCTCCCCGCAGGGGAAACGCACCTACGACATGTACAGGAACACAGGGCTAGCCCCGGGCCACCGCTCCCGTAGTCCCTCCCCCCACGGCGGTCATGACGAGTACAACATAAGCGCCCACTATGGCACCCACCCCAGCTTTACCGATGCTATGAACGGCATCAGTGGCGGTCAGCCAGGGTTAGTGCCAAGCAAAATAGTCAAGACAGCCAACCAGGTTTATACGTTGTACCCCGACAACCACATGGAGGGGAACTTCTTGGTGTCCTGCGATCAGGACGTTAAAACCAAACCCGGTTCTGAGCCCTTCTTTGTCCTCCCACCGGTCTGGTCCAAGCCCCTGGTGTCCAGCCTATGCAGGTAAACGTAATGTGTGATGTGATGTGTTAATTTCTTTCCATTTTCAAATGAACAATTAACAATTAATCTAAAATGACATTCTGAATTGTTCTGTTCTTGTTTTGGGGTAGCATCCCAGTGGCCTCTCTCCCCCCCTTGGAATGGCCAATGCCCAGTCGCACAGACCAGTACGAACTCCACATCGAGGTGCAGCCCAAGCCCCACCACAGAGCCCACTACGAGACTGAGGGAAGCCGAGGGGCTGTCAAGGCTCCTACTGAAAGACACCCGGTAGTCCAGGTATGAGCAGAAAGTGCCTCAATAGATAGATGGCCTCGAGCCAGTCCCTTGAAAATTGCTCTACGAATTCCTTGGCCTTTCACTTTGTCAAGCCCGGTGTAAGCGTACCAGAGCCATAGGTCATAACCACCATTGTCTCCTTATGCAAGACTTGAAAAATAGGGTGTACTTTCCCGCTTAAAACACTTTAACGCTGGGCCCTCGGTGACTCATATTTTTTTAACCACACAATCACATCCGTGTCTCACGCTACCAAGGTCTAAACTGAATTCGTCATTTTATAATTGTTGGATAATTCTAGATCCCCAGTATAATTCGAGTTCCCCAGAGTTACAGTGCAATGTTCAGAAGTGTCTGTAACACAAGTGTAGGTTTCACTTCATAGCTTCTTTTGCTGTCTTCCCAGTAGAAGTTGAAGTCTCTCTCTCTCTCTCTCTCTCGCTCTCTCTCTCTCTCTTTCCGTCCCGTGACCCTCTCAAAAGAACCACCACCTCTGAACCATCGGTCCAGTTTGGTTTACCTGGCCGTGCGGGCCGTCTGGACTGGCCAGACGTGACCACAGTCTCTCACCACTGTTTTTACCTGTCTCCATTCATCCCTCGATCTTTTCCCCCAGTCTCTCTCTCTCTCTCTCTCTCTCTCTCTCTCTCTCTCTCTCTCTCTCTCTCTCTCTCTCTCAGTGCACACACTCTCCTCTCTCTCTCTCTCTTAGAGTCCCACACTCTACTTTTCCAAGCCTGTCTTGCTCATGACTCATTTCTGCTGCTAGTGCCATGACAACCACCTGCTCACATGGCCTGTCGAGTGTTTACGGTGAACTTCCTCTATTCCTCTGCTTTTTCAGTTACCTCGCCATGAGGACAGTGCACTCCTTCATGTTGCCATAGTTTTTCCTCCCATTCAACAGCTGTTGCTAAGTTTGTAGTTTGATACCTCCCACAATGCAATGCAATGCAATACATATTAATCACAACAGCAACAGACGATGATTATTTATAGTAGAGTAAAATATAAAATGCCCAGACAATCAACTTTGCAAGAAGGAACGATGTATATTCCTACTGTAACCAAAAGACATTGCGATTTGAAATGCAGTCATTTAGTTGATTTATCTTATTGTCAGTCTTTTTTGTTATGAAGGTAAAGACACTATGCCTTACTGCATCGTTTTTTTCTTATTATTATCACTTTAAAATGATGACTGTCAATCAGAACATCAGCTGCACTTTATCCCTTTAGTCAGGCTTGCTCTTGGTGGTTTTGCATGTTTCCGTAGTAATTGGTTAAGTTCTCTCTCTCTCTCTCTCGCTCCCTCTCTCTGACACACACACACACACACACACACACACACACACACACAGACTTTTAATTAATCAGGGACATTTGATGCCCCCCAACATCTCGAATGTGATATCAAAGTGCACAAAAACAGAATAAGACATTGAGATACGCCACGCTGCCTTTTACTGCACATACTTTACAGAACTCCTGCGTCGCACTTTTCCAGCTTGCTTCTTTGTAAGGAATGTAAAACCTGGGGCTTGGATGCGAGCAGTGTGTTGGCGGCTGTTCAAGGCTGCAGCAGTGATTAATGCCTTCAGACGTGGCTCTCAGTGCACTTACTGGGGGCGGGGGATTTGTTATAAAGGCAGCTGCTAATGAGATCTATAAAGGCGCAGTTGGACAAAGGGTTTACATCGAATTGACACACATTTAAAATCATAAATAAACACTCCCCTAAAATCCATCTTTTGTGGCCTGACACGAGGAATTATGAACTATTATTGTTTATTATTATATTATTATTCTGCTTAAAACAAACGCATGGCTTTGTCCATTTCCATTCCAGTTACACGGCTACAGGGGCAAGGAGCCGCTGGGCCTGCAGATCTTCATCGGCACGGCGGACGAGCGCATCCTGAAGCCGCACGCCTTCTACCAGGTCCACCGCATCACCGGCAAGACAGTCACCACCACCAGCTACGAGAAGATCATCAACGGCACCAAAGTCCTGGAGATTCCCCTGGAGCCCAAGAACAACATGAAAGCGATGTGAGGATACGATACGAGAGCGGATAGCCTCTCGGATTTTGGTTCTCATAATATTCCGACGGAGTTAAATGTGGCCTCGAAGGCTGCATTGCGGTGACATAGTGCAACTTTCTGGGCTTCATAGACTGTTCTAACTTTTATACTCAGCGCCTCTACCCTTCATCGCCCAGCCCTAACATACTCTATACACAAATGCACACGTTCACTCTGCAGTAACCCCCTAACGAAAACTTCTTCCTGCCGTAGGATCGACTGCGCCGGGATCCTGAAGCTCAGGAACGCCGACATCGAGCTGAGGAAGGGCGAGACGGACATTGGGCGGAAGAACACGCGCGTGCGCCTGGTGTTCCGCGTGCACATACCGCAGCCCGGGGGGCAGCACGTCTCCCTGCAAGTGGCCTCGCACCCCATCGAGTGCTGTAAGCATCCGCACTATGACTTATGGCGTTACTTATGCGCGTTACAGATGAACTGAGATGTCAGGGATCGGGTTTGGGCACACAGCGCCTCGCTTCATGCGTTCGTGAATTTTCCAGCGACGCTTCCTCTCGAGGTTAAACCGACGGTGTTTTTCTTTGAGTGATGTTGACGAGACGTAATGCAAGGTAAACAGGTTTTGAAAAAAAAAAAAAAGTGGAACTGCATTTAAATGAGGAAGGTTTGGGCTGATATTCCAGAGCTGCCTTATACAAAGACCTCGTTGTGGCGGTGGTGCTCGCATTTACATAGTGTGTGTGTGTGTGTGTGTGTGTGTGTGTGTGTGTGTGTGTGTGTGTGTGTGTGTGTTAATTAGGTAAATAATGGGCATTAATACAAGTCATAGAATAAAAAAATACAGAACTTGCTAAATATATATATTTAATGAACCTAAAAACAAGAAAGGTAAACAATAATCAACAAACAAAAAACTTTTTTTTTTTTTTTTTTTTTTTTTTTTTTTTCACAAAAAATAACAACAATATAATCAATTCAACAATCAACAATACACATTCTAAAAATAACTGGCGTGTTGTGTGTGTTTGTGTGGCTATGCCTGTCGGTGTTAAAAGTCTATGTTGTGGTACATGGCGGAGTGTGAACACGATGTTCATTAAACACCTGATTTAATCAGATCAGCAATAGTGTGCGCTCCAACCTCGTCATTGTAGAAAATCCTGGCGACACAAAAGCCCGCTAATGTTTGCAGAGTTGTAATTTCCCGTCACGGACGGCACAGCACAATAAGTTTCGATCTGCGCATTGTGCGCCAGGATATTGTTGTCAGATGAACATCCGATTAACTGCCGTCAGTGAAAAACAATCAAGCGTGAAACTGCTTGGCGTGAGGCTTGCGGCACATCTGTCAGCCGGGCCGATAAGCAAACTGTGTCAGGAGCGTTTTGTTTGAAGAGACAGGTCTCCCGCTTGTATCGTCTTCTTTGTTTTGTTGACTCACGCGGTAGTAGGCCGTGCAAAACCCGCTCAAAGGTCACGGGAGTGTTTGCCAACACCTTAAATACGCCTGGCTGGGTATCGAATGTCACCCGAACTAATTTGGAGCTGTAAGCTGCAACACACAAGCGACAGACCTTTCAAGATTTGTACTCTCACTATCATGGCCGGCAATCGCTTAGAGATCGTCATCTCTTTCCCTCTGACTCTGAGGGATGAAGTTATAGATCAAATCTGTTCCCTCCCTCGAAAAATCATTCATATCGCCCGGCCCTGCTTCAAGTTCTGAGCATGTTAAGAGCTGATCTGCAACAATGGCCAAACCCGACATCTTCTTCTTGAGATAAGATATGTTTGGGTGTCACAGCAGATAAAAGGCAGTTAACGCTAAAGTCAGCACGTATCCAGCAGCAGTGTAGTAATAACATGCAACAGGCACCGCCGTGGGAGTGAGTACCCACAGAAAAAATGTGACTGTGGACTCAACGCAGCTTGTGTCCCCGCAGCTCAGCGCTCAGCCCACGAGCTTCCCATGGTGGAGAAGCAGGACATGGACAGCTGCTCCGTGCTGGGCGGCCAGCAGATGATCCTGACCGGGCAGAACTTCAGTTCCGACTCCAAGGTCATCTTTTTGGAGAAGACCCAGGGTGAGTAGCGTTGGTATCAGATTGACAGATTAAAAAAAAAAATAATAATAAAAACAATTGGAAAAAAAGCTAAACGAATGATTATTCGAGAATTATACAAAAGATATGTTGCTCAAAGGAGATAACCACCCATGCTTATTTCCACGCCAACAGAGTCTCATGCCAGACTATTTTACGGGTGTCAATGTGTATTTGACCTACGAGTGATTTACATGATGCCACTGATAAGATGGTGGCTCGAATTTCCTCCATGGTTTTAAACTCTGTGATGTCTTCATAAGTTCAGTTCAACCAGCCTGTGGGATCAAGGTTGGTTTTGCGAGTTATGGCGCAAATTGTACTTATTAGGACGAACGTCCCTGTCTCTCTCTTAGTATAATGAATTGAAGCCGTTCATTGATAGATCCGGTGCAGGGTTCAGTATTGTACCTCCAGTTGCTATAAACTAATCCGGTCTCTGTATGGGTTCGCGAGCGGTGCTAAGGTGATTTGTGTTTGCGTTAGCACATGATTTTGTGACTCACTGACTCCAGTGCTGTCTGAAAGAATCGCACTTGGCTTTTAAACGCTGGCTCTCTGAGGGGCCGCTTCGGCTAAACCCTTGGGCCGCGGCCAGTCCGGGGTTCCCTGCCGTCGTGTTACGGCACAGCGAGGCGAGCGCCAGCGAGATGCGGACGGAAAAGTAAATCTTACCGAAGAGGGATTGCCATTGTTTTGGAGAGTTTCTGTATGACACAGAGCTCTGGAACAGTGCAGCCCCAAAATCCCTCTGAATGGGAGACAGCTGGCCCTGGCCGGGGCTCCCATGTTAGGGGGGGAGAAAGAGGAGGTTCGCCGGCCAAGCTCGGAACTCCTCGGCCCCCTCTCCCAGCGCCCTGGCTCCAAACTCCCCCGGCCACTCCTCGTCCGCGCAATTATCTTCTCGAAAAAAAAGACGGGGTATCCCTGAGAGTAGGATTGCAACAAAATGCAAACAAACCCGAGCGCCAAGAAAGCGGCGGTCATCAACTTCTGTTACTAAAAGGGAGCAAATTGATCATAAAAATGAAATTAAGGATCGAAAAAAAGAAAAAAAAGAAAAAAGAAAAGAAACACGTTTTGGCCGGGCGTGTGGAATCCCCCTCTCTGCTGCTGACTCATTTGAGCCATGTGTTTGTAATTTGCAGTCAGACGGAGGGTTTCCCACCTAACGTTCAAAAAGAACTCGCTGCTCTTACAGTCGCGCTGCGCCCTTACAAGTATATAAAGAGGCACGGCGAATTTACAAGTACACTTTGATGAAAGTTGTTACAGAGCGCGGCGCCGTAAAACGGCAACCTCGTACGCACCTAATGAGGCGGGATTAGGAAGTCGAGGGTTTGTTTGATTTATCGACACGTTTATTGCTTCATTAGGGCATTCACCACGACGATCTTGTGCGAATCATTTGAATAGCAAATGCGCACGATGGAGGGCCGTCCATAACCTTGGATTGTTCAAACATCTCCCCCAAACCCGACGGCGATGCCTCTCCTGTACGGCTCAGTGTTATGTTACGCGCCGGTTGTCAAGGTGTTTTCAGTATATTGTTGTTTGAGTTCTGCTGTACCACTTCATTGGGGGGGAAATGACACGAGTCTGTAAATTACCTTTAGTTGTGCTATGCGGTGTAAGAGGAAGTGGTTTTTCGGTGAGATACCATCTAAACAAAGCACGAGGCAAAGTCCCGGCGTGTAATGCACAGTGATAATGAGAAAGAAGTCAGTGCTGTATAGAATGTCACCCGTGCCAAAGGCCATGTATACAAATGAACAAAAGGAAGCTTTATCTTTGTTTGGCCAGGACCGTGCAATTTTCTTGATGCACTGGAAGCTGCACCGTAGTGTTGAAGTGTGATTTACGGGGAACATTAAATGTTTGTGAAGGTTTTTCCATTATTCTGCTGTTTTCAACACTTTGGGTGACTCAAAGCAGGGAAAAGATTTGTCTTCGTATATATTTCTCGGCGGAATATTCGCCCCCTTTACCCTTTCTCTTATTATTTCCGGTCTTCGCCTTCCTCTAGATGGGCAGCAGATATGGGAGATGGAAGCTACTGTGGACAAAGACAAGAGTCAGCCTGTAAGTGTCAAACGGCATCAGATCTTTAGAGGAATGCCCCGTGACAATGCGCTGACGTTTCACAACCCCCCGTCCCGTAGAATATGCTGTTCGTCGAGGTTCCTTCCTACCGGGACCCGTCCGTCTGCCATTCTGTCAAAGTCAACTTCTACGTCATCAACGGCAAGAGGAAGCGCAGCCAGCCGCAGCACTTCACCTTCACACCACTGGCAGGTAAATGGAGGCATAAAAAAAAAACGTGTGTGGTAAAGGAGAAAATATCAGATAGAAAAAAATTGAATCCAAAGCCATAACCACCATCTTCATGACTCCCTCAGTTCCCTCCATCAAGACGGAGCCTCTAGACGAGTACGAGGCCGGCCACCTGGGCTTTGCCATGCCTCAGATCCTGGGCCTGTCTCCTCACTCCTACTATCACGGCCACCACCACGCCATACTCCACCCGGACAACGGCCTCGTCCCCGGCATGGACTCCTGCCAGCAGGGCCGTCCGGGCTCCATCCTGCCGGGCCAGGACCCTCGGTTCCACCCGCAGAGCTCGGCCATCGTCTACTCCCGAGGCACCAAGGGTCTGAGCGGCGGCCCCGGTCTGTATCCGGCCCAGGCCGGCCCGGCCATGATGGCCGATGCCCAGCGCTCTGTCCTGGTGCACACCGGCTCCCCTGTCCAGTCGGCTCACCAGCCGCCGCACCCAGTGGCAGGTCAGCACCCGTCCATCATCCAGTTCTCCCCCACAAACCACCACCACCACCACTTGCTGCGGGGGGGAGACCCTCAGCCTCTCCCCGCCCCGCAGCCCGACGACCAACAGGTCATCTACTGTGACGGCTACTCCCCACAGGCAGCTGTTGCCCACTCCCCCTCGTCGCCACCGGCCCACCAGGCGGCGGCGTTGACCGACCCGCAGCACTACGCCACGGTGATCCAGCAGCAACCCTACATGGAGAAGGGCCCGCAGAAAGGCAGGGCCCCCCCGGATGCTCCGGGAGATGGCCAGAGGAGGGTGACGGTCAAAGAGGAGAACCTGGACCAGGCCTACCTAGATGACGGTGAGTGTAAGTTAGAGCCTCTATACCTCTGTGTGACTGGGATGACTCTTGAATGGCGTCCAAACCCACAGGAGTCTTGAGGAGACAGAGGAGATTAAAAAACTGTCAAGGAGGGATGAAACATTTCCTAAGAACAATTCAAGGATATTTACAAGATCCACGCCCTCCCCCCTCTATACGTATCCTCTGTCCATCCTTTGTGCGGCGCGGCGTCCCTCTTAACAAAGCAAACAGAAGACGCTTACGCCGATAAAAGAATCTTGGCCAGGAGGTGCAGTTATGTTCCACTCGAGGTGGAAATAACAGGGATTATGAGTCATATGTTTATATTCACGCTTGTCAACCCCATTACCCTCTGACAGAATTAATGTCGGGCCGCGTCCAGCAGCCAGGAGGTTGACTCTCTTCCTTGTTTTGTAAAAGGCCCTCCAAACGACACGTTCTGAAGGTCACTCCGGTCTCTTGTGCAGTTTTGGGGTTTTTTGGTGTCAGTTTGACAAGGTCGTTACCGGGTTATACCCCTCAATCCCCATGGACCCACCTCGGCAAACCCCATGTCCCAGCGGTTCATCAGACACGTTACAGACAATGAAACTTTGGCTTTTTTCTCTTTCACCCTCTCCGAAAGAAAGAATGAAAGAAAGAATGAAAGAAAGAGAAAAAAGTGTCAACTCTCCTGACCGCCTGGATGTGTTGACACTGTTATGAAGTGAAAAACAACTTCCATGGTAACCATTGTCAAACAGTGGAACGGGCTGCCTGGGAGAGCTGGGGAAAGCCTCTTTGTTTGTTATACTTGGCCGGGGCTTCCCCTTGGCCTTACGCCCCTCGATTCTGCAGGGGAACCCACCAGAGGATTAGCTTTTTTTTTCCAGCAATGGTATTCTGCCAATCTGGCACAAGAAATACCTATTTGCAGCTGCTCCCCCTCCAGAAATCCAGCCCGATCCCTGTAAGATAGCTGGAGGGTGGAGGGCAGTCCGCAGGAAAAGGGAAGGGGCTGAGCGTGTGTGTCAGTGTGTGTGTTTCAGTGGAAAAAATGAAACCAGCAATGGAATTTGTGTCTTTTGGAGAGTGGTTATAGGGTTTCCCTCCTCGGTAAACAGCAACAGAGTTTAGAGTCAATGAATTAACAGGGTGTTATAGAAACGATTCGGATCGGGGCCGGCTGCGTTTGATCCTCCTATTGTCACAAGCTGATGATGATCTCCCCGAGCAGTTCTCCTGTTTCGTTTTAGTTTGGCGGCGCATCAAATCCTCCTTTGAAAATCAACCACACGGATGAAAAGTTAATCCGGTGTAATCTACTGCTCTACCGTCGTCCAAAGAACTACACAGTTTTTCAACTTTTTATTTATTTTTTTATTTTTTTATTTTCAAAGAGAGATAGAGGGAATGAAAACTATATTCAAGGATTGACATTTGTCTAATACTACTGTACATCCAAATACAAAGACCAAATACATAAAGCTGGATGATCAATGCTCAACACCAACAGAAAATAATGCAAAGTATGGAAATATTTAGTGACCACTCTTGAAAAAAAAAAAATATATATTTTCTCAAAAGTTAGACACCTAGAGACCTAATTTTAAAGTTGTATTTGACATTTAACCGGATATCAAAGAAAAAGTATAGCTTTGGATAGGGTTACCCTACCATAACCCTAACCCAAATCCAGGTTGCATTACCTATATTGATTTTTTTCAAACAATATCTAACTGCTTAATTATATCCAGTGAAATATTATTATTCAACTTACAGCCGTGACTCGCTTGGATCGTTGTGGGACAGTCCCTTAATGATGACAAACACCAATCAAAGTGTTATCTTGTCGTTATCGTGCTGCTACTCCACTTCCCATAGGACACGACCAGTAAAACGACGGTGTGAAGAAGTGGATTATGATTCACCTTTTTACCTATTTTCAAAATAGATATGCCACATCCTGGTATCGTAGAAAGGTTTGTGGTCGTCAACCGTCGCTTTTCACAGGCGTCAGAAATTTTTTCAACATTTAAAGGTTTTGTGAGAGCCCCCATCCAGGTTCCCATGACTCCGTTTAATGCCGAAGACCTTTTATTTAATTATTCATTCATTCATTCGTCGGTTTGTTCGTTCGTTCGTTCGTTTGTTTGTGTGTGTATTCATTTAAGGCGCAGTGAGGCTGACAATGCCGTAGAAAAAAAAAAATGGGTTGAGCTGTGCATCCAGTTTGAGAAAAACAGGTTGAGAGTCAGAGGCGACTGCTACAAAAGGCAGCCGGCGACAGATTTAGTGGGTGTGGAACAACCCCCGGAGGCAGCGGAGCAGGTGAAATTGTTCCAACAGGTGGAGAGAGATAAAGCACACAGAAGCGGCGCGGTCCGCGGGCATTAGTTTCACTTCACTTACACCCCATTTGAGAGGAAGGACCAAATATATACAACCTAGATGTTTCCACCCTGGACACTGGGGAGACGATCGCCTTACTTAGAGGTACCCAAAGCACACAGAATAAAATCTTTCGAGAAGGAGCCGAAATCGGAGGCGAGGCGAGCCGTTCGTCCCCCCCGTGCCCGTTTATTTTCCCTCCGCGTCGTTTTTCGGGGTCATTAGTATCGGCACCGCCGCGCCTTCTCACGTGGATTGACCCACAGGCTGCACATCCACGCTCTATTTGCGGACACACACTCGTGCTGCGGCCACATTCCTCGTCACAGTTGGCACCAGACTGAGTCGTGCCACCGTCTCTCTCTCTCCCTCTCCCTCTCACTCTCTCTCTCTCTCTCTCTCTCTCTCTCTCTCTCTCTCTCTCCTCCCACCAGTGGTTGGTAAACAGTGCATCTGATTGGTGCGCAGCCCAGGAGCCAGACACTCACCTATTGTAGGGAGCCCGTCTGAGTGTTTCCTTGGACCGGCCTCGCGCGGCAGAGCGGTGCCAACCCTTCATTAAATTCAGCAAAGCCCCTCTCTGTGTGTCGTCCCGCCGCGGTGCTCCCCCGTTGCCTCCCCACGTGCGTTTTTTAATGCGCGGGGGGAAAAAAAACCCCCGTGGCACCACGGCAGAGATGAAAGTTTTCTTTTAAGGCCTTGGGTGTCAGAGGGAATTCCGCCAGAGACTAAAATAAACATAGACGTCGAGGCCGTTACGACAGCAGGGCACCAGGTTTGGATGCTCCCGCGGTTTCACAGCACCCAGACCCGGCCCCGGCCATAAAATGTGCTTAGTGTCGAGCCGCTGCAACAGCAGGTTTTTCCTCTTTTCTTTTTTTCTTCCCCTCCTTTAAACATCTGTAATTGATCGCTCTTGTTTGTTGGTTGGAAAGCCATCTTTTCACCTCCGTCTCGCTTCTATTCTCTGCATGAATGCTTGTTAAAATACACCCTGAACTGCTGATTGCCTCTCTTTTTCGTCCTGTGCAAATACCGTTCCATTTTTTTTTTTTTTTTTTTTTGCACCTTGCACAACTACTGCTTTTAAGCAATAATGATGTGGCTTCTTGACCCAAAATTCAGGCTTTTTTGTTCATTTGGAGCCTTTGGTCTCCTCAAGAATACTGTTGTGTGAGTACTGGTTTAGTATTTTTGCCATTTAAAGTAAGCCTGGCGCAGGTGTAGTGCACCTTAAAAGGACCTTGAGTATTTCATTTATTGAAATAACACATGACTCACTTAAGCAGGTATATATAGCACTTAAATAACCAACCCAACCACATGTTGGCCTGTGAGGTCATTCTATTTTAATCAGTTACTATACACGTTGTTTACAAACTAATTTCCACACGTTTCCCACTGGTGCTACGTGTTGTGATGTGACGTTTTGGTAAACAGTTAAATTAATCTCTTCCAGTTATAAATAGCGCCGTGGGGAGAAATGACTGTAACAAGCTTTTTTGGCCGACTTTGAAGAAGTTATTATTACTCATCTGTCCTAATGAGTTCCCCGAGACTCCACTGTGGCAGCCGCTCCAGATTCTGCCTCTACAGAGAGAGTCTAGTTGTACAATATACACTCTCAGTCTGGGCTCCTGGCTCTCCCTGACGGGGAGCAGGACGGGACTCACAGACGTATCTGGTAAGGCCACATGATGCATACCAGCCGTGCCTCCCTGTCGTCGCTAGGAATTCCTCCCCTGGTCGGGCGACAGCCAGACATAGCAGCAAGAAGGGGAAACGAAATGTCCGAAATGTGGAAACAAGCCCCTTTTATTTCAGCGGTGGTGAAAGGTTTGCATAGGGTCATTCGATGTTTTTGCTTTGTTTTCTCAGAAATATCCCACAAAATAGTTTTTGTGTGGGTGTAGTCCCACAGGATTATATCATATTATGTTATATTATATTATATTATATTATATTATATAATATATTTTTATATATTAAATATTTTTGTTGATGTAAATATATAATAATAGTAATAAAATTCAAAGATACTACTTATGTTATTAATGTGGTAATTAATATATACATAATATATATTAATTATTACTATTATTTACTGACAGTACTTACTTATTTACTTTCATATATATTTAGTCTTGAGTCCTCTTATTTACCAGAGCATATAATACACATTTGACTATTTTTGCTCTATGTTTTACCTCTACCTCTTGTGTTGTCAAACAATCTTGCAGAATTAATCTTTGTTTCTTGCCAATCCTCCAATTGCTAATTCCATTCCTGTTTAAAATTGCTGTTTGTTTCGGGCTCATGGTAAAATTTCCCAAGTGTTTTTACCCAGCGAAGGAAGTCATAAAGATTAGAACCGGAGAGGTTTTAATCCTCAAGTTTGTTTTGCCATTAAATGCCAATAAATTACTCACAAACACATAGTCTGCCATAGGTGTGATTTGTTTGACCCTGTGATGGGAAGTGGATGAATGTTGTGATAAAAAGCGTCCACTGTTATGATATTATGTGATTGTATTGTGAAATATTCTGCTGCTAATGGTCGTCTCTCTCACTTTCTAACTTCCTCTCTTTTCTTCCTGTGCTTTGACTCCACAGTGAATGAGATCATAAGGAAGGATCTGACCGGCGTCCAGGCCAGAGGGCAGACATAGAGGAAGCACCCGATCAGGAAGTGACATCGCCAGAACATCTCTGCCTTTTCAAACCTTTTCAAACATGAATAAATAACTTAACTCATAACCTAAGTTTCTGGCGAGCCGATAAGCAGATAGTGCCTTTTGTTTTTAACAGTTTTTGAGAAGAAATATCGTTTTGCCTGGTGAAGGGAAACAGTCGCCGTGACGGTTTCAGCCCAAGTGCCGAAAAATAAACAGCTGACCTGTTTATTTTACCGAAAAAAGGGAATTGTGTTTAAGCCAAAAATTGCTCAACAGATATCCTAAGCTTTTTACTTCATATCATCTCATTTCTAGGTGTTGTTGTGTATATCAAAGAGAAACGCACACTAACCCCTCAACCAAACTCCAATGAATGATTTTGGCACCTGTTAATATGCACTGTTTTACAGAAAAAGGCTTAAGTTGATGTTGTTCCTTTTTTATATACAGTATATATATATATATATATATACATACTGTATATATGATGTGAATACAGCTTTTTGAATAATAAAAAGTACCTATTCTATTATACGTTATCCAATTAAATGCTCTAAAACGGCTTCGCACAGGGCCTACAATGCAGCTGCAGCTTTAATTAAAAGAAGATGACGATTTATCTTGTAGGTTATTTTCTTGCGTAACAGAACCCTCCAAAAAGTGTATGTGGGACCCAATCCTAGCAACTCGGCCTCAAGGGAGTTTTACTCCATTTGTTTATTTGTTGGGGACCTACGCACAGATTTGGAAGCCGTTGCCTTGCCTATTTCTTCAATGTCCGTCTATTCCGTTTGCGTTTCTCTTAATATCGATTGTTATCATATGTGTGGCTGTTCAAACAGTCGGCAAATATATGCAAAGTCGTTTTCTACGTTCATGTTCTTTTTGTGTGTAGCTGAGGTTTGGGTAAATCCATAACACAGAAGCGGTAAATTCCAGGTTCAGAAAGTAAATATCCTGCCATGTTTTAGCTACAGCCATGCGCTGATTCACACATTGGTAGTGATGCAAGACTCACAAACGATTTGTTCATAGCGAACTAAAATCTTTTAAAGGAAAGGGGAGTCACTTCGGCAAAAGAGTCACTCGTTTCAGACTTGGGTAACTGCTGCCAGGCACACAGGCATTCGTTCGGAATCCGACTCGTTTCTGGAAGCAAATGAGCCCCGAGCCCCGTGACGCCGATTGAATCAAATGAAAGATGAGTCGTAAAATTGAACTGGTCTCTTTAGTTAGTCACTCGAAAAATAGCCGAGTCTCCAAAAAGAGCCAAACTTTTCATCTCTCCTCATTACAGTCATTGGACCTCTGGGTTGACGGTAATGAGAAACTCCACATGGTTGACTCAAAATCCCGGAGTGGCATTTTACTTTCTGAATCCCTAAAGTCCAGGTTCCGCCATAACAACCGTCATTATATTGAGAGATAACTAAGCTTGTGCTGTAGCTTTAATTCCAAGATAATCCCGTGTTTTTGAATGAAATGTATATTAACATCTATTTTTATGAAATCCTTGTCGTTATATCAACAAAAGCGGAATGACTTGTCATGTGTATAAAGATATGTTTCATAGGATTTGCGATGTTTAACATCAGAGTACATTTTAACAACTATTTTAACTATTTTACAACTATTTTTGTAAAGCGTTATAATGTGCCTTAAAAAATACCACGTGCCATTGGAAGAGTCACAGGTTTTAAAGTGCAATTAAAACAAGAGTTTTATAGGAGGAAAAAACTTTAGACTGAATCTACATGTTTATTATTTGATATCGTCCTGTTCAATATAAGTATTTTGTAACGTTAAAAATTGACATGAATCTATTTTTCTTCTCAAGTGAGCCATTCTCGCCATGTACAGCACAACGTGTGACATCTCTTGAATGTAAACCAAACTGATAATTATTCGTTTTTTTTATTCGTTTCCTTCCCCTTTCTGTAAATACAAGAAAGTCTATTATGTTTTTCCATGTTTTAGAATCAGCTCATTCAGCTCATTACTTGCCAATGTTGTTGTAGTACAGTATACATAAAGTTTGGCATCAATTGACATACACAATCTCTCATGAAATAAACTGATTTAGCAGGGAAACACTCCAAAATTCAACTTTATTCACAATATATCATCAGTAGAAAGCTCTTTTGTATGTTTAGTTTCGTGTTGTTATTTTTTACAAAGTGAATCAACGACAGGGACAATTTCATGTCAATAGTTACTTTTGAATATTTGACAATCATCATCATCGTCATCACCTTGTTTTTGTTACGTATATGAAGTTAGAGTAAATTAATTTCCCCATCTCGTTAAATTTCTAAAGTTGGCAATCCTCTGTTTGTACTATTGTGAATGTACTAGTCCGTGTGCCAAAAAAGTTTCATCGTATTTTTGTATCCTTAAAAGTAGCAATAAATAATAACCAGATACACTGCCATGCAAAGGATGACTTCTTGCCTCTTCCTTAAAAATGCATATTCATATGTCATTAAATAGTTGACAGTACAGAACATAACGATTTGCTAAGACTTCTATTGAATTATCATTTGAATCATTCCTACAGGTATTTCAAAACTCTGAATAAACACCAGCCTGCGGGAATTACAGAACATATTAACAAGCAGAAAGAATAAGTGAGCTATTGTCTTTACCGCTCTATCTCTCTCTCTCTCTCTCAATTTTCATTTAAGTTCAGTGAGCTTTATCGGCATCCTAGTTTTAAATATAGTTTTGCCAAAGCAGTTCAAACTTGAGAGGACAAAAACAACAAATAAAACTCAGATTTGGATGTGTGTGTTTGACCATGCATATGTACTGCATGTGTGTGTGTGTATCTCTTTGAGTGTGTGTCTGTGTTTATGTTTGGGCTTGACTGTGGGTGTAAGTGTGTAGGTGTGTAATGTATGAATGTGGGTGTCTATATGTGTATTTGTGAGTGTGGGTCTTTGGGGAGAAGAAACAACAGACAAGTATCTCATATAAATAAATAAAACATACTGTATATATATCTATACATATATACACTATATCTATAACAGATAATAAAAAATACCTATTTATTGATTTATTATTGTTTGTTATATACTGTATATATGTGTATGCATATATACAGTATATTTAAACAGAAAAAACAGAAAGAAAAGAAACAAATAATATAACAAATAATAATAAATCAATATTTATTGAGTTATTATTATTTGTTATATACTGTATATTCATATGTGGTGTGAGGATGGTGGGGTTTGAGCAGCCAAAATTGACCTGCATCTAGATAATTGATGGATCTAGGATCAGAATGGCTGCATACCTGTTGTTCGTTGGTTGGTCTAACAAGCAGAAGGTAAAAGCACCCTCCCCACACACACTCATGACATGTTCTATCTGCTACTGGACTAATTATAGCTGGCCCACTCTCCCTCACTCTGTGTCTCTGTGCCGGATGTCCCCGAACACGCCACTTGGGTGTCGCGTGGTAGGAGAAACTACCACACTGGCACCTGAACAGGGACTCTCCGGCACGGGGAAGGGACATAGAAGGGCTGTCTTAAGACTCCCCGGAGCCACCAGCGGGTCAACGGGCGGCCCCAGCACCAACCCCCTCCCGACTGGCAGCAGCAGCACCCAGGGTGTGCGGCGGAGGACCGGGGGAGAAGCAGCAGCAGCAGCCGCAGAAACCACCACGGGCAACTGCATGCAGCAAGCTTCTCCGCCCAGCAGCCACCGCCGGACCATTCAGCAGCCAGCCCCCCCCTCCAAGCAGCGCCCGCAACAGCCAAGACAAACAACGCCTCCACCAGCCAGCACAGCAGCTCGAGGTCCCATGCTCCGGAAGAGAGTAGGGTAGTCTGCATCGTCGCCCTGGGGGAAGGAAGCCAGTGGACCATGCTGTTTTAGGGAACCAGGTCCCCTGGAAGGGAATCAGTTAATTTTTGGGGTAAATTTGTTGGTGTAAGGTATGGGACCCCTTTTTCAGAAGCTGTTTTTTAAATTTATTTTAGGTATAGTAACCCTATGTCAGTCTGTATTTTAAGCGTTTCTTTCTTTTTGTTCTCTGCTTGGTGTCGGGTATATGGTATGGGGAGGGGCTGGTTTGAGCAGCCACACCTGACCTGGGTCTAGGTGATAGGTTTCAGGGTGGCTGCATACCTGTTGCTCGTTGGTTGGTCTAACGAGAACAGGTAAAACCGCCATCCCCACACACACTCTCAAGAGGAGCCCTTGTCATGCCATGTTCTATCTGGGCTGATTCCAGCTGGCCCACTCTCTACAATGAACTGGTGTTTACAACCCCTTCTTCGGTGCCGGAGGTTCCTGAACACGCCACTTGGTGGCGCGTGGTAAGAGAAACTTATGTCATTTACGTAAATATTTACAAATGATTGCACCGTTTCATGAATCGAAAATCCATATAATGTGCCTCAAAATAGATTTGAGCGATAGAAAAAGTCAGGTTAATACATTATATTTTAAATATTATACATCATAAATAAATATTGGATATATTTGAATATAACTTTATTTATTCTATTAGATCTAATCTAATGACAAAATTATACATAAATCATTTATGATCAAACTGAAAAAAAGTGAAGTTCAAGTCGAATAGAACATAATCTGGTAACGTGACAACTCCCTTCCCTCTGCTCCAAACAAACACGAGGAAAACAGCCCGCATGGCCGGTGGCTCTGTTGCCATGGCGACCCGGACTTGTTTGGTGGCCGGTGTCGCGAGGAGGTCTCCGTGAATGGGGCCCTGTGTTCTCTCAGGAAGTCTCTGGCGGTGACGTCACGCACGTGGGCCCCGGTCCCGCTGTCGCCCCGCGCGACGCAGCTCCTCTGCCACGCGGTGACTCACCCGTGTGGCGTAATGGCTCCGGACCACCACGTGAACCGAAGTGATCGGCATTCCACTCGCTCCTTCTTCTGTTTTGTTGATCGCGTCGAGTGCCTCAGAGACGGAGCGAACACGCACTGGAAAATAGAATTCAATTGTGTTTTGGGGTTTTTGCTTAGGAGGCCTACACTTTAATATTTGAAGAATATACTATATTAACCTGACTATTTTCTATTCTAAATAATATAAATCTATTAAATCTTGGTTTTTGTTTTTTTTTAATTAATGAGAAGGCGCAATCATTTGTATCATATTGCAAATATACATATCATTTTTAATACGCGCAAAGACAATACTACTTTTAAATATCTATATCGTCTCTACATCATCAGTATTGTACTTTATTACGTGCTGGATATATAGTGAGAACACTGCTCCATACATAATGGAAAAACTATCACTTGAATATTTTCCACATGTGGAAAATAGATTTCCATTGCATGAGGGCGGCCTGTGTCTTGATTTTAATACAAGCGTGGTCCTGAAGTTTCAGTGCCGCCTGCCCTGCAGCAAAGCTGGGTTGCAAAACTTAGAAAAAGAACAGCATTAGGCAAACACTGCCCCCCCCCCCCCCCCCCCCCCACACACACACACACACACAAAAAAAAAACAGTTGGCTCAGCTGTAGACAAACAGTAATGGTCTGTTTATGTGGAATAAAGTTGTTCTTGTCCTCTCGCAGACGTGTAAGTCTAAAATATTCTGCCTTGGAGACGTGAGTCAGTTCCTCGGAATTAATTTATAGCTTGCTCCTACCTGTGCAAATAGGCCACTGAATGCTGTCTGTCCTAACTGAATGGGTGAAGATGGGGTGGAACAAATGATGATGTGCTTCGATAGATCTGATTCAAAAAAAAAAAAATAACCAGACAACATCATTTAGAGCTGTAAGTGAGGGGGGGGGGGGGGCGGGGGGGGGGAGTGCTTGGAGAAGATCACATAATGTTTTTTCAAGGCTCCATGCTGCAGAGTGCTGATATGTTGTATTACAGTGACTACTAGTGTACCGGCAGGAGAGGTCCAGCAGTAAATACGCGCCGTTCTCACTGCGGCCTGTAGGGGGCGACACGAACAGCCCTCCGGTGTCTGAGCCAGGCGGACACAACAGACGCAATAAATCATCAAGAGCCAATAAATGCCTCCCAGATGCCCTGGTTTCTTTTCCATCTCAACGTTGATCGGGGGTTTGTCTTTGGTTTGCTCTGCAGAGGCAGAGCATGGATGGAACCCAAAGATGAACCTCAGATGTGAAACAACCAGGAGATATAACACATACAACACATCAATATATTAAAATACTACAATAAAATACAGCCATCTGAACTCCCCTTTATTGCACATTTTGATTAAACCCGGAGGGCCATGGCAAGTGTTGGAAGATAGTGTGAAGACGATAACCTGTGATTAATCGAGGAGAAATGGGACATTTTTTTAATTTTCAATTTTATAGGTTCATAGCACAGAGGCATGGAGAATTCATTGTAAATGAATGCAAAACAAATAAACAATATTGGTAAAAGAAAGAAAGAAATCTATTTGTATTATTTATTTTGATACATGCTCACCATTTCTGTGTCATAGTAATATACAGTATACATATTTATAAATACAAATTATTACTAAATTATCATTACAAGGATGAATGTTTTCATATCAAAACACAGAAAAACAATAATTTCAAAATGTCAACTCCATTCGCAGTAGCCATCAAATTAAGTTTAGTAATATGTGGTATAAAATCAAATTACAAACAAACAAAACAAATTACAAACAAATGTATTTCCCTTTTATACTCTATGTATACTTTTGACTTGTATTTTAGGACCTTCTTCAATACAACACAAGTGGTATTGCTATAAAATAAATGACCCAAAAAGTAAACTCATATAACAGTATACAGTCTATGACACTTCATTATCATCACTAACAACACTCTCCGTTGCCTGGGAGGTGAGAGGCTTCAGAAGAGCTGTTGGAACAAGTTCCAGCGGTAAACGCCAACCGGTCCAATGCACGGATCTATGGCTCGGTTTCTATCATTCTCATAAGGTAACGCTCGCTTCACGCTGCAGTCCTTTCATTGAAGTTGGGAATAATGATGACATTTAAAGGAAGGTGTTTTATTCGCTTGAACAACAATATATACGACAATAACAAACGGTTCCGAAAAACTGCATTGGATGTATAACACATGTATGAAACCTCTGCAGAGACAAATATCTGAAAATCAGAAAAGTCCACTGATGGACTAATTCAATACGATTCAATTCAACTTCATTGATCCCCGGAGGTCAAAAGACAGTAAAAACAGACAAGAAAGAGACAAAGACAGACACCAGTGCTATTGAAGGGCTGGAAGTGCAGTTGTAAATAAGTAATAAAAAATAAAAAATAAAACAAATTACATATTTTTTTTAATTACAATTGAAAAATAAATAACAATAATAATAATAATAATAATAATAATAATAATAATAATAACAATAATAATAATAATAATAATCACCACGATTCACAATAATAGTAATTTGTAGATTTACACTGTATATTCGTAAGAGTTGCCAAGTACAACCTCACTTTGTTTTCAATAATTTTAACATTGGGCTTTTAGCTACATTAATCATTATAACTATATTGTAGATTTGTGTATGGACAATAAATGCACCATATAGAAAACAATTGCTCCATCCACAACAACCAATCTGTTTTTAAACATATAATCACATCTACACATCTTTTTTTTTGTTTTACTTTTCCCCTCGCTCGCTTTGGGGGAACATAAATATACTGCAAGTACATACTCATGAAGAACACACACAGCTGCATAGTGACTATGACATATTGACAGTTGACATTTTAGGGGTATACTTACGCCGTCTTTAATCATTATGTGTCAAAGACCCCCAGCCTTTCCCAAACTTAAGAAAGGCACAGCCCAATTTGAAATCTGAAAATCTTCTGAGGCCCACCCAAACCACTTGTTGAGGTTGATTCTCCATGAACAGCTTTCCTTTTGCCACCTGATAGCCACCACTCCATTTTAACTCTTTCCCACCCAATGATGAGGTACTCCGTCAGTTTTGATCTCCCGCCAATGAAGAGATATGGATGCTAGGTCAGATAAAATGTAATTTAAATCCCATGGCTTTGTTGAATTAGTTCTGATTACCTTTTTGAATATATTAAATTTAATATAATAAATATTTAATCATTAATAATTGATGGTAATTTCAAACTTAATTCCAAAATTGAAAACTAAAAACCTTTTATTTATGTATTTTAAATAACCTCAAGCGGCTCACTTGCAGTGCCTTACCACCTGCCCACCAGGGGGACGCAGCCCACACGTTGGGAAACAGGGCCCTAGAACATTCGGCGATTAGGAATTAGAGATCGTCGACTCCTAGAATTCCGATTGTTTACTCCGCTCAGTAATTCATTATCTCTGTGTGTATTATCTCTCTCACGTCAGTTTGAGATGGTCACCGGGCAGGATTCCTTTCACGGGGGGGGCGTGGGGTCTCATCCCTTTTTCTTCTGGTAATTGTTGTGATTAGCAGAGTGCTGTCGGCGTCGGACCCCTAAGTATCCTGACAGCCTCTCACATTTCACATGCACTCAGCCTCTGGGAGGTTCCCTGGGGAGAGGAATCTGAAATCACTACTCTGGGAAGCACTATCTATCTATCTATCTATCTATCTATCTATCTATCTATCTATCTATCTATCTATCTATCTATCTATCTATCTATCTATCTATCTATCTATCTATCTATCTATCTATCTATCCATCTACCTCTATCCATCTATCCACCCATCCATTCATCTATCTGTCATAGGATGCCACCTTGCCAGCAACTCAGTTTGACAAATTTCTGCCGTGCTAGACCTGCCCCTGTCGACAGTAGGTTGTGTCATTGTGAAGTGGAAGCGTCGAGGAGCAACAGCTCAACCACGAAGCGGTCGATGCCGCTCACTACTCACTAGTTCCAAACTGCCCCTGCAAGCAACGTGGGCACAAAGACTGTTCGTCCTGAGCCTCATGAACCGGGTTTCTACGGCCGAGCAGCTGCACACAAGCCTAAGATCACCGTGCGCAATGCCAAGCGTCGGCTGGATGTGGTGTAAATCACGATGCCATTGGACTCTGGAGCAGTGGAAAGGCGTTCTCTGGAGTGATGACTCATGCTTCACCTGGCATCTGAGGAAGGAGGAATGGAGGTCTTGGAGGAATCTGGGCTTGGTGGATGCCAGGAAAACGCTACCTGCCTGAATGCACAGTCCCATTTGATGCTGGAGGAATAATGGTCCGGGGAAGAACTTGACTGGCCGGCACAGAGCCCAGACCTGAACCCCATTGAGCACCTCTGGGATGAATTGCAACGCTCCGTCGCCCACCATCAGTACCCGACCTCACTCATGCTCTTGTGTCTGAATGGGAGCAAATCCCCGGAGCGGTGTTCCAAAATCAGAACAGTGCAGGCTGTTTTACAGTAGCAGCAAAAGGGGGAACAACTCTATATTAATGGCCATGGGTTTGAAATTAAATGTTGAACATGCACATATGGGTGTGGTGTTTGGGTGTCCAAATACTTTTACCATGTAGTGTATCTATCTATGATTAATAAATACATGAAAATGAATGACTGAACAGGAACAGATTTAACAGGAAAAGATTGTCAAGTATTAAATTAATATCATCACCAATGAAGTAAATGTTCTACCTATATATTAAAAAAAGGTATATCATATGTCCCATTTAATGGAATATGATGTAGTCTATGACGATGGTATATTAGGTATAAAATACCTTTGGGGGCTTGAAAAGTTTACATAACTGATAACAAACCATGACTTTACAGTGCGACTCAGCATCCCAAACCCATTCTTGCAAAACCTAATCTATTAGTGGATTGTGAGCACATCAGATCGAGTCGGAACCGCAAAATTGTGCACTTGACATAACCACTTTCTTCACTTCCCTGGTAGCACAACACAAATTACACATCATTTGGCGCAATCGAACCGGCCACACAGAATAGAAACCACTTTCCCTGTTTTGTTTATCCAACCTGAGGTGGATTAATTTATTATTGTTTGTTTTATTATTTATTGCTAGAACTGCTGAGCGTTCAAATGATTTCCCCAGAGTCCCCGGCCTTCTCCTAAGGCTATTTAAAGTCACCTAAGCCTTTTGGAGTCCAATACATTATTTACATGTATCAAAGACTAGACATGACTGACTGTCCATGGAATTAATTCAAAAATCCATGATGCCAAGGTGTGAATTCCATGAGATCTTGCAGTAATGATGGCCAGGACTTGTGCACTCTTGCCTGCAAGGGAAGTTCCATCACACTCACCAGGGAATCTCAGCTGGTTGCATGACAACCGTCAGCCTAAGTGTACACTTTGTGCCGTTCCACCAGAAGAACACATTTAAAATAACACTCACACGGACATACACGGCTCCGCAACATGCTTTAAAGTTACGGTAATTCCCATAGTTCCCATAGCTTCTGCAAGATTTATATAATAAAGGCTTATGAAAATATGGGTTTTAATTGGGAAAACATTTGTAACACATCCAAGTTCAAGAGATTATTTGTCACATACATATACCTATCCTCTGAAAAGGTTAATTGAGCAATCTTGAAATCAACTAATTCAAATATATCCCGTCACCCGGGCCAGAGGACGAGGAGGAAAGAGCTATTTTTACCGAAAGCCAGAGCCATGCTGATCTGCTGAGTGACAAACTGGCTCCAGAGCACGCGCAGCAGACTTCCAACCCTTGAAAGAGATTTTTTAATAGGACCAGAAAGAGTGTGTGTGTGTGTGTGTGTGTGTGTGTGTGTGTGCGTGTGCGTGTGCGTGTGCGTGTGTGTGTGTATGCACGTGAGTCAGTAAGAATCGACAGAGAGCAACCCTGGCTGATTTACTATTTATGGAATTTATTTCTGTGTAACTTAACGGCAAAAAAACACCAGTGCCCCCAGATGATAAAAGTAAAAATACAAAAGTATAAACAAAGGGGAGGAAATTAGTTTCACTGAATTAAAGGTGAACAACACACGTCCATGCGTTATTCACTGATTGAGCCTGGGTTCCGCTCTCGTCTTGGTTCCTGTTTGCGTGTTCTCTCCAGCGTTCTTAAAAAAGGCACGTTTTGATGATTGGAGCACGAACGTGTGACAATAATTGTGGGTGTGTATGTCCCTCAGACTTTGCATCCCATTCGCTGTCTCCAACGGTCGGGCCACCGTCGAATTCATTGTCAAGAGCGAAATCTCCCTCTGGCACTGATTATTACAAATCTGAATATCACATTTCATTTCCTTAACAAAGCACACATTATCTTCAGCAAATATTGTATTTATTTGATTCAGACGTATGATTCAGTATCGCGCGCGCACACACTGCCATACATACTCCACCTCATCCCCTAACTCTGTCACATAGCAACAATATGGTATCCATAGAAACTGATTCAAACTTAAAACAAAATATATTTTTATCTCTGTCCTTTGTGCCAAAGACAAGAATTTTGTTAATCACTGATTAATCATTTTAATATTTTAACAGGCGACGTTTCATAAACCTTTGATGAACGCTAAACGGGCGCTTGAAATGATGTTCGTTTTGGCAGGAAAGGATTGATCTTTGAGATCTAATGTATACTCCACATTTCCATAAAATAATGTATTGGTTTGAGTGGGGCCGTCTATTCATTGAGTTCGATTTAAATAAGAGGGCACATAATATTAGTATGTGCACTGTGATTTCAAATTGTTCTTTTACCAACCTGTGCTGTCATGCCTGTCTGTGAGGCCAGAGAAGGAGAGGACCGTCAGATATGAAACACGCGGAACCTTTATCTGGAACAAAGGTGCCGATGAGTCATGACTTATTATCTCATCTTCAGTACCCTTCCAACTCTTCTTCTTCGCTGGGGTCGGACGCTGTATACGTATACTGTGGATCATGCAAATGTAGAATTACTACGCTCCGAAAATGAAAACGTCAAACCCACGAGTCCGACTACTGACGGCGCAAGCTCAATGTGATCCCGTCCCGAGGAAATCGGAGGAGAATGTCAAGTGCACTTAGGTACAAAAGATCATGATTCGCTCACCTGAACCAGCGGGTTTGTGCGCTTTTGCAAAAAAGAACATTATGGACTAATGAAAAAAATGCCAATATAACTGACACAAAAAAAAAGTATTAGTTATTGCTGAATTCTTGCTTTGCAAAATTGTCAAATAGAGGCTGTCAGTGTGCAGAGTGGTACACTCTTTGGGTTTAGCCTGCGAAAGGGGAAGCTAGGTCAAACTGTACATGCTGTCTCTAAGGAGCGAGCAAGGTGATGATCCACTTGTCCATAGCAACAACACAATTAATACCGCCATGATGAGTAATGCAGAAAATCACCTCCCCCCTGCAGCAACATTGTCTTGATCAGACCTTATACTTGGCTATTCCTGGTATCGTGCCATTTGAACCACATAAATATGCACATGTGAAATTGCATCTGCACAATGATGATATCCACCGCTAATGCCAAATGTGTTATCAGTTGCTATAATTGACATCACACAGGATTTTTTTTTTCTTATTCTCTCACAAGTGGCTGTTAAAATATTGATATGCAAAAAAATCTTCATGCACAATTTGTGAAACAAGCATTACCTAGTGAACCTATTTTCTACACTGGAATTATACTTTAAGCATGATTTACCTGCGCCACACTAATTGCACACATCACATTGCTCTGTGCAAATGTCCTCTGCTTGGTTATGCCTTGACAGCCGAATTATGCAGGGGAAATTGCCTGTCTCCATCGATCCATCCTTCTTGCCCTCTGGCCACCCATCCAGGCCAGGGACGCAGAGGGCTACAGGGCGAGCAGCCCAGACCTTCCTTGCCACAGTGAAGGAGGTCTTCCAGCTCTTCACGGAAGAAGAACTGGAAGAGATTGCTGCTAGAAGGTGTTAGAAGCTCCTAACAGCTTCTAGCACAGGGGTGGGCAAACTATGGCCCCGCTGGCCATATCTGGCCCACAGCGTTGTTTGATCCGGCCCGCGAGGCATTTTCTTGAACAACAATCCTATAATATATTTAAATTTGTGGTATTCATTTCACTGTCATTTTCCTGTAATACTTAATGGTACCACCAGATGGTGCATTGCCGAGCCTTCTCTGATGTCAAGCCACTCTTCACTTCACCTGATCGTCACGTATGCATCACCCACAACAAAATGAGCGGACAAAGAAAACAAAACGCAAAATTGACACCGGGTGTCGGGTTTTCAACAAAGATTGGGTTGCAAAATATTTCGGATATATTCGGCTAATTTCTGGAGTTGATGGGGAAAGCCGATGATTTTCTCGAGCTGAAAGACGCACACTGGCTTTGTGATTTGGCGTTCGCTGTGGACATACCGTCACACATAAATGAGCTGAACGTGAAGCTACAAGGGAAAGATCAGTTTGTACCCGACATGTATTCAAACGTGACAAATGACAAACAAATAAGCAAATACAGTAAATCGCAGGACGAGCTGCACGGAGGATCCTGCGGTCGATTCTCTGATTTTGAAATGTTTGAGCAGTCACTTCAGCTGGCGTCGTGTCCCCTTGTCATTCGATGACGAGGCAGCACCGCGGGAAGCACAGTTGGAGCTGATTAATCTCCAGTCTGACTCTGTCCTGAAGCAGAAGTTCAACTCCGTCTCCTTGGCACAGAAGATGCTACCTGTGTGTGTGAACAGACTTTCAGTGTGACGACGATAAACAAAACACGCCACAGGGCCCAGCTTACTGATGAACACCTGAGCGCTGTCCTGCAAATTTCCACAACGAAAACGGCAGCAGATTTTGATGCGCCGGCAAAAAAGGGTGACCAGCGATACCGTTCTCATTAAATCCATCAATGGCGAGCAGTTGTATTTTTTTATTTAAAAATGAATTTATTAATTAAAAGAATGGGATAAGAGGAAATAGATTTCACATATATTTTACCCTTTATGCTTGCTCATTTTTCACCTCATCTACTAATAGTCTAGCCCGCCGGTCAGTTTTGAAAACTAAATGTGGCCCTCGAGCCAAAAAGTTTGCCCACCCCTGTTCTAGCACCTGCTCAGAGCTCCTGCTGTGGTGGTCCCTGAGAAAGGTCCATTTCAGACACCGTAGGCATTTTCACACCGTAGCAACCTTTTCATAGTTCTGAGAACTTTTGGAGGAACCGTCCCCTTTATTTTTGGTGTCCTCACTTCAGGAACTCGGAACATTCGTAGTTCGTTGTTAGAACTCAGTTTGGAGGAACTTGTTTAGCTCCTGCTCCAGGGCAGGACTAACCGGCACAAGAGGGACCTTCGTGCAGAGTGGTCGAGTTGCATTGCTCGGGGTGCGGACCAGCCCACGTACATTCAGCGGTAATGAAAATAAATAACCAATGAAAATTAAAAAAAAAATACAATAAAATAGTATTTTTATTGTAGATGCATTTATTAAATTTATTTTATTTTTCCGACGTCAATTGAACGCAACAAAAAATTCCCGCGTGGTGTCCCAAGGAGAGCCCGCGCCTTCACAAAAGTCGGGACAAGCTTTTAAATGACTTGTAGATCTAATGTCCCCGACACCCTCCAGTAAGCCTCATAAGCTCCTTCAGAGGTTCAGAGAGTTTAAACCATTCTGGAGAGGGTCTGCTCTGCCGGCCGCTCCCAGCAAACACTTTGCCGGGGTCAGTCCAACAGCTTCCCTCACCGTCTGAAAATGTGACCCAGCTGACCACGAGAAGGTCATCAGTTGACAACTCTGCTCCCCTTCACCACGGGGTCCAGAGCGCTCTGGCCTCAGGTCGGATGAAAAGATCTCAGCCTTGTGTTCCCAAAATGTTGGTTATGAAACAAATGTCAAATAAGGTCCCCCTGCTCTGCTTCAGACAGGAAGGCCCTTTCACCCAATCACATCCCTCCCCAGTTATTACCAATGCGAGTGTTTGAGTCCCCCCGCCACGACAATACAGCCAACGGGTGGAACCTTCTTCAGAACTTCAGCCACCTTCTCCAAGAAGGCTGAATACGCTGAATACGCACCAGCTCCAGCCCCTTCCACCCCAGCGAGGTCATGTATGTTCCACGTACCAAGAGACAGTTTCTGTTGCCAGGGTCCAAAATGTCCAAATTTTTTATTTTTTGTTTGTTTTTTCTGTTTTTGCCCTCAATGGATTTAAGGATGATTTCACTGCGTCAAACTGTGTGTTGATATTCATCGCAGACTTGTAAGACCAACATTTGGTGGATTACACAGTGGGTGAAAACGGAATAAATGCATCGCAAATTGTTTCCATTTGATAAAACCGTTATCTCTCTGCGCAGAGAAACATAAAGATGGACAGATCAGAGTGCCATGCGGGCGTTTGAATTATGGAAATCGTCGGACAATATTTTTTCCAATTACGCCGCTGAATGCTTTATGCCACTCTGACACTCTCGCGCGCACGCGGGGTAGATGAAGTGTGAGATGGATTGCAATGCATTTGGCAGCGCCGCTTCCCAGCTGAAGATGGGCAAAAAAAAGTCAAAACTAATACCCAGTGCATACCCGTGTTTAGATTAAATTATAGCAGATTGAAAACGGCCCACTGTCAATGCGAGATCAAGTCGTGTTATTTAGAGGAATTGGCCCGGGCCGATGTAGGCCCTGCGTGTGTTCGGTGAAGTCACAAGAAAGAAGAAATCTTATGATGTACGAGTATATAATTTCACTGTTTGCGTATACATATGTTTGTAGAATGGGAGAGGCCCTTCATCAATATTCATCAATCTTCATCAACAATTTCGTCCCCTCAGCCAAAGCCCCACAGCCCTCTCCTGTCTTCCGTTGTCATGCTGCGTGCTGTAAGGCATAATAAACACACATGAATGTTGAACAAGCCGCGCACAAATTGCACATGACACAGAAATGTGTCTCCCACAGCTCGTCCGACGCCCCTCGCAGCTCCCGTCCTGGATCCCAGGGTGTCCTGTGATGGGACTGGAGTGCGTTAAAGTTGTCATCCGCGGCGCTGACGTGCGGTGGCCCCCTGCTGTGCCCGTGCGGCGGCGATGTCAAGGTCCCCCCCCCCCCCCCCAGATCTTCCGCCGCGGCACAGATAGATAAGAAAAACGGAGCTGTGCTCGGCTTTAATTCGCCCCGTTTCAAGCTGTCGGGCGCCATGTGACTGTCAACTGGTGTTTTTCGGAATGAACTTTACACCTTTAAGGAAAAAAACGGCCCTCGCCAATACAACGCGGAACAACGGCTCAGGAGGCGAACGGTGCCCGGTAGAAGGCACAGAGCGGTGGGATGAGTCGGCCATGGTTTAGACCAAGAAAGAAGAAGAATACTGCAAGGTCACATAGACAGAATGCATGAATTCTCTGCAGCTAACACGGACCGGTTGTTGTTGCCACATTTAATTGAATTCATTTGACGAAAGCAGAAGCCAACAAAGACAAGGAAAATGCAATAGTGTAAGAATCAGAAAACCTTGGATCCCCAACAATGTTATTAGTTCCATGACTGTGTGCATGTGTGCAATGCATTAAGAGGTGACACTAAGAGTGGGTTGACCGCATCCATGGAAAGCCTCATAAATAATTCTACATTCTCGTTCTCAAGCGGTTGAATGACAAATAACAAACTGGAAACAACTGGGAGATTTGCATAGTGGCTGATTTCTTCTCACAAAAATGAAGATGGCTGCACTGCAGGTAAGCTGTTTGATTGAATTTTACTTGCAATGTGAGAGGAAGTCTTTCTCACTCTTTCCCAAACAAGCAAACTCGTCACGGCAAAATGCATTCTCTCAACCACTTCAGATCAATGAAATGTTCGTCATCAGTATCTCATTTAAGCGTAGTCTCCCCGACGGCGGGGATGATGAAAACCGAGCGCGTACGTTTTGGACAAGTATCCTTCGCCGAGCCAGTTCGCACCACAGATGGTGCGGGGCACCTGCCAAAAAAGGCTTTTTCGAGCGGGCCCCCCACGCATGGGCGACTTCTGCACGGGGGGAGTTTTCAAGGCGTCCAGGTGGACAGCTCAACATTTCATGAGAGTAGAGGTGAGGGAATCAGTAAAAAAACAAAAAAAAAAACACATCAAAAACCATCAATCACCATGTCTTGTGAGTAAACCTCAGCGCGGTTTTGTTTTGGTAACTGCAAACATCAAACCAGGGGAAAATTCGATACGAGCCGAGTTATTCCCCCTTCTATTTCACCATGTTGTCAACTGAAACACAGTACATACCATAATAACTTCTCCTTCACGTTTTCATTCCGGAGGCACATTTTGTACGGATCAAATCGCCGTGTTGTTCTTTGTAGAAATGTTGTGGTGTGTGTGACCGGACTGCTTCTCAAAAATAGGCTGAGGTCGCAGCCCCTTCCCACACGCTTCCACGTTGTCATCCACGGCGCCATGGCAGCGCCGCGGCGAGCTATCCCCGAAGCAAACGCTTTCCCTGCTTGTTTGATTCCAGCACACACACACACACACACACACACACACACACACACACACACACACACACACACACACACACACACACACACTGGGGATTCATGTTTCACGGTCTGATCCAAAAAAAAAAAAACGGACTTCGAAGCGAATTCATTCTCCCCTTCGACGTGCATGAATTGTCCATTCGCGGCTCGGACGGGAACATCCACAAAGCACTGCCGCGAGCACCTGAACCTCCAGTTCGGCTCCGGCTCAATTTTTTTTCTCCACGGAAGCCACTTTTCGAGCCCCGTCGCCTTCACCCGGAGGAGACACGGCGCTGCATAAATGACGCAAGTTTCCAACGGGAATTTCATTTTTTTTTTCTTGCGGTTATACCGACCTCGCCGCTGCCCTTGGCGACACCAACCCCTCTTCCCGCCGGCTCGCCATTGTTTTGTGTTGTTGTTTGTCTTTTTACCTCCATAGGTCCAGTAATGAGAAAATGATTTCTTTGATCCGCTGCATCCTGCCAACAATTCATTCGTTTATTAGCGCGGCGCCTGGGCAGGAGGCTCGATAATACCCGGCGCCGTAATGAGACATTAATGCGCTAATGCCCCGAATGCGGGTTGGGTTTTAATTAAAGCTTAAGCAGAGTTTCTTTTTGCTCGAGCTTCGGTCGTGAGAGGTTTGGACTTTTTCTCTGAATGCCGCCGTGGCAACGTCCTACCTGCACGGTCTTGCGTGCAAAAACAACCCAAACCCGATGACTTATTCAGCAGCGTGTGTGAGAGAACTCCAAAAATATGTTTTCCCAGGCCGTCCTCAAGGCCGCACAACACCTTAATAAGTGAGTTTTCCTCTCCTCCGTCATGTTTGTTCCTTTTCAGAAAACCACGCTCGTTGCGCTCGGAAAAGGAACAACTTTGATGTTGAAATAACACTGTAAAAACATGGTAGACACTGTAATAATTTAGTAACAACATATTAATAAACTAGATAGACAGACAGACAGACAGACAGACAGACTGACAGACAGATAGATCAAAAAAAAAAGTCAATATCTGGAAAAATTGGAAAATATTGAATAAACCTAAGAAAATAAAAAGACAAAAATGAAAAAGATCTGAAAAACGAAAGGTCATATACAGTATACGCTCTGAAATATATGGTCCTCGACGATAAAACTGGTACAATACAATTACAAGTATAGTATATACCTTGTATATACCTATACTAAAATCACGCTTTGTTTTTGTGTATATTTTGATATATTTTGCTTTTCTTCTTTTCTTTATTTTGGCCTTTTTTTGTGTATCTGTCTATTTTTCGTTGAGTCTATTTTGATTCTAAATGGGTATTTGGTTGAATTTATCTCAAGAATCCATCCTCTTGGGACTCTATCAAATCAGGGGCACTTGTCGATTGTGCAGATGTCAAAATTTGGAAAATTGTATTTTGTCTGATTGAAAAAAAAAAAAAAAGAGGAGATATATCAGGAAAGAAGGCAGCGAACGTGCGTCAGTGACTGGTGTGTGAGATGAGAGAGTGTGTGTCAGTGTGTGTCATTGTGTGTCAGTGTGTGTCAGTGTGTGCGTGCAAAAAAAAAAGCCTTGTTGTCAGATCAATAAAAGATCACATCAGTCAGTATTATGGGATGGAGACAGTGGGATCGCGGCGTCACCCGGCGTCTGAAGCTCACAGCACAGCGGGGGCAGATCCAAACTCCACGCAAAGAAAAAAAACAAAAAAAAAAAACTGCTTCAGAACTCCAAATGCGCCGCATCAATCGTCAATATTTAAAATTTCCGTAACCGGATTTCACGACTAATTCCGTACCTTGTTTTGGCATTTGAGCGGATTTCATTTAGTCTTCCCTCAGTTTTTGGCCGTTGTGTTTGTCTGCGGCTTAACTCGATCTGCGACGACAATCCGATTTGTGTGGGAAAGCGATGCGGCGCTACAGATGCTGGGGCGGCGGTAATGCGTCTCTCCGCGGGGAGCGACGTCGGGGTTATGATGGTTAGATGCTGTGGGTGGGTTTTGCTCCTGCCTTTACGCCGCGCAACATGAATACATGAATAAGCAAGGAAGCAGCACAATGAACCAACAGACGCATAAGAGAATGCTTCGGAAATCCACTTATATATAAATACATTGTGTTTTGCACTTTGTTGAGCCAGATAACATCTCTCCATTGACTATTAAGGGGCGGTATCACGGAAATCTTAGACTGAATCAAAGCTTAAATATGGACTAACCGAAATGGCCTTTCTCAGTCATGATTTTAGTCTCACACTTGCCCTACAATTGGTTTAAAAATTTGATTTCCAGGAGGAAGATTAGAGCCGATCTCGGTCTAAGTGAAGGTTTAAATTAAATCTTTGGATTAGGGAATGTGGGCCTCCAGGTCGACCTGGACAACAGAGGAAACGGATGATCTGGACTAAGACCCGAATCAGGACCAGACGGAAGGAGCTGACTAGTCCTTCCCCACCTTAGTCCAGGACTACCTCGTTTAGAAGGAATTCATCTTGAGTTAAGCAACATCTCAGAAAGGCTTTTAAGTAGGATAATCTTGGTCGTGATTTATCTGCGAAACCATGTTAAGTGTTTAGTGCTATTCAACAAGTTTACTTACCTACGAACTTTGATGTGACATATTTGCATATTAACATATTCACAATCACCCACAATGACTGAAAAAAATAAGTCTTTATAGGTTAAAAAAGCACTGGAGTTTTCCTTTAGGGAGTAACGATTTAAGTTAAGCCAGATATACAGGCGAGCATCGTGAACATTTATCTGAGTGATTTTGACACCGACTGACACCGACTAATATTAAAATAATAGCATAGGAAATACATATTCTCTGAAACGGGAAAAAACCTGCCCTTCATAGACGAGCTAAAAGTTGGTACCGAACGGTCTCCAAAAATATTCCCTCCATTGAACTGGATCTGTCAATTTGAATAGTGTAATCACTTGTGTGAAAAGCTGCTGAAGTAGGGTTGGGCTAAAACTCGAAGAAAACACCAGCATCTGCGCCACACAGAGCCGGCCAAAGATAGACCTCCAGAAAAAAAACAGATTTATTTGTTTGTTATGGCTTGCATATTCTCGGTAACTCCAAAACAAATGTTGGCTTTGTTGGAGCGGCATTTGATTATTATTTTTTTTGTCTCTCAATGCAAAACCTGCATGCAATTGTTCTTTGAATCCACTCAGCACTGAATAAACACGATTACAATCGATTACAATTACTCCAGAATTTTCTGTCATATTCCAGATCGACACTGGCAGATGGAACATACTTGCCTGGTGTCCAGTGGAGAATAGCCAGACTTGGATGTCCTCAATTCAACATGCTCTTACTTACTGCAGCCTACTGTAAGCCTATTGAGGTGGGCATGACAACATTTAGCCATTTTCAACTGCACCAATGAAAATATTCTGTCCATGTAAATATCGTGTCCCCGTAGTGTCGGCGGAAGTTCAATAGAAAATTATTTCATTGCATTTAATAACAGGGTATTTTTATGACTGAAGAAGACAGAAGATGATTGACAGCACCAACTAATTCCAGTGGTAATCCATAGGATCGTCCGTGTGCGGCAATGCCAGATTCGCAAACGATTTGGTCGTGGCGAACAAATCTTTTAAATGATTCAGGAGTCGGGAGTTACTCCGGCAAAAGAGTTGCCCGTTTGTTTTGTTGTCGTTTGCGACCCTGAAACTGCAGCCAGACACGCAGGCTTTTACGGAACATTGAAGCTCCGTTGGTGAACAAAAGGGAAATGTGCACAAACAAGCTCCTTGACTTTCGATTCAGCGGGTGGACGAGCGAGAGAACCTTCGACTCACAAGCTGAAAATAATCATAAATAGGCTCAAATAATTGTGGAAAAAAATGACCATTGCATTTGCATTTTCAATCAATAAATCATTTTGTTCCAAAATAGATCGTTTTGAGGGAATCGTGTGTATTACAGTACAAGGCCCAGAACTCGATTTGAAACTGCAATGTTTTTATTTTGCCGCCCCGGGTGTCTTTCACTTCTTGCTTGTGCCCGCTCTTTGAATTCTCGCCAGGGAACGTGGACCCCGGCACCAACAATGGCAACAGCACATACAGGAACACATTCAGAATGCAAATACAGTGAACGGTGAAATACAGTGTCTGTTTCTCTGAAAGTGCCAGCAAAAAAAAAAAACGTATTAAATCTGTTTGGGTTTTTTTTGTTTGTTTTTTTTTCTCCCCACAAAATATTCATACTGAAATATTTACCACTTTAAACAGTGGCCAGGTGATGATGATGATACACGTCATCTTTTAAAAAATATATTTTTATTTTTTTCTTTTAGTCATCGTATCTTGCTATGGCTCTTCGTCTGATTCTATATTCGGACTCCCTGAGCCCACATGCAGCTCTTTCGGCGGCATCGCGTATCAATGTGTGAATATACGATCAGAAACGAGAGTGATTATAGCCTACCAATTTGAAGATGATGGGGGGCTGGGGTGCTAGATGGTGGTTACCATGGATTCCTCTCCAAAGCTTTTTGAATAATGGCACATCCTACTTCTGATGTCAGAGCTCGGAGCTGTTGTGCGGGTGGAGGAAGGAGTGCATGGAGCCGGGGAGGGCGAGGGAGGAGGAGAGTGGAAGGATGGAAGGGAAGGAGGGGAAGGAGGGGAAGGAGGGAGGGGCAGTAGCCTGTTGCTCATGATGATCAAACCTCCTCTTACTCCACATTGTGTGTGTGTGTGTGTGTCTGTGTGTGTGTGCGTGTGTGTGCGTGCTTGTGTGTGTGTGTGTGTGTGCGTGCGTGCTTGTGTGCGTGTGTGAGTGCGTGCGTGCGTGCGTGCGTGTGTGTGTGTGTGTGTGTCTGTGTGTGCGTGCGTCCTGCAGGGCTGAGTGAGGCTCGCCGAGTGGAAAACAGGACTGAGCGCTCTCCTCTGCACGTTTTCACCTCAGAGCATCTTCATCCTGCAAACTAGGAGCCACATCACAGTGAGTACACGGAGAGTCGCCTCTCATTCAGCCTTTCTGAACACATTTGGTGCATGTGTCATGTGTTTTAATGAGTAGAAAGGATGCAGAATAGCAGTGATATTTCATCACTTCAGATTAGAACCATTGTTGTCATTATTATTATTATTATTATTATTATTATTATTATTATTATTATTGTTATTATTATTGTTATTATTAGGAGCTATTTCTGCAGGTTATCTTTGCATCATCTAAGGGATTCTTACACATTAGTGTTTTTATTTTTCCAAAGTTTTTTTCCTTATTTTCTACTGAACGCAATACGACAGGCGCTGGGCACTGCTCTGGAGTACTTTTGCTTTTTTGTCGTTTGAACTGCGTTGCCTTGAGAAGACGGATTAATTAACATTCTGCTAGTGATGCCCTGATCATGACACTGCAGATACATCGCCTCACGCTATGTTTTGTCAGTGTTGGCAAAACTGATCTTGACTTGAATTATTTGAGCTTTAAGGTTGAGACGTTCTGATCCAGTCTCATAGGTTTATACATGATATGTTGCATGATATGCACATGCATTACTCACATGGTTGAAAAATGGGAGAAAAGTCCTGTCTACTATCGTTGAAAGTTTCAAAGTTACCATTTCCAACGGCATCCCATCAATACTGTCATCGACGTGAAAAAAAAGATATTGAAACTTGAAACTTTCGAAAACTCAATTTTGATCAATCCATTTTCGGCTCAATTCACATCAGACGTGAGGCGGATGTGCATCAACACGCGGTTCGCCCATAAGCCCTATTATTAATTTTTATCATCACCACGTGGATAAAAATCTCCTCGGGTCAGTTTATAAAGGTTCACGGTAGACCACCGTGAACGCCTCCTCCTCCTCTTTGGGATCCAGAAAGTTGTTACGCGCCTGCTGCTGCTCCCAGGTGTCTATGTGTGAAGCGTCTGGGACACATGTCCAACAGGCAGGATCAGACCAGAATCACTCCAAATCGATGGAAGCGGATCAAACAAGACCCCATTTTCTCATCCATGGTAACTCCCCCCCCCCCCCCCCTGCTCTTATGATGCCGTGTGCCTTAGCCCTGATATTTCCTTTTTGTGATGACGTGCAGGATGATATAAAGGCTTCCAGGCTCGTTTTGATTTCTTTTTATGCACACCATGCACTGCCATTATATTGCCACAAAAAGAAACCCTATTTCAGCGGCCATTACCGAGTCAAATGCACTGCACAAAACACACAAAACTCATTAATCCTCATCGAGAAACTACAATTTTCTGGTGCCATTGTTACGACGGCCCATTATTCCTAAACCCCAATAGTCCCAAAAACCCTAACCCTTACCCTAACCCTTAACTTCTCCCGTATACCTTACCCTGTCCTAACCCAACACCCTAACAATCTCTAACCTCATGCATAAACTTAACCATCTCTAACCTTATACCTAAACCTAACCATCTCTAACCTTATACCTAAACCTAACCATCTCTAACCTTATACCTAAAATTAACCATCTCTAACGTCAGACCTAAACAAAACCTTCTCTAACCTCAGACCTAAACTTAACCACCTCTAACCTTATGCCTTAACTTAACCACCTCTAACCTTATACCTAAACCTAACCACCTCTAACCTTATACCTAAACTTAACCATCTCTAACCTTATACCTTAACTTAACCACCTCTAACCTTATACCTAAACCTAACCATCTCTAACCTTATACCTCAACTTAACCAACTCTAACCTCATGCCTAAACTTAACCTTCTCTAACCTTATACCTAAACCTAACCATCTCTAACCTTATACCTCAACTTAACCAACTCTAACCTCATGCCTAAACTTAACCTTCTCTAACCTTATACCTATACTTAAACATCTGTAACCTGACATTTTTAACTATTGGGGTTTTGGAATAATGGGCCGTCAGAACAATGGGCACTCCCCAATTTTCCGGTGTGTAGCGGTGTCCTAATGCACATACACATAAGGCAAATAGGCCAAAAACTTTGATTCAAACTAAAAATCGGTCCAATCGACCAAAGCAGTTTTTCCAGACGCCATCTCAAAACAGTCTGACGAGCGACATGTTTTGTTTTGGCCACTTCAGCCCTGTGCCAAGGCCCGTTGCCTCCTCTTTTTCATCTGCCGTGGCTCCATGTACGGGGACCTTTAGAGAGGTACCGGGTCCGAGACCCCTCCGAACGCTGTGTCCTGGGGAGCGACAGGGAGGCAGACGAGCGTCCATCCGAGCTGACACAGGTTTCATTATCTCCTGAGAGACCAGGGTCAGGGTCGAGGGATCCGTATCCGCGTATCGATGAAGACGGTGGAGGGGGACGTCGGGTCCTCTGCGATCTTGACATAATCAAGTCGGTGAGCGATCACACTGTTGCTCTGCACCGGAACTACCGTCGCCGCCCTCCCTCCCTCCTCCTCAGGCGTGAGAGGTGAGGTCGGGGTGAGCTGTTCAGGTGCGAGACGCGAAATATCGGGCGGGTCCCGGTTTGCGGGCGCTGAGGGGATGAGGAAGAGCGGAGAGGCATCGTAGGCACAGAAAGGGGAGGTGTTGGGTCGGGTTGTATCGGTCAGTCGGTCGGTCGGTCGGTCGGTCGGTCGGTCGGTTGGTCGTTTCGGGCCCTGTCTGGGGATGGAACGCTTTAAGGGAAAAAGGGGAATGGAGAATGAAAAATGACAGAGGTGGCACAGCTCCCGTTTCCTCCTTTGTGGAAAAAAAAGCAACTCCGTGGATAATTGGAAGACACCGAACCCTGGGAAAAAAAACAATGATTTTCAATGAATCGCCAATGTAAGTCACTATGGGAGTGTTTAGTCTCTTATTTTTGGCTCACGTGAAGAGACAAGCACGTGATGTTGGACCACGGGAGGTCAATAGAGAGCCAATTATCCCCCCAAAGATGTATCTTCCTTTTTTTTTCTTCCTTCCCCTCCACCGTGCTGCACTGTATTTATTTTAAACGCCCACTTACAACAGGAAAAGACCCCTCATGTCTGTTTAACAATTCCAGGCAGAACTGCTGGGGAAAAAAAAAAGGGTCAAAGGAGACAAAACTCCTCCGTGAATGCGTGAATGCGGGAATATTTCTGCGTTCAACCAGCAAGTCCACTTGTGACGAGAGAGAGAGAGAGGGAGAGGGATGGAGAGAGAGAGAGAGAGAGCCAGAGAGAGGGAGAGAGAGAGACGGAAGGAGAGAGAGAGAGAGAAAGGCCTGAGCGGTTCTTGTGGTTACATGGGGTCCATTTGGTGACGCCACCCTCTCATCTTCCATTAGGGAAGAGGCGAGTGGCCAGCGAGTATCGTTGGTTTGACAGGACACAGGAGGACATTGTGTCGACTGAACAGTCGTTAGGACTGAACAGAGAAGTCAAGGTTAGGCTCCGTTTAAGGGGGTAAGACATTACCTTAAACTATGATGTATGTACAAACTGGATGTATTATGCAACCTTATACTGTATATACTGTATATACCTGTACCTATAAGAAGTGGTGATATATCGATACAACATTTGTATATTCAGTATATTTTTACATATTTGACTATTTCTCGGCTACTTGTGCATATTTGGCAATTTTTATTTGATTTCATTTTTACTTAACTTTTTATTATTTTCTATTATTTTATCACAAGGTAATTTTTTATTTTATATTATTATATTATTCTAAAATCATTGTTATTCTGATTCTGATTCTGATAATATTGACAGCATGATTATGAGACAAGATATCTGCTCTAATGAATACCTCTACCAGCTTGGTCGTAATATCCACATTACAACTTTATTCATTTTCATTTAATATATTATGAAAGACCCAATTTTCATAACTACAAATATCATCAAAGTATGAATATTGAGGTATTTGGTCAACATATCTATATTTGATCTGGTCTGCATGGCCAAGCCCTATACCTATAAGTGCTACTAATGGAGAGAGGGCCACAGAACAAAGAGAAAAGTCAATCAATAGATATTCTCACTTGCGATTGGTGCTCGAACTCTGCATGAAATGCATGATGTAGAAACATCATGCATTTTATGCAGTGTTCGAGCCTCACCAAAAAAACAAACGCCTTTGAATTTCTCGTGGAAATTTAAGCAAGCGCATGAGCTCAGCCTGTGATACTGCTAATTTTTGCACTTCACAGACTTTCTGTGTTAATTGAATTGCAGATTCATCGGCAATAATGTCGCCCACCCCCCACCGCTCGTTGAGCTCCAGTGAATGCGACCACAGCGAAACAGGATCATTATTCAAGCCTCAGTTTCTTACAGGCACTTTGCTTTTGGTGTTATTAGGGCAGGCGGCTGTAAAGGCACATGTCTTTATACAGTAGGAAATTGTAAATATTCCCAATCAAACCCCCATCTGGCTTCTTCTTCCGCTTTCTAGGGCTCAGACGCCCAATCCGGCATCTGTCAACGCATGTGCAGCGAGCGAGTCAATCGCGGTAATCACCACGACCGTCTCGGAAAACTCGGCTGTCGCACTCGTCTCTGTGCCGGTGGTGGTGAAAGCTCCACAAAAACATTTGGACTCCGGGAGAGGGCACCGCGGGATAAACGTGTGCGCAGTGCAGTCGGTTCAATGAGAGATTCGCAAGCCCGGTGACTCATTCGGCAATCTGGAAAAACATGCCCCGCAGCGGAGCTGCGATAGCGCTGGCACAGAGAGAGGCCGGGCCCCGGCCGATCTGCCGCGAGGCTGCCGGGCGGAGCGTCTCACTTCTCCCCCTTCCGAGGTGGAACCGCCGTCCCCACAAGTTTTTCTAACCCTAACCCTAACCCAGGCGGCGGCACAAGAACGTAACGGAGGGAAATGGCGACGAGGCGGTCAAAACCAAAACAAAGGGAGAAAGAGAGAGAGAGAGAGAGAGAGAGAGAGAGAGAGAGAGAGAGGGCTTCAAGGGGTTAAGTGTGATTTAGTCTAGTAGGAGAGTGGCGTAGGCCTCGTCCACACCAGCCGTGTGCATTGTAGGCGTATTGATAGCCCTCACCACATGTAGGGAGACCATCTGAGGATTTATGGATTTCTTTTTTTGCAGCAGCAGAGGAGAGGGATTTCAGAATAGCTTATGAAATATGTCAGGTTTTTTTTATTTTATTTTTTTAAATGTTAACGTGACATTTTCCAGCTAAGCCCCCTTGTGATTGGGTCCGGAAACCGGAGCACAATATAAGAATGAGGCTCTTTTCTCAATATACAGCACAGTAGATTCATAGAGGACGGTTGCAGATCAACACTAATCACAGATACCTTATTCATTGCAATTGATAGATCTAGAGATGATGAAACACACATCTGTTCCGCGCTGATGAGCACAGCAGAACAAATACAGGTAAACTTTATTTAACTTATCCTGTGGATAGAATAACAGAAATAATTTAATTTTATTATTTTATTATTACTGTGTTTCGTATATTTGGCTCTTTTTTTTTACTCTTTTTTGTATATTCGGTTATTTTTGTGGTTTTTATTTGGCTATTTGTTTTTTTAATTTTGGCTATTCTTTTTGTATTTTTGGCTTTTGAATTTGGGGCTATTTTTTGTATTTCTCGCTATTTATTTTGGCTGCTTTTCAAATATATTTTGTTATCACCGTTTATTTTATTTGGCAATTTTTTGTATTATTTGCTTTTTTTGACTGTGTTCTTATATTTGGTTATTTCAGTTTTTATTTGGTAATGTTTTCGTATATAAATTTTTTTTTTTTTGGGGCGATTTTTTATATATTTGGATTTTTATTTTTTTTTTGGGCTATTTTTGTTTAAACTGTTAAGCTGCCAATCGTCTGTATTGTCTGTACCCTTACCACAACAAGCTGACAACTTGGGAGTATCACTTGACAAATTAAAAAAATTGTCCAGTCCTCCTTCCTCCAACTGAAAACCATTTCAAGAATCAAGATTCAAGATTCAAGATTCAAGATTTTTATTTGTCACATACATATACATACTTCCATACATATATGCAGTGAAATGTAATCAAACCAACACTATCATACAGCGACCTGAAAAAAGTAATCCACACCTATATTTTCTCCCTCCTTTCTGGCATCAACCAAAAGTCACTCTCTCGCCTCCAACTAGTTCAGAACGCAGTAGTTCTGCTTCATACCGGTTCCAATAGACCACATCACCCCATCCTGGCTTCTCTCCGTTGGGTCCCTGTTCGCTTCTGAATCGATTTTTAAGATTTTACTGATCACTTTTACAGCACGTCTGGGTTTGACTCCGTGTTACATAAAAGATTTTTTGAGCCCATATGAGCCAGTGCACAGCCTTAGATCCTCGGGCGGGGACCTCCGCACCGCTCGGACGTCCGGGACCCCGGGAGGGGCTTATACATGAAAAACGAACTGGCCGAATAAACAGATTCTGATTCTGACTCTAACACACTGGTAATGACATAACCCAATCTGGCGAGTTTTCTTCTCACGCCAAAGTCACTCGAAAAGATCAACCGGTGTGTAAAAATGGAGACGATGCACCGTCGACGGCACCAGAAGCAGAGGCGGCTTTAACACAAATAAAAGCAGGCGGGCTGCCAGGAGGGTGGTTTTGCTCTAATTTGAATGGTGGGGAACGGGTGGGGGGTAGAGTGTAATCACGGGCTCGGGGAGCCTGACAGTGCAGGTGCCTAATAACCCTGCGCTGACTCATTCACATCCTCTTTTTAGAAGCGCGGGCCGCCTTTCCCAACCCCGGGCCGGGCGTGCGGCACACGGAACGGAAGGCCCTGACATTAATGCCTGGCTGGCTAACCTGCCTCCCCCTTAAATCACTGTAATTGATTCAATTAGTTTGGTAACAAGCCAAGATGTCCTCACCGCACCGGCGATGTAAACCCTCCTTCCTCCATTTGTTCCTCTCGTGGCTTTCGCTTTTGTCTGTCCCCTCTCTGTCTCTCTCTCTCTCCCCCATCCTTCCCATGTGATGGTATTTTGTATTTGGTTGCTACGCTGGTAACCAAGGTAAATTAGTCAGAGAAAATAAATACATCTGAGAAAATTATACTTTATAATTAGAACGTTGCTTGCGACGCGGAATATCTGAGAAAGGACGAAAATCACACTCGAAGGCGGGAATTAACGTCAGCGACCGGAAAAGGCGATTTGATGCCAAGATAAAAAAAGGTAATTTTACGAGATCATTGTTTTTTTTGTTGTTTGCCGCCGAGATGAGAACGAAATGCCGAACGCACAGTATCCTCCAAAACATTAACAGCGGGAAACACAGAATCCATAACAAAGTACATTGTTGGCATTTCTCAAGCGGCTGTGGAGAACAGATGTTTGTGCTCCCCGGGGGGGTTGGATATCCCACCGCCCCACCCCCTCCGCCCCCCGACGCTGCCCAGCGGTCTACACCACTGGCCATGTCTAATGATGTGTAAGTGACATTTTCATCCGAACGGAATGACGGCACGAGTCTCATGATCACAGCCGCTGTGGAAATGCTAAAGCCTGAGGGCCGATCCGCTCGGTGAATTTTCATTGTGCGTATTCACACAGTGAGCAGCGGTCGCCGCCGGACCATGTGCTCGGAGCCGCATGCGGTCATGGCTGAACAATGTCCGCCGCCCGTTAATAGTGACCGTTGTGTCTGGCAACCGCTTCCTTGGCCAGTTTCGCGGCGCTCGCGTCGCATCATGTGACCCCACATGGAAACTATAGTGGAGGTCAAATCTCACATTATTAACAGCAAATGGGTCCAATGCAGGGCAAAGCTAGCCTCCGGGGGGCGAATAGTTTGCTCCGTTGTTGTGGAATATTTTTTCTTGGCGGAAGCTTATTAGTGGGCAGTTTTGCAGTCCCCGAGTGCTGGGCATACACTAGTTGTAAAAACACGGTATATTGGTGATAAAATCATCTCAAAACAATATTGTGGCTCCGGCTAACCCTAGCCCTAACCCTAACCCTAACCCTAACCCTAACCCTAATCCTATCTAGCAAGTAGCTGTGTAATAAGCAAGATAATGTGCATCTAGATTCTCATTATTCCAAATTAATCACCTTCACAGTAATGAATCCTGACCAGCCTGCCTGGGGTTATTTTGCAATAATGACTGGCTGGTGCACAACATCCCTTACTTACTGTATGACATGATATATGTGGTTATACAAACTTGTAATTTTACTTTTGTTTTTTTTCAGGTTGTGTCCCAGGGAGGCTTCCGGTGTACTGGAGAAGAGCTCAGGGATGTGAGCGGCGGGCTCAGCCGGTAAACATGACCTTGCTGGCGGGCGACGGCTCGGACTACGACTACAGCGCGTTGAGTTGTGCCTCCGACACCTCCCTCAACCCGCCGCCGCTGCACGAGCAGGAAGCCCGAAAAGGAGCCTTCTACAAACGGGCGCAGCGGGCACCGGAGCTCGGCGCCGGACACGGCGAGACCCTGCTGGCCAGCGCCCGCAGGCTCTACGCCATCATCAACGTGGGCGGCCTGCGCTACCAGCTGCCCTGGACCACGCTGGAGGACTTCCCCCTGTCCCGCCTGGGCCAGCTGCACCTCTGCAGCAGCTTCGACGAGATCATGCGCGTGTGCGACGACTACGACGTGGTGTGCAACGAGTTCTTCTTCGACCGCAGCCCCTGCGCCTTCCGCACCATCCTGACCTTCCTGCGGGCGGGGAAGCTGCGCTCGCTGCGGGAGATGTGCGCGCTCTCCTTCCGGGAGGAGCTGCTCTACTGGGGCGTCCCCGAGGAGAGCCTGGAGTGGTGCTGCCGCCGTCGCATGCTGCAGCGCATGGAGGAGTGCGAGGAGATGGAGAGGGTGGAGGAGGAGGAGGACCTCCTGGACGACCTGATGGACACGGACAGCGGCCGGGAGTCCAGCCCCGTCGCCGATTCCCGGCTCAGCCGCTGCATGGCCAAGCTGAGGGACATGGTGGAGAGGCCGCACTCCGGCCTCCCCGGGAAGATCTTCGCCTGCCTGTCAGTGTTGTTCGTTACCATCACCGCCATCAATCTCTCCGTCAGCACCATGCCGGCCATGAGGGAGGAGGAGGAGGCTGTGAGTAGAGCCATGGCCTTCAACACATCACACTGCTCGGGTCAAAATAGCCGCTGCTTGAATCTCACAGCGGCAACGGAAGCATAAACCATTTGTAATGCTTGCACAGAACCCCAATTCAATTCCGTGCAGTTCAGGAGGAACCCGCCACGATGTGAGCGCCGAGAAATAAACACGGTTACAAACGATCTCGTTACATACTGTACCTGAAAAATACGCAGGGGATCACACAACGCTTTTGTTTCTCCGGGTATCTGATCACAACCAAACTTCCAGGTTCAGGTTTTCTTGCATTCAGCGACAGCTTAGTTTATTCAACCAGCGGCCGAGCACAACAACACAAGTTGGAAATGACCTGAAATGAGGAAAAATAACCTGCCAGAAAATGCATGAAAGATTTTGCTTTTCCACTCCCACCAAATGCTTAGAATTAAATTAGACTAATTAAAAGAGGCCATTAGGGGATTTCCGGCCGCTTTGATCGGATGAAAGGGGGGAATAAATCGAGTTTTCATCAAACATCAGTTAGTTCATTAAAAATGTAATCAGTAGCAAAGAAATGCCGAAAGGAAAGACAACCTAATCAATGTCTCCGCAAGTGCTGTTTAAGGGGTTTTTCCCCGACAGCATGTCGAGTAGCTAGGAGAGAAAAACGCCTTTCACGCCTTTCACGCTTCCACGACTGGGAATATTAATACATACATGTAACCTGATTACACGCCACACCCTTATCTCCGATCTGTTGCTTCCGTAGCCTCTGTCACAATGTCTGGTTCCGGTAACGCTCCTCTTCGGGTTGAGGGCAGATTTCAAGAGCCGCACTGGGAATCGCAGCGTACGATCTCCCGGAGATAACATGTCAGATCTGGGACTCGTCGCTTATTTTGCACAACGAGCGATGCCTTCGTTTGGAGTCTGCTGCCGGAATTAGGCTTTTTAATTAAAAAGTGCAAACGGAGTGATTTCCACGGCTCTGAGTCTCCGCCGGCAGACAGCGCAGTGTTTAAGGTGTTTGGGTGTTTAATTGTTCGACATATTTCCTTCAGTGTGTGGGGCTGGTTTGCATGTTAATCCTTTTTTTGTTTTTATTGTTTTTTTTTAGCAATTGATGTTAACTGTCATTAATATAGGTATCAATATCATTAATGACGTACTACTCACATGATTCTTTAAAAACAGGTATAAACACAGACTTGTGTGTTTGGAAAAAGTCTTCTTATGTGATTTTGTCTTAGGATACACTGAGGAAAACATTCTCATGAACCTCTTCAAATTTCTTCTTCCGAAACTCCTGAAGATTTTAACTTAAAAACACTTGTGTGGAATGATTTGCAGGCGCCACGGTTGAAATACTCTTGAGACAGCCCCAATGTGTTTCTTTATATTTCCCATTAGGGTGGCTCCCTCTGGTGTCAAAAGCCACTTTTGACATCAGAATCAGAATCAGAAGGATTTTTTTTCAGAACAAGTACAGTTTTATATACAAGGAGTTTGTAGATAAAGGTTTGTGAGCCCCGCTGCCATGGGGGAGGAAGCTGTTTGACATGTGACATCGATGGAAAAACCTCGCAATTTATTTTCCGTTTATTCCAGGGCACGTGCTCCCAGATGTGCTACAACATCTTCATTGTGGAGACGGTGTGCGTGGCATGGTTCTCGCTGGAGTTCACGCTGCGCTTCATCCAGGACCGCAGTAAGCTGGCCTTCCTGCGGCGGCCGCTCAACCTGATCGACGTGGTGGCCATCCTGCCGTACTACATCACCCTGGTGGTGGACCACACCTCCTCGGAGGAGAAGCGGCCGGGCTCGGGCAGCAGCTACCTGGACAAGGTGGGCCTGGTGCTGCGCGTGCTGCGGGCCCTGCGCATCCTCTACGTGATGCGTCTGGCCCGCCACTCGCTGGGCCTGCAGACTCTGGGCCTGACAGCACGCCGCTGCACCCGGGAGTTCGGTCTCCTGCTCCTCTTCCTGTGCGTGGCCATCGCCCTTTTCTCCCCACTGCTCTACCTGATCGAGAACGAGATGGCCACGGCGCAGGAGTTCAGCAGCATCCCGGCCACGTACTGGTGGGCGGTCATCACCATGACGACGGTGGGCTACGGGGACATGGTGCCCAGGAGCATTCCGGGCCAGGTGGTGGCCCTGAGCAGCATCCTGAGCGGGATCCTGCTCATGGCCTTCCCCGTCACCTCCATCTTCCACACCTTCTCGCGCTCCTATGTGGAGCTGAAGCAGGAGCAGCAGAGGCTGCTGCAGCGGAGGACACACTTCCTGCTGCGCAGCCGCATGGCCGGCCTGGGCAGCGACCTCTCCCTGGAGAGCGACATGCTCTACCCCATGGACTCGTCAGAGACCAGGGACAGGGCCGACTGAGAGTGGCAAGGAAGAAAGGAAGTGAGACATCCACATGAGAGGGAGAGGGGAGATATCAGCTCTGAGACCCACAGGACAGGGAAGAGGAGTGAGACGGGGATGTACATTAAAACTCATTCTAGAGCAATCTGTCATTGTGGCACTGTGGGAGGAGTAGTAAAGTAATAAGAAACAAGTGGCTTAAGACCGGCAGTCTAATGCAGTGGGTCGAGCTACTCCGGGTAAAGATGCCCTAAGGAAGAGTTTCCCCGTTTCCTGCCATTAACTATTGGTTAATGGAAGGAAACGGGGATAGTAGATCACAAGGAGAGAGGCAAGACTTATAACTGCTTCCATTAAAGAGTTGAGTTAAGACTAAAACATTTCAACTCAGTTTGCCAGTAATGGGATTCAGAATAGTATATGATGACCCAGTAAAATATACATATGTCAAGTTGTCCAAACAGCATATCATTTCTCATAAGATCTATTGGAAGATGTGAATGATGTACACCATAAATGGTTCGGTTCATGATCTAACCAAACGCTACACAAATTACAGATGTTCAATACAATTTCAGGAAGGTTCCCCTCAGCCTCAAAAGGCTGATAGTTTGTATCAGAATGGAAATGTGAACCCCAAAACACCGACATGATTTCATTTCATTTGTATTTCCTCCCTGACATTAACAATGACGCCATAATGGTTATGTTGTTCTTAATTCTACCGGGGGTTGTTCAAATATATTTTGGGACATTTGAACATAATGTATTTGTCCTTGTAACTATTTAAGGTAGCATGTGAATATTTGCCTTTAATGGTTATGGTTGTCTTAACTTGTTTCTCTCCTTTAAGTAAATTTCAAAAGAATTTTGTCTACTCTGCTTCCTCCTGTTGAGTCATGCAGTATTTCTCTGCATTAACAGCTAATGCAGTGTTGTGTTTTCCTTGTCGTCGCCAGTAGATGGCGGCCTTGCGTCAAACACAGGGACTGCGCATAATTGAAATCAAGCGTCTGGGAATTTTATCGACAACAAAACAGTTTTTATAATGTATCCTCATCTTATTAAGTAGGTCTTTTCAATTGTAAAAAAAAGTATTATGTCGATGAAAATAATTATGAAAAGGCAATGTTAACGATCATAATTATAAAAAAAATATATAAATATAATAGTAGAAAAAAATAAAATAAAATAATAATGATAATAATAACAGACAATAATGAAAATAGATACTACTACTACTACTACTACCGTCTACTACTACTATTACTAATACCAATAATAATAATAATAATAATAATAATAATAATAATAATGAAAACGAAAATAATGAAAATAGGTAATACTACTACTACTACTGTTGCTGCTGCTAATAATAATAATAACGATAATAAATTGCGATGGATATTTGTTTAATGTGGTCTTCCGACACCTTAAGTTTGTTTGCAAAAATAATAATAATAACAATAATAATAATAATAATAATAAATGGTCTATTTAATTGATGACTGGGTTATTCCCTTCCGACTGTATTCGGCCTACTTTACTGACTAAACACGGCCATGTCTCGGTGGTTTTAAGGTGTGGCCTGTGGAGTCCACGCCATTCAGATGAACCCATGAGGTACGAACGTCCGACCTATCGCGGCTCCGCGGCGCTTCTCCCCGACTCGCCCCCCCTCCCCTCGGCCGGCGCTCAGCTCTGTTTTGGTGCTGATTTCGGAACAGGCATCCGGCGGGACCGCACACTTCCCACTCTCAGGGCTTTTGTTTTGTTTTGTTTTCTTTTTTTTTTTTTTTTCTTTTTTTTTTGAGGGGGGGGGGGACCTCCCCTCTTCTCCTCCTCCTCCTCCTCCTCCTCGTTATTATTATTATTATTATTGTTCCTCTCGGACATTACTTGGTATTGAACTTTCGTTCGCGCAGAAACGCGGAAGATGTTCGCCGCTCCGACGGCTCGGTCCGCCCCGGCACCCACGCAGCCTCCGCCGCTGTGAAACAACCGACGCTCGTCCGCCCGGAAGCGGCTCGTGTCGGGGGGGAGGGGAGGAGGAGGAGGGGGGGGGTGGAATAAAAAAAAAAAAAATCAAACATTTTTTTTTTAAAAATCAAAAAAAAATAAAAAGACCGTTTTCACGACGTCTCCTTATATGGTTCGAACGCATCCGGCTGGACGTCAAAGAAGCGGCGCGTGAGATCTCCGCGTGAAGGTAAGTTTGGGAGACGGCGCGTGGGGTCTGGGCCATTCGAGATGGAGGAGCGTGATCTTCGACGTGGGCAGCGCCGCGCGTTATTCCGGCAGGACAATAACCGTGCGCGATTTTGTCGGTTAGTGCTCCGACGCGTGGGGGGGCGCGGGGGGGGGGGGGGGGGGGGGTCCGTGAAGGGATCGCCCCAGGGGGTCCGCAGCGCGCCTCGTGAGAATTGTTTTTATTACACCGGCGTTTGTCACCAGTGGGAACGGGGGGTGGGGGGGGTGAAAAAAAAACCCCAAAAAAAACCCTCTCAGTCCCGGGGCGACTCACGGCAATAGAGATCCAGGCTGTAATCGGCTCCACCGGACACCCCGGCTTGACCCGCTTATCTTGGTGTGAAAACGGGATTCATCGTGTTCCTTACATGTGGAATTGTTTTAACTTCTTCTTTTTCTTTTTTTTTTTTTTTTTTTTTAAAACCTGGAATTCGCTGTATTTATGCGCTCCGCTATACGCCGTCCCGTGCGTCGGTGGCCCCGCCTTTTCCCCGGCAACGACACCCCGGGCACAGGGCAAGATGTGAAAGGCGGCCGCGGCGGATTTGACAAACCGGTTGCGGCTGCGGTTAGTGAACTGTCAATACGGGAGGAACGCCGAGCGAAAAAAAGGAAAAAGGAATGGGCAAGCTGCGACCCGCCGCCTCCAGTGATCAGGAAACAAACAAATCAATTCATCAGAAGATGGCAAACTTTCGAGAAAAGAAAGCGGCCATCGTAGCCGCCGATGGGGCTAAGCTCTGATATCGGGGACTGGGAATCGTGTAATCCACCCGACACAGACAGCGTTACGGATTACCACTTTAATATTCTTTCATATTTATGAGAGAGATATTAATGATCCTGAGTTTTGGAAACTGTCTCTGTCCAGAGAATCCCCCTGGTGTCATCCCACGTAAACTATAGGCTTTGTCATGTGCTTAGGATTAGTGACCTTCCCCCTCAACATGAGTCAAACAGCCAAATATTGACTCTAAAATGATGGGAACTTTGCTTTGCACTGCCCAGTTACTCACTGGTATCGTTCATCCCCTCGACCTTACACTTCTCAGTCGACTTTTCTTAATTTGTTGACTCAACGGTGGCTCCCCATCTAAATACACCCTAGTCATCACGAAGGTGTCATCACAGCAGTGAAAATTAATCACATATTGTGCACCGCACTGAACAATTTGTTATCGTTCCTGTTTCTACACGCACATGCACTATGCCTCCTTGTCCTCATCTGTCTCTCTTTCACACACACACACACACACACAACAGCGTGCGTGTGTGTGTGTGTGTGTGTGTGTGTGTGTGCGTGCGCGCACCTCTTACTCAGTGTGCTGTTGCGGTTTGGCTCTCCTGAAACCTTGATGTTCCCTATTAAAAAACACAACAATATCCTTCATCCTTCGCATGAAAAACCGTCTCCCTTAATTTTCAGTTAAAGGGGAAGATTTTCTCCCAAATTCTTAAATGGGGGAAAAAAAAAAAAAAAAAAAGTCGAATCGCTGCCGCATTTGATCATTCATCACCATTTCTGTATTGCATTGGAATAATCCTCTTCAGATTATGACCTTGTTTGTATTTTGTGTGTGCACTCCTGGAGGAATTAGGATGTTTGCCATGGAACACCCCCCCCCCCCCCCCCCCCCCCAAAAAAAAATCCATATTGGGCCAATGACATGCAAACCAATGCCGAAGATGAAGCTGTGTAGTAAACATCCTAGGGCGTGTGTGACGACTCCAGACGGTTCAATCTCAAAAGCGCAATTTCTGAAAAGATGACATTTGCTTATAATGGGGCGCCTATTTTATTTTGTTCGATATTAAACCCGTGGTATTGCCTTACACGGAGCCATGTAGGCCACCAGTGAGTGAGAAGTGCTACTGGATGGCTCCATTGTGCTTCCTCTACTGCCACATCTTGGGCTTAACAGATGGGGCTTAATACTCCTTGGAATCCCGTGAATGCCTTCCAGTGAAAGCCTTCGCCGGGGTTGCACGGGGCGGCAGGGGAAGTCTTACGTCGTCGGCACCAGTGAAATCGCTGGAAAGTGTCTCTCGGGGGCCCAAATTCCTGTTAATTGCCAGCGTGGATGTGGACGGGCCCCTTTGTTCCCCGGCACACTGGATCGGTCTGTCCGTCCCGTCCGTTCGTCTGTCGGGGGGCGATACGCTGGGCCCGGCGTCAATGGGCCGCTTGTATCCCCGGCTCTGCGGCTCTGGAGAATCGGACCCTCTTCTTTTTGGGAGGCACTTGTTTCCTCTTTCAGTGTCGTCTTTGTGCATGTAATCAGAGGGACGCATGGCGGACCATTCAGATGTTGTCTTTTGCGGGGACTTAATCTGACGAATACTACGCCTGATGGTCTTGAGTATTTCCTTTTTTCTCTGTCAAAATTCGAGAGTTCATGCGACCGCTCGGAGCGAGAGAGCGCTCGAGGAAAGACGACAACAGCGCCGGCGGGACCGGACTCTGATATGTTGTTGTTTTTCAGCTGAGGAGCACCGAGCACCGAGGATATATTGTGATCGCCTCATATTGTAGAACGGAAGTGGCTTCTCGGCCAAAGAGTTAAAGGGGAAAAAAAAAAGGAATGGAGCACAAATGGTCGAACGGAGGGGGGGACTGTAAATGAGCCATCGACAGCTTGGGACCCTGAGATGAGGAGCGGACCCCTGCATTGTTGAGTCAACACGATGTTCCCACATGGCTTTACGGCACTCAACAAACAAAACACTTGTTTTGATGGCAGCATGAGAGACGCTCCTCACTTAGAGAGAGAGAGAGAGAGAGAGAGAGAGAGAGAGATTAGAGTGGGCGTTGGGGTGACCGATTTGTGACGGCCTTCCACTGACAGAACCCATTGAATTTCTAGATTTTTAATGTGGCAGACACCAGACTTCTGTCGCTCTGGCCCAGTTTTAGGTGCTAATTAGTGCCCAGCTATGTTCAAGGGCATTTGCATTTGTGCAAAGGAATGCCAGTGCCACCTGTTTTCCAACCCCCCTCTCTCAGTCATTCCCCTCTTTCTCTTTTTTCTCTTCTTGTCACACTGTCCCACACTCTGGCTCTCTCTCTCTCTCTCTCTCTCTCTCTCTCTCGGCTTTGTTTTTGAATGGCCCACTTTTTTTTTTTTTTATCCCTCTGCAGTGTGGCTCGATGAGGTGCGTGTATTCCCTCGCGTCGCCTTGTTCCGAGCCGGCGCGGGGCCCGGCGGCTGATTTTAAAAAGAAAGAAATAAATAAATCTCAGCTTTGCGTCCAAGTTTAATGGGCTGGTGACCACGTTATAGAAGCGCGTCACGCACACATGGAGTCACAAAGCCGCCCACTGCACCACCAAAGGCCCGCAGAGGTTGAATAGTAATAAGGGTCCAGGCCTGTGTGCACTCCGGCTTCAGTGAATCTCGCCCTCAGTTCTCTCCATCAGAGGGCCATTTGAATGGAGTGTCTGATAGTGGTTTTGATGCAGAGGAACAGAGGAGGTCCTTGTGTCCTCTCCCAGCGTCCCTCCACTTCCCGTCCCGGCGCTGTGGGAACAGGGCCGGCCGCCGTGGGCCACGCATCTCCTCCTCAATCCGACCACTGTTAGCATTGTGTGGTGGCTATCGCTCCGACACCCTCATCCACCACCCCACTCCCACTCCCACTCACACACACACACACACACACACACACACACACACACACCCATCCACATGCGTGAACGCAAGTTGGCCTGACAGTGACTGGTGACAGGAAAGGCATCTGCGGCGTCCAGAAAAGACGCTTCTGTGTGTCTTTGTGTGTGCGGACGCAGCTGTGTGCCCCTCGGTCTGGACGGCCACGGTGACTTAAAGTTAAATTGTTATTAACTTTGTTCGTGGACGGACTAATCGTTACAGAGGAAATCGGAGACAAATACTTTAGGTTGATAAAGTATTTAGTCTTGTACAAGAGGAGCAGTTTCAGTGTAGCAACGCAACAGAGTGTCACAGAGGAAGTGCTCGATTCTCACTGGAGATCTGAGTTTTTTGTACAGTTTTCTAGGAGTGGCGAAGCCGACGAGTCGTTGAGATGTCGGTCAGCAGATGTCGCGACGCCGCCACATGGGTCTTGCTGATGAGACAGTTTCGCTGATGGGGTATTTTTTTCGTTGAGATCTGTTGAAGTTCCCTTATCTGATGGTCGAGACATGTTGCCTTTCTCCTCTTCACATTATGGCACAGAAAGTGACTAGTTCATGTGTTTTTTAAGACATGAACTCTATTTAGCCTTTATGAGAAAAGCAAAGTACACATACCTTGTACAAAAGTTCATGAGAAAAGTACAGCAAAACATAGACATAAAATTCTTATAACAGTGACGATGAGGACGATGAGGACAGAGAACATGCGCTTTCTCGCTCTCTCAGCCCTCTGGGATGCTGCCGCGACCGACTAGGTCTTTACTCCACTTAAAAACCCAATAACCCCACCCCACCCCCCCCCCCCGCCCCCCCTCCCGGCAGCTGGTGAAGCAAGTAAGATGAAATAATGCCGCCACAGTGCGGGAGTTTTCATGTAGATCCCACATTAACGGAGCGGAATGACCTGCGTCCACCTCTAGCCCGGGCGCGATTTATAATCTGCACTGAAATCAGATAACAGAGAGAGAGAGAGAAAGAGGTTTTAATGCGGCGGTGCCTACACACAGGCCGCTTTAGTGCAGGATCGTGTGGATGTGGATAATCAGTGTAATCTCAGATCCTTCTCTCAGGAGGCATTTTGAGGTATTGAAACCACGACCATTGAATCTGCGTCAATCTATGGATTTTTGTGGCCCAATGCAATCCGTGATTGCGTTATGGCCGCGCGGTTCAATGTTATGAGTTTTCCTATACTTATCTACGGTATGTTAAACATTTTATGAGTCAGGTTTTTCCCCCTTTTTATTTTTTTTAACTAAGGAATTAAAAGGAGGAATGTGAATGGAGTCACCAGAGTCCTTCCGGTTTCCGCCGCGCCACCTAGTCGGGCCGCTCGCAGGCAGCTTCCCTCCGGCTGAGGAGCATTTGAATATTGAAATCGGGGGCCTGGTGGGCGAACAAAGGGGCGGTTTAGACGAGAGGAGCGTGCAGACGAAATCGCGCCTGCGGTCGGGGGGTGAGGGGGAAGCCTCGCCCTCCAATCAGTTATGGAAATGCCCCCGCAGGGATCTGCTATGTTTAATGATCATGCACGCTTGAGAGCATGTTTGTACATTTTTAATGTTGAATGCCATCCATTGCCCTTATCTTCCGTTGCCGTGTTGGCTGGCTGACTCTCTCCCACTCATTCACTCAGTCACTCACTCATTCATTCTGAGAGGCCGTAATGCCATTTGTTGGTGTCACCGGGAAGATTACTTAGCCCACAGCGCCTGTGTGGACCTTGCTGTTCACTGTTGATTCCCTTTGGTCACAAAGACATCTGCAGTGTTAACAAGCTACTGCCGCAGCACATACACATGGATAAGGAATTTGAGGTCATCTCACTGGTGGTGAAATAATCCAGATTCGGATCGTTTCAGTTTTTTAGTTTACTCCTTACTTTTCATACTAGACTTTCCCAGTTTACACAAATGTGCGTCTTTGTAGATTAGAGCCATCTCCATTGCTCACGGTCTGTGCTACAGCCTCGTCCTGCAAAGAGTTCACCAGGAGGAACGGTGACGCTCTGCCAAGTCAGGAGACAAACACCAGTGTCACATGAAGATGCAAAACTACTTGTTTACAATCTAAACAAACGGTACCATATTTTACTGAATGAACAACCACAGCGTCCAACGTGTATTTTAAACTCTTGATTTAGACGTTTTGGCAAAATGTGACTGTTTGACTCTGCCCTCCCCCGGGTCCCCTGACAGCAAGACATGTCAGGAATGTTCTGGGTGGCATCTGCTGCTCAACGTGGCCGTGCACGGCATCCACGCCGACGGTGTCTCTGCCTGCACCCGGTGCATTCCTCCTGGGGGGGGGGGGTTGTGTGTGTGTGTGTGTGTGTGTGTGTGTGTGTGTGTGTGTGTGTGTGTGTGTGTGTGTGTGTGTGTGTGTGTGTGTGTGTGTGTGTGTGTGTGTGTGTGTGTGTGTGTGTGTGTGTGTGAGAGAGAGAGGAGTTGGAACTCGCCTTGTCCTCCACTCTGCATTCCTCCACTGTGAGCTGGCTCCCTTGCACAATAAACCTGGGAATGCCACGCTGCGGGTGTGCGTGCACGCACACGCGTGTCGCATAGCTTGTGTACAGTCGGATACACACACACTGCGCCTGGAAAATCGCATACACAGACCTAGGCGCACCTCTTGGTCGTGAAGCGTCGTATTTAAAGATGTTTTCTTGGTCACATTAAATTCTCTCTGTGCCTTGACGTTGCACATTGTGTGTGTGTGTGTTTTTTATATATATATATATATATATATATATATATATATATATATATATATATATATATACACATACACACACACGTCTATGGTTTTTCTCCCCATTCGCCTCAGATTTCCCCGCTTGCATCGACGTCTCGGCCACCGCCACTAATGCTGTGCAGATCACAAGTTAAAAAAAGCCTTTGCTATAGGCACGCGGCGCGTGGGGGTGTCTCTGCGGAACCGTACGGTTTGAACGCCGCCTCTTTGAAATGGGATGAAACAAGGGGGCCGCAATTAAGGATTCCCCGCCATCAAAGTCAGAAGCCGACGTCAGGCCGACGTCGCCTCGGAAGACGTTCCATCTTCTGTCTGACGCGGCGTCTCCGGCAGGTTCCAGCAGGCGGCGTTACAAATCAAAAGGGTGTTTAGAGGTTTTTGTTGTTGTTGTTGTTGCTGCATGGTGTTGTATTCCTCCCAGGAGGTGAAGTGAATCTCTTTGCTTCTCTCTCTCCCTCTCTCCTTATTTGCACTACCGGTTCAATAACACTCGGGGAGCAGAGTGAGAGAGGATGTTTTTTTCCGCTCACGTGACGAACAGCGGACGTATCCCCGGCTGCCGGAGGAATTGAACTCCTTTTATTTTCACCATTTCCCCCTGGAAATCTCCTGAAAGGATGGAGGGAGGGAGAGGGGGAGCGGGAGGAAGGGAGAACAGAGTGGTGTTGAGGAGGAAAAAAGAGAGAGGGGAGATAGATGGAGAACTGGAGGAAAGAAAGCTAAAGCCCCCCTTAAGGATTATCTTCTTCCTCACCCCTCTCTCTCTCTCTCTCTCTCTCTCTCTCTCTCTCGTCTTGTCGGAACACATGAGCCGACCGTGGCTCTCGGCGCAACGTATCCACCATGTTTAGACGGAAACCCTGCAAACCCCGCGAATCGGCACGGAAACCCGTGCGTGGCTGCTCCGCGCGGCAGAACGCAGCGACAGTGAAAGCGTGAATCAGTCCATCCTGAGTGGGCGAGATGCCACGGCGGAGTAGCGTCCCGTTGTGTGGCTCGTTTTCTTTCCCCTCTTCACCATCAATGAAATCAGGCCAGCGCTGTGACTCCCCACTATGAACCGCCACTTCCACCAAAGTCCCAGCTTCAGATCCGCTGGTGCTGTAACGGGGTTTGATGGGATCTGATGATAGCTGATATAGTGTAATATCCATAATATCACACCATTAAAGTGGCAATCCATCCGATTATTTTGTTTGGGGGAAAAATAAAAAAATCTCATATTTGATGGTCTTTCTCGCTGGGACACAGACGATCTTATGGATTTCCTATTTAAACACAGGATCATTTAAATGGCAATTCATTGCATTGACAAACACATGAAAAGAGGAAAAAATATATCCACTCATAAAGAGAGTTAAGAAATTGGATATGAATGTCTCAGTTCCTTTCGCAAGCTTGTGAGCGTCGGCATTCCAGCAGTACCAGTACCGGTGAAGTAGTGTAGATCGCAATCGCCCACTCGCTTCTGTCTGTGCTTGTTTTACGCAATAAACCCGGCGACCTACCTGGAGGAAATGACAGTGATGCCACCCCTCCCTGCATGTCTCACCCCAGCCAGGGCTCCTCACGCCCAGTCTGTAGGGCCCCCGACAGACGAGCTTCTCCCGCTGTAGAAGCGGAAGTCGGAGGAGTTTCGCGCCGGAGGGGGGATCGGGTTCGGATCAAAAGAGGTGTGCCGTTCGGCAGATCCGTAAGCCATGCGGAGGAACTACGTGGAGACGGTGTGATCGTAGTGTACGGTTGTTTTGTTCCCTCTCAGGGGGGTCTCTTTTCTGTGTTTTTCAACGTGGACCTTTTCCTGGACCTGTTTTGACGCGACCCATAATAACTTGGCTTACTGTGGATTTTTCTTTCCTCTTTGTAATGACAGTGTTGCCTATTTATATGGGAAACATCGGGCTTTGAGATAATGGCAGGGGGGTGGAATGGAATGGAATGGGTGGAGTCTCTCACTTCAGGGAGACGGGGGGAGAAGGAAGGAGGGATGATGCTGAACACGGCTGGCCTGGAGATGTTTGCAACCACAGAGGGATGAAGAGCAGGGGCATAGGGATGGTTTTGGTGAAAGGGGCGGGGGCTTCTCCAGTGTCACTGCATCTCTGACTCGTCTCCATTTGCCAGATAGCGAGGCAAGTCCCGGGAAGGGTTTTCCTTTTTTCATTTTCCTCACTTGCTTTACGCAGGAGAAGCCTGCATGCATCAGCTCGTCTAAAATGGCTCAGATATTTGCTCGCTGAGCCCTCAATCCCCCAAATCATTTCACATGTGTGTCAACATTGGGAGCAAAGGGATAACTGAAAATCCACGAACCTACATTTGTGCCAGCAGTGTTTGTTTGTTCGAAATTTGTAAAAAAAAAAAAAAAAAAAATCCTATGTGAACATGGGTTTTAAAGCCAGAGGCTCAGCTTGATCTTTGTGGGGCTGGAGGGATGTCACTTGATTTCTTATTTTAATTTGCGGACAGACTGGTTGTATTATTAAGCAAACAAAAGGTGATCTGGACCTATATTGCTTTAAAGCATAAATACCACACACACACACACACACACACACACACACACACACAAACACACACACAGACAGGCCCTTCACATTATACACAAACCCATATTGAGAGGGATAAGAGCTCACAGCTTCTGATCCTATTATAAAAGCCAGAGCACTGCAGGCTCCTATGCGGCTGGGGAAAATGGGTAAACACCATGTTTTTTTTTTTTTTAATGGGAATCTCCCGTGGTCTAACCAAAAAAACACCAAGATGGAAAGAATTTTCCCCGGTCTCTCGACGTCCAACGTCGTTTTTCGGGTGACGCGGCGGAACCTTCCCTCGACCTGCCCTGGGGGGGTTTCTCAAGGAAAGACAGACAGCGCGGAGAGATCACATGCGTCCGTGCAGCGCTTTGCGGAATGCTCGGAATCGCCTCCGTAGCAACGCCCGGGCTGCGTCTGTGTGTTGTGGTAAATATTGACTTGGGCCGCCTCCCTCCCGTTCCAGTGTCTGGTCCGGGAGAGACGCGCTCTCCTCCTGTACTCGGCAACGGCTTGCCACCGGGGAGGGGGGCGAGTGTTTACCTTCCCGGGGCCTACGAACGGTGCTGCTTCTCCCGCTGTAATGATTGACTCTGAAGGTTAACCGAGTGGGTGTGGACGGATGGATGCAGGCTGAGGGGTCGGTGAAACCGTTGAGGATGGGGGATGTGTACTGCAAACATATCCCATCGGCCATTTCTGCTGTCGGCGATGAAGACGGGAGGAACAAGGCCGACCTGTAACCTTTTTCGTTAAGCTTCCAAAGTGGAGCTCGCTGTATTAGCGCGGCCTTGCTCCATGTACCGCTCAGATTACCCTGGCGTGACCATGTATTTTGGCCGGGCCGTAGTCGCTTGCTCGGTGCTGAAACCAAATTGGATCGGCGGCGACAGGATGATAAAGATGTTTCTGACACGAGGGAGCTTGCGACGGCGGTGTCAGCCGCGGCGGCGGCGGCTCGACCGGTAAATCTCGTCGGGACGTTTCAGTCACGTCCTGCTCGCAGGTCCCCAGATGGAATGTCATCGCAGTTGTTTTTGCGAACGCGATTAGGGAATTGATGTCGATAATCTGGGCAGAACAAGCGCAGGCTGGATTATGCGGCGAATGGCTGCTGATGACGCAGGAGCCAAAGCCTCCTATTTCACTTTCTCTCTCTCTCTCTCTCTCTCTCTCTCTCTCTCTGTAGCAATTACATAGAGGGAATTAGGATGAAGGAGAGCGTCTGCAAGGCCTCCGTACGGATCACATGCGCACGGGGGATCATTAGAGCGCGCGCACACGTGGGGCGCGGACATCCACGCCCATGTGTTCAGTGTACACACACTCGGCGTTTCAGACACACACACACACACACGCCTTCATTCCTTTCCATGGCTCTGAACTGGTCGACTGTTGCACCGCGCCACCATCCGCTTGTCCCTCTCGTCGATGGCCGTGGTATTTATTCGGCCGTTTACCAAGCAAACACGTTTTGAATAAACCACAGTCGGTTCCACTTCAACCTGCACTATTTACCTTTTGGGAAAAGTGGCCAGAAGTGCTAGTGCTCCATCATTTTTTACAAAGGGAGAGAATTGAATCTGCAATAAAAATGTGGCTTGAGAACTTGCGTGGGGAGGAGAGCCCAATGTCCTTTAGTCCCTCGTGTCATATGTGTGCACGTAATGGAGCTTGATTTCCCTTACGACATCACTTCCTGTGTGCTCAAGATCTCTCCGCACCGGACGTACCCCGCCGGCATTGTTGGTAGATGGACAGATCAGTTTTCCTGTCCATACCCCTTCTTCTATTGACGTTGGCACAGGCAAAAGTTGCATTGTGCTTGTTTTCCGATTTAGAAACGCTGTGTAGAAACGCTGGTTTAAATTGACAGGCGGGGAAACAGGTTTTGGGATGTAATCTGACAATCTGTGGATACCTGGCCCGGGCAGCTGTCTTTGTGTTGAGGATTACAGTGGTAGTTTACATGTTGCTTAAGTCACTTGCAAAGCGAGTGTTTTTTGTGTGTAGTGTTTTTTAGTTTTATTTTATTTTTTTAATTTCCCCCTCTCAACACATGGGGTGAAGCGTGCCAAGGCTCGATGTTGATACGCACTCAAACATCCAGAGTGAGGAGTTACTGAAACTACATTTTATTTACCCAAGTCAGGAACATTATGCTTTTGCTCCATAACATTTCAAAGCAATATCTCACTTTTTACTTCTTGCTCCTGCAAGTAAAGGTCCCTTGGTGATGTACATATAATCAGTTCGTAAAAGGCCGATAACCACCCAAACAGTACCAATAACATCAAATCTTCACCGATAAAGGACAGAATGTCAAGGATTGGTCATGTCTTCACACTGAAATGTGCCCTTTGATACTTGAATACGTTTTAATATCAACTTTAATACTTTAAATTGAATGGAGTTTTACTTTGAACAAAGTGCAGTTTTCTTAAGGAATGTATAATAATAATTATTATTATTATTACTATTATTATTATACGTATTGTTGTTATTATTATTATACTTATACTATTACTATTTAAGTGTACCATTGGCGTCCTTTCTCCACCATTACACACACCCACACTGTGCTTATGCAAATGCAGTGAAAACAGGATCCTATCTGGCAGCCGTCTGGCACCTGTTGTTCTGCGTCTCCTGTCGGCCGGACCGACATGAGCCCAGCGGAGCGGGGCCCACGAGGCCTTCCTGCTTTTATCTCTATCTCTCTCGCATCATTTAATCTCGTTTTCAGATTCGTTGATCCGGAGCATCCCCACCACCAAATATATACTGTGTGTGTGTGTGTGTGTGTGTGTGTGTGTGTGTGTATATATATATATATATATATATATATATATATATATATATATATATATATATATATATATATATATATATATGTGTGTGTGTGTGTGTGTGTATATATATTTTTTTGTTTTGTTTTTTCCTTTAGATTTTTTTATTTATTTATTTATTTTTTGTTCCAAGTAATCATTCTCGTTTTAGTATATTTCCCCAAATAATTGAACCTGCTGCTCGAGTTGGCACATCTCTTGAAGGTTCCTTGCCAGAACATGCCCGAACCAATTTATTAGACAAAAGGAGGCAGCAAGCTCCCTGAGGCGGTAAGGAGGAGGTAAGGCTTCTCGGTGTAGTTGTCATTTTTGCGTTCCAGTCCTGACTTGCCCATTCCCATAGAAGAGTTTCACTATCTCTTTCCCCTCGTCTTGACACTTTGGGGTTGTCTCCATGGTCTTGCTATAAGTGGGATTGTTAGCAAATTCAGGGGGCCTGGCCAGTGTTGTTTTACGCAATGTAGAACAAAGTTGATTCATACCAACCCTACGTTAGACGGGAAGGGAAAAATGGAAAGTGTTAATATACCAACCCCCAGCAGACGTATTAAAGAGCCTTTTCCCACTCAACCAAATCCCGTGAGACTTGGCGTGGGTTAGAATTGGTTTCCAGATCTTGTGCATAATTAAGCAAATCTCACCCCCATCCGGACCCCCCGCCGCGCACCCAGGGACTTTCTGGTGGGCCCTTCCCCACACGGAGCAGGTGCTCACTGGATACAGTCAGACCCTCCACTACAGCTAGTGCTGTCATTAACTAGATTCCACTAAGCCAATGGATAATGTTGAAACACTATTAATACGAGGACCACTACAATACCAGTTCAAATATCAATTCACTGTTGTGAACCTTTTTTCACGCGCCTCTATGGAATACTCGATTCTGATTGGTCAATAGCGACAATCAGCGGTCTGTTGAGCGGTCAATGAAAAACAGTTATTTCCGATGGATTGATTTCATTTGGAGGAACGGGGCAGGCGAACGCCATCGCTCAGTCTTGTAATAGAAAAAAAAAAAAAACCAATTTGGTGGAAAACCGCCCAATCTGGCAACGCAGGTGTTAGGCTATTCATACTAGTTATACAACCGTTTCATATCCATATTCTTAATTTGGTGGCCGTGTAATAAGCAGGGTAATGTGCTGTCGGTCGTTATTGCAGAATAACCTCCGCTTTGTGTCGGGGTGCCGGTCAATCTGTCAGGGGTTATTTTGGGATAACGACCAGCTGGCTGCACTGATTCCCTAACTTCTATTTTGGAGTCACTGATATTGAAGGGCCGACCGACTTTTTCGTCAAAATTTGCTCCTCAAAGCCGCGGAATGTTTGATCCGTCTGCATCAATGCGATTCGACCGAAACTTTTTTTTTTTTTCCAAGCATTGACGTCGGATACGCGTGGCGACGTCACTGGCCCGACGCATACGCAGGATATTTTTGGGAGAAAGGTCCCTCCTCCTCCTCCTCTTCTCGACGCATTCCTTCGCCGCTGTACATGCTATAGTCCGCTGCGGGGAAACGGAGCTAAACGGGGCCGAGCTCTGGCGCTCCATGAGCCACAGGCGGCCACTGTGTCTTGTGCTCGCTGCCTGCTGTGAGCCCACAATAGAGGCCTTTGTCCGAGTATGGAGAAATCAGAAACGCCTAGCGCTCCCCTTAATGCGCAGCTTCATGTTTATTTCGCTCAGATCTCCCTTTGCTGCACTTTGGCCTGATCCGGTAAGCCTGGGCTTTCCGAGCGGGCTACCGTTTAACAAAAAAAAAAAAAAGGTTTGTGAATTCGGTGGAGGTTTGAGCGCTGGTCTCATATCGATCCACTGTGCGGTGAAAGAGACGTGTTCGCTGACATAGCGGCGACTTCTCTTTAAGGAGAGGGCCTCGGTTGTGTGGAATGGGCCTGGCCTTTCTTTTCCATGATGGAGGGATTGAGATGAGTTGGGAAATGCCTTTTCGGTGATCCGTCTGAAAAGGCTTATTAAGCGCCAGTCAGCTGGGGGAGGAAGGAAAATCTCAAAGGCAGACTCCTTCTGCCAGTGTGTGTGGTGTGTGTGTGTGTGTGTGTGTGTGTGTGTGTGTGTGTGTGTGTGTGTGTGTGTGTGTGTGTGTGTGTGTGTGTGTGTGTGTGTGTGTGTGTGTGTGTTTCTTCAACTGTGCACACTGTTACACACACACTTTGATGCGACCGCCTTATGCAGACATGCCCCTTGGGACTGTCTTCATTGAGTCTCTCTCTCTCTCTCTCTCTCTCTCTCTCTCTCTCTCTCTCTCTCTCTCTCTCTCTCTCTCTCTCTCTCTCTCTCTCTCTCTCTCTCTCTCTCTCTCCTCTCTCTCTCTGATGTACCATAATAGGATCAGACCAGTCATGATGATGATGATTATTATTTTTTCCCCAATCAAAAGTCACTATGATCATTTACTGGTTTATATTTTGTTCATTCTTTGCATGAAACACCCAAAATGTAGTGTTTTCTATAAATTAGTATTTCCTAGCAACCCCCCCACCCCCACCCCCCCGTGGCTATATCTGTCCATGATAGCGAAGGCTTTGGACCCTAAATTATCCCTGGCTTAGCATAATGATTTCGCTGCACTAAGCTGTCATTACATAGGTCACAGATACTTCACATGCCTTGGTAAGCAGGGAGGCTTGAGGAATGAGGGAGAAATGAATGTGAGGGAGGGGAAGAAGAAGAATTTTAGATACTCCTCTCGACATTGTGTGTGTGCGTGTGTGTGTGTGTGTGTGTGTGTGTGTGTGTGTCTCTCCATGTGGTCTTAGTGTCTGAATTGCTCCTTCTGCCCGGCACGCCGCTTCTTTAGAGTCCTGATCTCACGGAAACCAAGGTTTTTTTTTCTTCTAAGCCCCTTCTCTCGTCTTCCATTTTCCTCTCAACCACCTACTTGATAGTCAGAAAAGTCCCAAACGCGTTCTCCCGGCGACCTCGAATGAAGAGGGTTAAATGGGTGCGTGCCGTTGCCCGCCAAGTGACGCAGATATGAGAAAATTTCACGTCGTACACGGGTTCGGTTAAAATGTAAAGGAATCCCGTTGAAATGAATGGATAGCACACTGGTAAGAGCCTTTTTTATGCCGAGCTGAGTCCTATTATTTCTAATCTCACTGGTAAGACCAACGGAGGAACCGGAAACCCCTAAGGTGTTTGGTTGTGTGTGTGATTTTGAATGTGCCTCCATGTCCATGTGGGTGTTGAAGGGAGCGTGGCAGCTGCTGGACCGTCCTCTGGGAAGCGCTGGTTTATGCGGTTGACATGACACCGTGGCTCCACGGTGTCAGCGCCGCGGCCTCTCATCCCGTCTCCGGTTACCGCATCTAGCCCGGTCGCGGTCCCAGGAATCCCGCCGGGGAATGCGGGGGGGGGGCTGTTCGGACTAGGCGGCCGACCCTGGACGAAAGCCCCGTTTCGCACATGTCGCCCCGCTGAAACGCACCCCCGTGGTGACGATTAGTTTTTCCGAGTCATTCATGGCCGCTCCCTCTCTGTGTTGGCACCCCTGCAGGCCGAGGCCATGGGGGGTTCCAAGAGCAAGCCCAAGGATGTAGGCCAGCGTACTCGCAGCGTGGATGGCAACCTCAACGCCGGCTGCGGGGCCGGCGGCCACCACCTCAACTCAGCCCAGCAGTCGCTGACGCCCAACCGGAGCCCCGCGGCGGACGGAAACCTCCGCGGCAACCAGCCCCTGGGCAACAACGCCGAGCTGGCGCTGTTTGGAGGGGTGGACAACAACTGCGTCACCTCCCCCAACAGAGGCACACTGGCGGGTAGGAAGCTGATGGGGCCCCAGCTGGAGTCCTTAACCTCAGTCTAGGGTTCGCTGCGAATCGGCTAATTAATTTCCTTCCCAACAGGCGGCGTGACGACTTTCGTGGCGCTGTACGACTACGAGTCTCGGACCGCCTCCGACCTGTCGTTCAGGAAGGGCGAACGCCTGCAGATCGTCAACAACACGTAAGAGAAACGGCGCAAATGCAATCCCCCGCCGTCCTACGAATCCCTCTCTTTCCTTTCTCCCACGCGTCCCCCCCCCGTCCCGCTCAGGAACACATCGGCACACGCCCGTAAAATGCATCAATTCGTGGTGTACACCGACGCACACAAGATGTGACGCGCCCTCTGTCTGGCTCCTCTACAACCCTAAGTGCACGTCTCTCGCCATCTCCACCGAAAAAAAACCATGTAACCATAGAAACGGGATCCCCCTCAGCTGGGACTTTCATTTTATTTTATTTGTATTTGTTTATTTTTTTTGAATTTCTGCACAATTTAAATTTTCCATCCCACTCCGCCACACACCCAACCGCCCGTTTCCAAAAGCTCAGCTTCTCAAGTCGCCGCTCACGGTGAAGATGTTAACTATTGTCCTCCCCGCTTACTGATTACCCAAAGGGGGGGTAAAAAACCCCCCCAAAAACATTAAACACAGTAACTTACTAGAAAGCTAACCCGTCTAAGGGGGGCGGAGGGGGTGGCGGTGTTTGTTTTCGAAGAGAGGGTGCTGCAGGAATCAATAGGGGAGCAGTGAACCGTGGCCTGTACAAACTGCTGACCTAGAAGGTCTGAGCTGAGGACAATGGAGGATTAGCCGTGCATCTGGCACTCGGGCCCGGAGAACCCGGTTCATTACTGGGTCAAACGCGCCCAGATTCTGACCTGACTCTTGAGATAGCGGTCATTGACTGTTAGCGGTCCATTAGGGGGTCATATTAGGACCCCGCTCCTCCCCTCCCCTCCCCTCCTGGGCCTGTCTTATGCCTTATCTTGTCTTATCTTTTCTTGGCTTTGCTGTCGTATTGATGCACAATATATGACACAGTGGTTTAAAAAATCAGTTGTTATGATAATAATGGGCCTCACCTCACAGCCTTTTGTTTTGTTTACAATACACACACAGACACACGCACACCACCACCACAAGATATTTCCATATATTTCAGTATTGGCTCGCTTTAGTATATACATGTTTGTTTGTTTTTACCCCTGAGCATTTTCCTGATCATCACATTTTTTTACTTTTGTTTTTTTTTATATTTCTCTATTTTCAGGGTTTTGGCAGATTTAAATGATAGACATGACAGAAATGCCATTGCTTTAACAGTGAATTAACATAATTGAAAATACGTCCAAATTAAGTAAGTAACTTTGACCACTAGCTGTCAGTGGGCCCAGGCGATCTCTCTAATGTAGGTTTCTCGTCGTATGATATCTGTAAAAAAATCCGGAAACCTGAAAATAGACCATTAAAATACATAAATATATTCATAATTAATAATATTTTGACTTGACCGAACAAAATGTGAGCTATCATCAGGATAAGGGTTATGGGCAAAATGTAAAATGTGTGTGCTGACTAGTAGATGAACTAAAACTCGGCGTGGTCCTTTATGCTCAAGCCACTTCTCAGTGAGCTCTGGATCCGGGATGCTGTAAGTGCTTCCCGATGTCGTTTTGTTTTTAGTTTTTTTTTTTATTGATTATTTTGCAGCGTACTCTACGCTACTGTCCCGCTTCTGCAATGAAACATGCTCTCTCTACCTCTTTGGCTCTCTCTCTCTCTCTCTCTCTCTCTCTCTCTCTCTCCGTCTTCACCGTTTCCCTTTTATCTCTCCTTCCCCCCCTTCTCTCCGTCACGTCACACTGGGGTTGTAGGAGGAAGGTAAACAGCAGGTTTGTGAAACTTCCCTTGAGTTTTGTTTTTTTTGTTGTTGTTGACACCCCCCCCCCCCCCCCCCCCCATGTGTATGCGTGTACTGCACTGCGTTTCTCTCCATGTGTGTGTCCCCGTGTGCGTTCCCGTTTTCCCCATCGCCGCGCCATCACACCCGCCCGAAGGCACCGCCGCATCTTTCTGTGTTTTAGGGCGACCGGGCACCGCGTAACCCCACGCGCCGCTCCGAAGCAGCCGGGCGGGTTGATCCCGAAAACCACATCCCCCGTGCTGCAAACGCTTGAGCAACTCACCCCCACATCCACCTGCCTCAGCTGGTCATACCGCCTTAAAATGCATGAGTCTCCATCATCAGAACCAAACACCGAACCGCCGGGTGCCTGGAGTTTGGCTTCCAAGTTGGGCACGCGCGCAAAAACCGATTTCCTCCAAAACCTTCTAGTTTAGTCTGAGGATCGGTTCTGTCAGCGCTGGATTCAACCCGGCGGGGGGGTTTATCAAGTTTCCCTTCACAGAAAATGTTACTAACCATCACCCTCACCACCACCACCACCGCTCCGCCACCACCATCAACCACGTTCTAACTGCTCCGTGGATTGCAATCCCAGAGGCGGAAAAAAAAAAAGAACGGGAGTCGGTTTATTCAATTTTTCCTCACCCGGATGCTTGATAAACACCCCCCCCCCCCCCCCCAACCCCAAATCTGTGAGCGAGCCCCTCAGAACCGGCGCCGGGCGTCCTGTGAAGCTCGTGTCTGTGCCCTTTTTGAATCCGCAGGGAAGGCGACTGGTGGCTGGCGCGCTCCCTGACCACCGGAGAGAGCGGATACATCCCCAGCAATTACGTGGCTCCTTCCGACTCCATCCAGGCAGAAGAGTAAATCCCTTCTTTTTCTTTTTCTTTTTTATTCCCTTTTGGCTTCCGTGTCTCTTTTTGCTTATTCCTTTCATCAGCTGAGATAGTCTGGTCGGTTGAATTGAGCCTCGAAGGGACCTTGTTGGCGGGCACCTTTTTTGTTTTTTTTTCTTTTTATTACCCCGTAGCAGTAGTTCTTTAATCGCTTTATAGCCCTGAGGGATCTTGATGCATGCTTAGTTGTACAGAATAACTCTTCTACACACTTTCTAACCTTTTTTCTTTCTAATAACCACTCCATTTCCCCACCGCTGTCTTCCGCTCCACCAGTCATCTCAAACTGACTATGGAGTCCAGGTAAGCGGCTGTTCTGTTCTGTGGTGGTCTGTGAGGAAGGGCATTTGGGGTGGGGCATGCAAAGATGGATAGATTGATCGCTGTGTCACTCACTCGGGTCTCGAGAGTCACTCTGCTCCCTCCTCCTTCACCTCCATCGACTACCACGGATATTCCGCTCTACCTGTTTTCCTGACCCTGTCTTTTTCTCTTTCTCTTTCTCGCTCTCTCTCTCTCTCTCTCTCTCTCTCTCTCTCCCCGCCCCCCTCAGGTGGTACTTTGGCAAGATCACGCGCAGGGAGTCGGAGAGACTGCTGCTGAGTCTGGAGAACCGGAGAGGGACTTTCCTGGTGAGGGAGAGCGAAACCACTAAAGGTGAGCGAGTCAAACCCCCGGTCAGCCCCATCACCAACGTGTAAGAAGCCAAAGCCAAAGCCAAAAAAAGCCAGATATGTTGGTGCCGTTGGTTTCCTCATTTTGCAACTGTGGCTCCAAGGAAACAAGTTAGAGGACTTTTTGTTCACAGGCTCAAGGGGTAAAAGGTAGATTCGACTCCTGTAGTATCCGAGTTGAAGAGGATTGTGATACGGCAGCTGATTGGTCGCTGCGGTTCCGGCGCCACTTTTCCGACCCCGTCTAGTTGTTTACACGTGTGTATACATGGACCGTCCAGGATTCCGATTAGATCACACGGTGTTATTCGCCCGCAAACGCACACGGCTGAGCTTTGTATATACATGAGCGGTTGGGGCTGTGGGGGCGGAAGGATGGGATGGATAAATCAAAGGAGGAAGGGATTGCGGAAGAGGAGAGAGAGGCCAGGGGGGGTTGAGGTTGAGGAGGTAAGGGGGGTTTCTGCGAAAGGAGCAGAGGGGAGGCCTGGGATGGGCGAGCCAGACAGAAGTAGGTCAGCGTGGAGTCAGGGCTGAGGACTGCACTGCCATAGGCCATATAGCCCCGTTCGCACATCGAGGGAAGGGAGGGGAAAGGGGTGTGTATGCCGGGAGGAGCCCTCACACCGGTCACTAAGACGGTGCTGCCATCTGGTGGCGGGACAAGTGAATTGCATCGGTCATTTGTCGTCTGGAATCGCTCGATAGGGTTATCATACCTTTTTGTTTTTTTCCCCTGCCAGGTGCCTACTGTCTATCCGTGCTGGACTACGACAACACTAAAGGGCTGAATGTCAAACACTACAAGATCAGGAAGCTGGACAGCGGTGGCTTCTACATCACCTCGCGCACACAGTTCAACAACCTACAGCAGCTGGTCAATCACTATCGCAGTGAGTTCACGTCAAACGTCCTGACTCGGAATCCTGAGCCCCAAGACTCGGACTCGAACCGCTTCGTTCTCTTTTGTGTTCCCGCCGTCCAGAGCACGCCGACGGCCTGTGTCACTCTCTGACGGAAGTGTGTCCCATCCTGAAGCCCCAGACACAGGGCCTGGCCAGGGACGCCTGGGAAATCCCGCGAGAGTCCCTCCGCCTCGACCTCAAGCTGGGACAGGGCTGCTTCGGAGAGGTCTGGATGGGTAAGGCGTCGTCTCAAATGAGCAGTTTCTCAAAGAAGCCCTGCAGCGGAATCTTTCATTTAAGGTGTTGGGAACCCCTGATTTTCTTTATGACTTCCATCAATCTCCTTGTGGGCTGAATTGTATGGGGACTGTTCAGTAGAATGAAACAATATTAATAACCCGCCCCTTACCAGGAACATGGAATGGTACGACCCGGGTGGCCATCAAGACCCTCAAACCAGGCACCATGTCCCCGGAGGCCTTCCTCCAGGAGGCGCAGGTGATGAAGAAGCTGAGGCACGAGAAGCTGGTCCAGCTCTATGCCGTGGTGTCCGAGGAACCCATCTACATCGTCACAGAGTACATGGGCCAAGGTCAGTTCGTAGGTCAGTGAACTGACTCCAAACATGCTCCAAAGTTCTTAAAGAAACAATGCGGCCGTTTCTGTACCCTCATTAGGTAGTTTGCTGGACTTCCTGAAAGGCGACATGGGTAAAATGCTTCGGCTCCCTCAGCTGGTAGATATGGCCTCACAGGTAATTAAACAAACCTTCTCTTCTTTTAAAATTAATTTTGGGGTATTCAAGTCTGCGATTAATCTTTGTTCCTCCCTCAGATCGCTTCGGGGATGGCGTACGTGGAGAGGATGAACTACGTGCACAGGGACCTGAGAGCGGCCAACATCTTGGTGGGGGACAACCTGGTGTGTAAGGTGGCCGACTTCGGACTGGCCCGCCTCATAGAGGACAACGAATACACGGCCAGGCAGGGTATGACCACACGGGAGCATTTTACAATCATTATTACAATATTCCACTATTTTTTTACATTTGCGTATATTACAGTCATTACAGTAGCTTTGGATGCGCGATGCCACACACTTCTGGAGTTCTGTGAAGACGTTTTCTTTAATCACACACTTCCGGGATCAATAACTGACAAAAGAAACTGATAATAAAAAAATTAAACCTATATTTTCAATTGCGGGAGCATAGACAATGATCAGCAGCCTTCTTCAGAATTACGTCTCCAACGAACAAGAGAAATGATATCACTCAACAATGGACACCCGATAAGATACGTTGTCAATTATTTTTTTCTGGAAACAAAAATTCAATAGCATCACCACTATAAGGTGGAGAGCACTTGAACTTACAGAAAACACAAAGGAACCCTCGCTAAATGCTATTACAACTTTTAATTTAGCAAATTTATCTTTTGCCCACAATTGGTGGGAAATATAGCTTCATTTTTAAAATTCTTGAAATTAGTTTGAAAGGTTGTTTTTTGTTTTGTCAGTTATTGATTCCAGATGTGAAAAGGCGTCAGTATATAACTACCTTTACTGAACTGGCATCTGGACTGTCCGACCGGCAACAGCAATTTAAGCAGCCAAAGGTAACCTGTGTCCACATCCCCTTTCACCCATTTGGTCATGCGCGTCCCCCCGACAGGAGCCAAGTTCCCCATCAAGTGGACGGCCCCTGAAGCCGCTCTGTATGGCCGCTTCACCATCAAGTCTGACGTCTGGTCGTTCGGGGTCCTGCTGACCGAACTGGCCACCAAGGGCCGAGTCCCGTACCCAGGTAAGGGGGGACGTCCCAAACGTCTGGGAACGTTGCGGGTGTGGTTTCCACGGTGACCTCCAACACCCCTCGCCCATCCCCTCCCCTCCATTTTCTCTCCAGGCATGGTGAACCGGGAGGTGCTGGACCAGGTGGAGCGCGGCTACAGGATGTCCTGTCCGGCGGAGTGCCCCGATTCCCTGCACGAGCTGATGCTCACCTGCTGGAGGAAGGAACCAGAGGAGAGGCCCACGTTCGAGTACCTGCAGGGCTTCCTGGAGGACTACTTCACCTCCACGGAGCCCCAGTACCAACCGGGAGAGAACCTGTAACAGGAGAGTGTGTGTGTGCGTGCGTGCGTGCGTGCGTGCGTGCGTGCGTGCGTGCGTGCGTGCTTGCGTGCGTGCGTGCGTGCGTGTGCGTGCGTGCGTGTGTGTGCGGCGAAAGCCGACGGGACCTTGGTTTCAATGACCTCTGGCAATTGGGACGGCCGCAGGGACCTCGAACCAGTCATCCATCTTCGCAACCTGCCGTACCTTACTTTACCTTTTCCCATTTTCCTATCTTTCCATACGACTCAGAAGCCATTCGCTGCAACTGTCTTTGGCCTGGACGGAGGGTCCCAGATGCCCAGGGACTGATATTACCACATTATATCACGAGATATGTGAAAGTCATTACGTCCTGCTGATAGCTACACATTGTTTATTTGGAGAAATTTTCAAGTGGGAATGCATCTGAAACTTTGCTGTAGTTCAGATTTTGTCTTCCAGTCTAAACGTGACCTGTTCTCTCACAGCGCTATGGAGTTGGGACGTTTTTCTTAATGAACGGGTGTATTTTAATTTTATTTTTATTATTATTATTTTTTTTTACACAATCCTGGATCAACTGGAATATATTTCGGGTGAATCTTTTTACCTTGGTTCGTCTAACCCTTTCACGGTCGCCCTTACTGCTGTGAATCTCCGTGTCCGGTCACCGTGGACCCGTTTGTTCAGTAGGAAAGTTCAACACGAAGATGACGAGGAGAGAAAAAGCGGAATCTCTTTTTTACTCTTTTAATCCACTGTTGAACATTTGTGTAATTTCCTTGAAAGAAAAAACAAAAACAAAAAAACAAAAACAAATGGCTACTGATCACTTTTTCTTCTCTCTCGTGCAGCGAGCATTCGAACTTTGCCGCAATGAAGTTTGTACACTATTCTACGAAGTAAAGATGTATTTTTACTACGCTGAACGTCTGTTCCAATGAAGCGGGAGTTTGAAAATGGGGAAAGCGTTTAATTGTAATCGAATGATATTCCACTACGTTGTTTTAGGGCTTATTTATCTGTCCCAAAGCGTTGTTGTTTTTTTTTAATATATATTCATGACATGAGAGGTTACTAGACTCACCATGACGGATAAATGTTCAACGGATGTTACTTTTGTCTCCATCGTCTTCTTAACATTTTTACTCAGCGCGTCCCATGTGACAGGATGGGAACTATTTACACATCACACGGTACTCTTGACCTTTGCAAAAATATAACTGATTTATCTTAATTTGTCATTGTATACCCTTCGTAAAAGTTGGATGGAACACCATTTTTATGTTTTTGCAGAAAAACAATGTTGAAGATAAACAGTTGGGGAAAAAAACAACAACAAAAAAGAAACCTTGCAATGCCATCATCCTGCCAGTAGAGGGCAGACCCGAATGCTTTTCCTAACGTCTATAGGGAATTGGCATTTTTAAATTTAATTGTAAATATCTTTATTGCTAATACTTTGTATATACCTTTATAATTTATTTCTTTTAAAACACTTACATTTTTTCTTTTTTACTTTCCTGCTTTCTGTATCCTTTTTGGAATCATCTTCCATTTATTTACTTCCTATAGTCATAGGATTAATAATAACTGACAGTAATAATATACACACACACACACACATATATATATATTACAACACACACACATTTACTGCAATTTTTTTTATGTGCACGTGTCCGTGAGTCTTGGCCTGGCTGTTTAATTTATGATCTCCGTATTCCAACGGGTGATAACTTTGGACTCCTTGGCGTAAAGCTGACTTTGCATTTGCCAAATGCCACCTACCCTTTTGAGATAGACACAATCCTCTTTTTCAAGCGACGGCTCTGTAAAAAACATTACTACTCCAGGTTTCATAATGAATACATGTTTACATAATAATCCAATTTCTGAGGGCAGCAAAAGAAAACGGCAACGATGCAAAACTGTTATAATTCTTTCTACTTGCATGACGCTGTCTCCTGTATTTTGTTTTGTGGTACAATCGATTCATCGGCGTGGATCTCACAAACCATTGCGGTTCAGATTTATATTCAAAAGACGGTATGTGCGCCTTCTGTGGACGCAAGGAACGGTGCTTGTGTGTTTCTGAACTTTGTCCTGTGGACGTGCATTAAGCCATGGTTGATAGATTGACCTGTCTGGCATTTCTCCCAGGCCGTCTGGCATTCTCCCTTGTTTTCCTGACCGGCCTCGGAAAATGTGTATAAGAGAGATCGTGGAACAACGTTATGGAAGGGGTGGGGCGGGGGGGAAAGTCATCTTTTCTAATACAGTCTCACAAAACAAGGGTGTGTTTCATGTGGGGTCCTTGGGTTACTTTCTCAGTCTATGCAGTTCTTTTTTTTTTTTTTTTTTAATCTGTGATACTCATATACCCTTTTCTACTGCATCCAATAGGAACGGAATAATTTTCATATCGATAGCTTTGTTTAAATCCTACTGTGTACTGTTCAAAAATTTTAAATGGATGATGTTTGAAATAAATTTGTATATTGCCAAATATGTTCATTTCTTTGTTTATTCAGCATTATTTTCTGATTTTTACATGTTCATTGGAAGTTGCACACATTGAACTAGAGCATGCAATTAAGAAAGACAACTTGGCATCCGCCAAATAAACTCAGGTGAGAATGTCAACAAATTGTCCTATCCTGAGAGCTATAAACAGTAGTGTTGATTGGACATTTTAATCTGACTAAGAATGTAGATCAAGCTTGGCCAGCAATAATTGGAAAATGGACTACTAAAATCTCCTTGGATCAAGTTACTTTTCTGACATGTCTGCCTTTTGGGGAGCTTGTAGACATACAGTGGGGCAAAAAAGTATTTAGTCAGCCACCAATTGTGCAAGTTCTCCCACTTAAAAAGATGAGAGAGGCCTGTAATTTTCATCATAGGTACACTTCAACTATGAGAGACAGAATGGGGGGAAAGAATCCAGGAAATCACATTGCAGGATTTTTAATGAATTGATTGGTAAATTCCTCGGTTAAATAAGTATTTGGTCACCTACAAACAAGCAAGATTTCTGACTTTCACAGACCTGTAACTTTTTCTTTAAGAGGCTCCTCTGTCCTCCACTCGTTACCTGTATTAATGGCACCTGTTTGAACTCGTTATCAGTATAAAAGACACCTGTCCACAACCTCAAACAGTCACACTCCAAACTCCACTATGGCCAAGACCAAAGAGCTGTCAAAGGACACCAGAAACCAAATTGTAGACCTGCACCAGGCTGGGAAGACTGGATCTGCAACAGGAAAGCAGCTTGTTGTGAAGAAATCAACTGTGGGTTCAATTATTAGAAAATGGAAGACATACAAGACCACTGATAATCTTCCTCGATCAGGGGCTCCACGCAAGATCTCACCCTGTGGGGTCAAAATGATCACAAGAACAGTGAGCAAACATCCCAGAACCACACGGGGGGACCTAGTGAATGACCTGCAGAGAGCTGGGACCAAAGTAACAAACGCTACCATCAGTAACACACTACGCCGCCAGGGACTCAAATCCTGCAGTGCCAGACGTGTCCCCCTGCTTAAGCTAGTACATGTCCAGGCCCGTCTGAAGTTTGCTAGAGAGAATTTGGATGATCCAGAAGAGGATTGGGAGAATGTCATATGGTCAGATGAAACCAAAATAGAACTTTTTGGCAAAAACTCAACTTGTCGTGTTTGGAGGAGAAAGAAAGCTGAGTTGCATCCAAAGAACACCATACCTACTGTGAAGCATGGGGGTGGAAACATCATGCTTTGGGGCTGTTTTTCTGCAAAGGGACCAGGACGACTCATCCGTGTAAAGAAAAGAATGAATGGGGCCATGTATCGTGAGATTTTGAGTGAAAACCTCCTTCCATCAGCAAGGGCATTGAAGATGAAACGTGGCTGGGTCTTTCAGCATGACAATGATCCCAAACACGCCGCCCGGGCAACGAACGAGTGGCTTCGTAAGAAGCATTTCAAGGTCCTGGAGTGGCCTAGCCAGTCTCCAGATCTCAACCCCATAGAAAATCTTTGGAGGGAGTTGAAAGTCTGTGTTGCCCAGCGACAGCCCCAAAACATCACTGCTCTAGAGGAGATCTGCATGGAGGAATGGGCCAAAATACCAGCAACAGTGTGTGAAAACCTTGTGAAGACTTACAGAAAACGTTTGACCTCTGTCATTGCAAACAAAGGGTATATAACAAAGTATTGAGATGAACTTTTGTTATTGACCAAATACTTATTTTCCACCATCATTTGCAAATAAATTCTTGAAAAATCAGACAATGTGATCTTCTGGATTTTTTTTTCTCATTTTGTCTCTCATAGTCGAAGTGAACCTATGATGAAAATAACAGGCCTCTCTCATCTTTTTAAGTGGGAGAACTTGCACAATTGGTGGCTGACTAAATACTTTTTTGCCCCACTGTATGTAGAATCCCGTTTGGAAAAAAAACAGTATTTAAGTAAATATTGAAATGATAGCAAAGTATTTTACAATTAAGTAGATGTGGACACTTTTTCAATATAAATATAGCGGCAAATATAGCAAAGCGTCTTACTTTAAATCTCATCCCGTTCATTTTGTTTACGAACAGTGGCGTGTCGGTGATACTTGGGGTCAAATTTGGTCGGATTTTCACTCATTTCTGCCCCGTATGTGGATCAATTTGGATGAAACCCTGAGATGTTTGTGACATACCAGTTCAAACGACACCTCAACTGTGTTCGTAATTTCTGTCATTGTTGTGTTCCAGATGGTTTTAGCCCTGTTGTAGCTACTTTGGCGTTCAAAGACTTAAGCCGCGCCTGTGATTTGGGTCAAATTAGGTCAGTTTTTCACCCATTTCTGCTCTGTATGAGGGTCGATTTGGACGAAAGTTGAACCACGAGATGTTTGTGACATACCAGTTCAAACGAGATGTAACGTCTGTTTCGAATCGTCTTAGGCTGAAAAATTCAGAGAATTTGCGGAACTTTTACATGTTCAATATAATACAAATATATTAATGAGTATAAAATAAATAAATATAAATAAAATATCAAATGTAAATAAATAAAAAACATTTATAAAATAACAAAATAAATAAAAAATAACATGTACATATTTATGAATATGTTAATATGATATATTCATATTAATACTTGTAGTTCATAGGTTCATTCATTGAATACATATTAAAAACACATTTGTAGACCAGTGAACACATTTTAAACCTAAACTCTCCCCCAAAAAGGAACGTACGAATCCAAAATAAAATATTTATAGTGAGTGAAATAATCCAAAACAAGCCCCGGCGCCGCTTACCTGTCCAGACCACGTGGTGTGAGCCCCGCGTGCACTCGAAGCTCCCGGAAGAGACTCGCTCCCTCCGCGCTGCCGCAGGTGAGCGCCGCTCCGGTCCCTGGGCCCCGCTCCTCCCTCCTCCCTCCGCGGACACCGTGGACACCGCGGACACCGTGGACACCGTGGACACCGTGGACACCGTGGACACCGTGGACACCGCGGACGGGGACGCTCGGGTCACTTGTCTGCGAATACACCCAGCGTCACTTCGAACCGGTAATGGAGCGTTGTTGTCACTGTATTCACGGCGGGGAGAAGTCGGCGTGGGAGCGGTCTTTACGACTTTAAACTCTTTTCTCGCCTGGCTCTTTTGTTTCGTGTGGCGCCGGCGTCCACTCTTAATATTATTATTATTATTATTTTTAAGTTTGTTTTTTTTGTTTGTCTGTTTATTTCCTTTTGAAATACACGTTTACTTCGCACGGACGATGGTGGATTTCACCGGGATTACTCTCGGAAAAAAAAGAGGCACTTTGAAAATGAATGTTATATAATTATATATATATCACTCATTATATAATTTGAAAAACGAATGCATTTGTGGATGTTAATACAGCAACGGTATAGACATGTGTATACATCAAGACCATTTCTGAAAATTCACTGAGAGTAATAGTGGGAAGTGTGTTTGTACAGTTATCAGGGTCTCTGCTGTGTTCCATCCTGACCGCCAGCGGGTCTGGCGCCTTTCCTGTTTACAGCCAGTTTTAAAGTGGCAATCCTAAAGATGATTATGTTTAAAAAAAAAAAAAAAGAAAATAATAATAATAATCCCGTATTTTTCTACGTATTCCATATTCCTTTCGATATCACTTAATAAGAAACAGCCGTTCGATGTTCGATGTGATCCTCTATATGCTGTTTACATTAAGCGTCGATATGGCTGGAACATTCAAAAAGGAAAGGAACAAAAAAAAAAAAAAAAAAAAAATATATATATATATATATATATATATATATATATATATATCCCCACCACCTCAAGTGACCCAGAAAATAGAATATCAGAAGAAATGAAAAGTGACCGGTTTTAGCGTAAGGAGGATGGTTAAACCCATGGCATGGTTTTTAACGGAATTTTAGCGTAGTCCACCCGAGAGACGATTTTATAGATAATCACTTTAAGTCTATTGAAGTCGATGTGCCAGTCAGAGGGGGGGGGGGAAGCCTTTCCTTTCTGATTTGTAACACTTGGTAAAAATCTTTTTTTTTTTATTTTCATTTTTTTTTTATAAATATATTCTCAAGGGTCTCTTTGTCTGCAACTTGAGTTCTGCCCACGGCCCTTTCTGTAGGCTGCTGCCACTTCCAGTCAAGTCAGTATGTCACAATGTTGACCAGTGTCCTGATAGCGAGCACTGACAGAGGGTAGGTAGGTGCACTTGCAGGCCGGGGAACATCGGGGCAGAAACTCACATTCGCATTTCTTTCTCCAACTCTGAACCAGGTTGAGACGTTCGTGCTCGGACTTGTGAAATATTTGTAATTCTTCCTATAATTGCCTCACGACTCTAGGGCGGTGGTGGTCTGTATGTGTTTAAGGCTTTGCAGTAGTCGCGATACGGATAACACCCATGGTCGTGCGTGGTCATGTATCGCCTGATGTCGGCGGGGCGTTTCCCTTGATATTTTATTATTTTCCCCTCTTTGTAAATATAAACACATTCTGTTCGGATCTAATCCGGTCCCTCCTTATTTTGTGGCAATCGAGCCAGTCCTGACACGCAAACTGAAGGAGTGCAAAACATATTCCGTGTTTGTTTTCCTCACACATGGAGTTTGCATGCGGCTCCAGAGCAACGGGTCCGAATCGTTTTCTTTCAGTCCTCGAAAGTACAAAGTTGCAGACATATCTCTGAGGGACATGCGGTGTTTTAATCTGTTTGAATGGAACCGTGTTGTCAGGAACTTCCACATGGAGTGATTACCTTCCACAGAGACACCGTGAGGCTGGACGACAGGTAGTAGACAGTCACATATTTAGGATTAAGTAATAACATGCCGCAAGTGTTTCCTTGTATTAGTAATTCTGCCTGTCACCAGGACTTGGAAAACCCGTTACGCTCATTACGTGAGCCGATGCTGCGTTCATGGGAAACTGGGGAAAAATTGTATTGTCAGTAATGGACCCTGTGTCTGCCTGCAGCTATATTTATTATTATTATTTCCAAATAATACAGGATGGCATCAGGGACCTTGAAGCTTTGAGGCGGTTGTGTGGCACAGTGGCTTGGCTGCCTGCCTGGTACATGGACGTTATCTGCCGAGACGCATGGATTTTCTAGCTCTGTGGCGACTCAGTGTCCCTCAGCAAGCGGCCTCCCAGGCTACAGCTGACGTGTCTGCTACTTTGTCTGAAGGAAACCGTCGTGCAATGTTTGTAGCATATCATGTGATTCTGAACACACACATGATGTCACTTGGTTCATATCAACATCAACAGCAGCCTGTATGTTCCAGTGCCAGATACGTATCTCATAAAAAGGATATTATGTCACTTCTCAGGCATATTGGTCAATTACAACACTATCGTTTCTAATGACAAGGTCAAGTTGTCAAGACACCAACATGCCCACATATTTTTGGTTGTTGATATCTATTCACCTCTATCTACAGTATTCACCAGACACTAGTGTGATAAAGGTTTGAATTTTAGGGCTTTGGAGCAGCTGAGATAAGGGCTCGCTCCTCCCAACCGTTTTTTAAGATGGTGGGACTGTCCACAGACTGCTGGACCGCAGGGGGTTGACATGTCCATATGCTGAGCACAGCGCCTTTTCATCCTTTTTACATTAAACGTATAAATGTTAATGACCAGGATGTCGTTAGTGGAATTAAAAAAAGGGGCCACAAGTAGCAAAGGCTGTGATCTTCAGAACAGGAGGATGTAATATAAAGCACCGAGACGTCCGACCGACTTTCTTCCCAGACCTTGTGAGTGCACTTACACACAAACACAAACTGAGCAGGTTCCTTTTTTTTTTTTTTTTTTTTTAAGTTTCTTTGTAACTCCTCTAATTATAGGCTCTGTGTCTCAGGTGCTTGTGGTGAAATGATCTAGAATGGGTACCATCTGTGTGTGGGTACTGTGTGTGTGTGTGGGTACTGTGTGTGTGTGTGTGTGTGTGTGTGTGTGTGTGTGTGTGTGTGTGTGTGTGTCAGGAAGGGAGTTGTAGACATCAGTTACAGGAAATGTGCCACAGACCACAATAAAATCTATCACACGCTGCGTCTTATCTGGCCTGCCAGAGCTGGGTCTTCATTTGATGCTGCTCTTAGAAAAGAAAGAAAAAAGAAAAGGCGTCACAGTTAACTTGACACTTTTATTGCAACCGAGCAGTGAGAGCATTTATTTATTTTTGTTTCGCGTGAAATTACCCCTCGTTGTAAATGAGTCGCATTGGCCGCAGTCTACCTTAAGGTTATTTGAATTTGTGTTGACTTTAAGGCTTGTGTTGCAACTCTGAAGTTTCCTGTACACGCTGTGCTGTTTATCACCTCCTCAGACCTGTGACTGGTGACTTGGAGCCTGAAGCGCAGTGTGAGAATGACACATCTCTAGTGGGCGTGCTGCCGTGCATGAAGCTGCCACAAAGACATCGGCTCAGTGGGGTGGTTTCGCGGGGGGTTGGTGGCGGTTACGGTGACTCAGGGCCACCATGGGATTGGGAAGTATTCTACTTTTAAAGATTGAGGCTATTATTACTAAGGGGACGGGATTTCCCTCAGACTAGAAACCACCACTACGCCTTTGACACGAGTCGCTCCCTCTACATCCTCGACCCTCTAAGCCTAGTTTCTTCTGGATAACATCTCGCCATCTCCTTCCCCCCACAGTTGGCTTCTAAAAGGCAGAAGCCCCCCCCCCAGCTCTCCTCCCGGTCCTTCGCCATGACGTCCCAGGAGCCCAGCAACCCGTCCCACGCCTTGTTTGACCTCTTCGTCCAAGCCCAGAGCTGCAAGGACGTGCAGCGCCACTTTGCGGGGCTCTGCACACAGCTGGAGGTCGACCCCACGGACTACAGCCGCTTCTACACCAAACTGAAGGAACGCCTTAACTACTGGAAGGCCAAAGCCCTGTGGACGAAGCTGGACAAGAGGGCGTCGCACCCCGATTATAAGCAGGGGAAAGCATGTGCCAAGAACAAGGTATTGGTTGTTTACTCCTCACTTTGTGTTCTTTATTTAAAAATACGTGTGTTGAAAAGGATGCTTCTTTGTTTGAAAATATAGCAGCATGTGACTTTTGAGTGCAATATCTCAACGTGCTTGTACTGTAGATAGAGCTGGGTGTCAGGGTTTCACCAGTCAGATTTCGTCTAGATTTTCCTATTGTTTCCTGCTGTATGACTTGGGTAGAAACCAAACTTGTAACTTAGACTTCTGCAACCTTGTGGTTTAAAGCCACATTCAGTCGACAAATTAAGCATCATTCAATACAGCGTTATTGTCCACCTTATTTATTCAGTGATGTATTAGTTATCTGTCAACATAATGTACATTCTTATTTGAATATCACTATGTCCTATAACGGCTTTATAACTTGTCATTTTCCAAAGAGATTATTTGTGTAGTCTACATTGTTTGATAGTGGATTTGTTTTGTAATAGACATTTTTTTAACTGAGACGTTCAGATGCTCCTCAAAAAGCATCCAGTTGATGGACGGTGGTGGCTAATAGATTTGGGGAATTGAGTGGATTCAGTTCCAAATTGGAGCCAGTTTTCCACATCCAGCGTGTGTGGATATCCTGACTGCTATCATGATGTAATGTAGTATGATATAGTTCTTCATTTCAGTATGTTCCATGTATGTTTACCACACCGTTCTCCCTCCCGCCCAGTGTTTGGTGCTGGGTGCTGGGCCGTGCGGCCTGAGGACAGCCATCGAGCTGTCCCTGCTGGGGGCTCAGGTGGTGGTGGTAGAGAAGAGAGAATCTTTCTCAAGGAACAACGTGCTCCACCTGTGGCCCTACACAATATACGACCTGCGTGGGCTCGGCGCCAAGAAGTTCTACGGGAAATTCTGCACCGGGGCTCTGGATCACATCAGTGAGTTTGTTGTCTGTGTGTTAGAGCTGCAACGATTTGTCGATGAATCAATTACTTGCCAACTATTCAATGAATCGCCAACTATTTTGATAATCGATAAATTGTAATTTTTTTAAGAAAAAAAATCTCTGATACCAGCCCCTTAAATGTGAATATTTTCTTGTTAATTTAGTCCTGTATGGCAGCAAACTGAACATCTTTGGGTTGTGAACAAAACAAGACGTTTGAGGACGTCACCCTGGGCTTTGGGAAACGGTGATATTTTTCAGCATTTTCTGATTTTATGGACAAAACAACTCATAGATTAATCGAGAAAGTAATAGACGATTAATGGATAATGAAAATAATCGTTAGTTGCAGCTCTAGTTTGTGTGTATCCGTACAGTATGGACTGCAGTGGACGGGCAGATCAGCTTGTGGAGCGCAGTTCCCTTTTTGTTGTTGTTGTGCATATTCCTGTTGGACATGACCGATATATCAGTAGACCGATAATATCACCCCATATTCGGGGTCCGAAGAACTATCGGTGTCGGTTGAAATTTCACTGATAAAGTGCAGCTAAAGGTTATATCCTACCAATGGTTATACCAACCATGAACAAACTTAGAAGCCCTGAGTAAAAGAAGTAAAGTTCCAAATGTTCTTATAACAAAATCTTGAATAAAGTCAATATTCGTCTGTGGACATTGAATTTTAGAGAAGATGAAATTGAATCTTAAATAACAATTACAGGATTGTTAGTGTTGACAGTAAGATAGCCGAAACTGTGGAGCCTACAATAACATTATATCCATCCCTGCTGGGGTTTTAGCCCTAGAGTTCACATTGTCACATTCCTTACTCACCCCCAAGTCAGTCGAAAAACATATTCAGTGTCTGTGTCCTCACACATGGAGTTCGCTTGCAGCTCCAGAGCAACGGGTCTGAATCATGTCCATTTTATTTTACCCCCAAAAGTTTATAAAGTATTGTTGATGGAATGTCTCTGAGGCTTTCACATGCGGTGTTTAGTCAGTTTGAATGGAACCTTGTTGTTGGGAACGTCCAACAATGAGTGATTTCTCTCCACTTGCATATTATTACAGGTGTATTGGCTCTCATAAGCAATCTCTCCATCACGTATCCTCCTCCTAGCCGCGTGCCAGCAGGGCTCCTACACTACCCACAATGCAATATCTTAAAGCGACCGGCCCTGATCTGTCCTGGAATATTTAAAAAAAAAATAGAAAAACACAGAAGTAACAAATTGAGATGAGGGATTAAAAAAAAAAAATATATATATATATATATATATATATATATATATATATATATATATATATATATATATATATATATATATATATATATATTTTATTTTTTTTATTTTTATTTTTTTATAAAAAAATTTATAAAATACAATTTACATTTTTAGATTTGTTAAATAAACGTGTGCGTATTATGCCATTAAGGACACTGGACAGAGTGCCAATGTTTTTTTTTATGATGATCATAATCATATGTGTTACTGTTATTTGAGTTAATTGTTATTGAAAATATGAATTGGTATAATACATTAAATTGTATTATGTATGTATGTATGTATGTATGTATGTATATATATATATACACGCACACACGCAGCCAGATAATATCGGTTATCTGAAAAATGTATCGAAAATGTATCAAGGGCCCTAATTCCTACCAGTCACTTGAATAATGATAAGCTGTTTTTGTCATAAAGGTTCTTTCAGTGTGATGGACACATAGACCACGCCCACATCAACCAGCAAATTAAACCTGCGTGTGTTTTCAGGCATCCGCCAGCTGCAGTTGGTCCTGCTGAAGGTGTGTCTTCTCCTTGGGGTGGAGGTGCACACTGGGGTGAAGTTCAAGGGCTTGGCGGAGCCCTCGGGAGAGAGAGGTACTTCCATTAGCCTTGCAGAAAATGTCTAGACAACAAAGCCTCAGGTTGCTTTTCCTGTTAAAGGAGAGCTTTCAAGCCAGACCTTATTAAGACTTTGGTTCCTTAAGAGTAAAGCGTTCAGCAAAGCTGTGCCTTGACGTTATTAAAGTATGGTATTTTAACAAGGCTTGGGAGATTGCACACTTTTAGTTTAATCAACAATGCATGGATGATTTATTAAGTCTATACTTCCCTGCTTCAGGTTGGATGGCCAAACTACAACCCACACCCCCTGCTACTCAAACATTTCAATTTGATGTCTTTATCTCTGCCGGAGGCGGGAGCTTTCTCCCTGATGGTGAGAAACCCCCCCACACACACACATACACACACACACACACACACACACACACACACACACACATTCTATATCACTACAGTAAAAAATGTGAACATAAAAAGATTCCATTGCATTTCCATTTTAATGAGCCCCTTCCTTTTGGGTCCCATTTTAAAAAACTATGTAAATAAGATACAATGGTCAGAGACTGGGTTGACATTTCTCTCTCTCTCTTTCTCATTCTCACTCTCACACTCTCCCATTCTTTCAGGCTTCAAGCACAAGGAGCTGAGGGGAAAGCTCGCCATCGGCATCACAGCCAACTTCATCAACAGACGTACCGCGGCTGAGGCCGAGGTGGAAGAGATCAGCGGCGTGGCGCGCATCTACAACCAGAAGTTCTTCCAGGACCTGCACACCGAAATGGGTACATCTGCACACGGTTTAATAAGACGGAGAAGTATGACTGAGCCAGGACAGTTTGAGGAGAGTATTTATGTCCTTCTATCCCTTTTATCACTCTTCCTCTGTTGTACCTGACTGAAAACAACCGTTTGAAAGGAACATTCAGCGTGGCAGTCTATAAATACAAGACCCAAAAAAGATGTTTTCTTACCCTGTGTGTCAATTTCCTGTGAATTTGGTAATTGTGATGAAATCCCCTTCTCTCTCTTTTGTCAGCCTACTTCCTGGTATATTTATCCATTTTCTTCATTCAATTTACAGGATCTACTGGTTTTTTTTTTTTTTTTTTTTTGTCTGATTGTATCAACTGAACTGATTCAACACATGTTATAGCTCCTCTTTTTTCTTTCCCCTCAAGGAGAGGAAGAGGGAGAGAGAGAGAGAGAGAGAGAGAGAAATGAGGAGAAAACAAATTTTAAAAAGTCCTCAAGTTAAAACCATTATTTCCTTTGACTTCCTCCCAGTGCCTTCCACTCCCACTGACATCTCTCTCCCTCACAGGTATTGATCTGGAGAACATTGTCTACTATAAAGACGACACCCACTACTTTGTCATGACGGCCAAGAAGAAGAGCCTGCTGAAGAAGGGGGTCATTAAGCAGGTGAGGACAGCACATCCATCCTCACGAAAAACGTGTGAATTTTATTGGCGTCTGCTTTCACGGTTCCCCACACTAGACAAAAAAAACATGGATTAGACGGATGAGTGGACAGTTTCCTGTGTGCTACACACTGATCAGCCACAACATTAAAACCACCACTAATATCATTTATCATTTAAGTCCATTTATCATTTAAGTCCGGTTAGTTGCGAGGTGGGGCCCCCGTGCATCGGTCTTGTTGTTCCAGCACTTCCCACAGATGCTCCATCAGATCGAACCCTAATCCTGGCCATCCACATGATGTAGAAGAAAATGTGATTCATCAGACCAAACTACCTTCTTCCATTGCATGGTCTAGTCAAGACGCTCACGTGCCCATTGTAGGCTCTTTCAGCGGTGGACAGGGGTCATTATGGACATTCGGCTACACAGCGCAATATGCAGCAAGCTGTGATGCACTGTGTGTTCTGACACCTTTCTATGATAACAGCATTAACTTTTTCAACAATTTTCAAACTTCTGTGGGATCGGACCAGACGGGCTAGACTTCGCTCCCCACTTGCATCAATGAGTCTTAGGCGCCCATGACCCTGTTGCCGGTTCACCAGTTGTCCTTCCTTGGACCACTTTTGGTAGGTACTTACCACAGCATACCGGGAACATCCCACAAGACCTGCTGTTTTGGAGACGACACGCTCCAACACACCAACTTCAACAACTGGCTGTTCACCTGCTGCCTCATACATCCCACCCCTTGACAGATGCCATTGGAACGAGATGAGCATTGTTATTTACTTCACCTGTGAGTGGTTTTAATGTTGTAGCTAATTGGTGTAAAACTCTTATCTGTACTCTGGCCTAAAGTATGGGAGAGCTGTATGAGCACGAGCCGTACTGTATTACTAAACTAAACTAAATCTCAAAATGGATGACGTGGTCGATCCGTCCATCTTCCTCCGTTCTTTTCCAGGACCACGCCGATGCGGAGGAGCTCCTCGCCACCGAAAACGTCGACCAGGACGCCCTGGAGCACTACGCCTACGAGGCCGCCGACTTCTCCACGGGCGGGAAGCTCCCCAACCTGGAGTTCACCCAGAACCACAGCGGGCGTCCGGACGTGGCCATGTTCGACTTCACCTGCATGCACCGCGCTGAGAACGCCTCCCTGGTGAGGGAGAGGAAGGGGAAGAAGCTGCTGATGGGCCTCGTTGGAGACTGTCTCATGGAGGTAGGACACAATGTTTAGGCTTCTTCATAAAAAATACTTCTTTTTTTAATCTGTTCATATCATTTCTTTGACCTCTTCTTAGATTGTTATCAAATATATTCATGGGAACACACACAGTGTTGATTATGTACAGATGCTTGAGATTGCCTCCAGTCTGCTATGATGATGAGCTTCCGCCAAGAAAAATAGTCCCCAACGCTGCAACAATGTAAAGAACTATTCTAAAATAAAATAAAAAATTGCCCTACATATAACTTACTGTTATGATGTGAAACTGGCATATCCACATTAATTTCTTCAAGTCTTCCATTGTATCTTCTATGCCAAGTCCAATTTATTTGTATGTCCCTTAATCACAATAGTCTAATAGTTTTTATTTTTTTGTTTTGTTTTTTTAACCTGTGCTGTCAGCATGCCGGGCATACAACACACAGTATTTGTATGCCATTGCATTCAGGACAGAGTTACTCTGCAAGTGGAGTTCAACTTGTCAACCTGCAATGCAACTCTTTATTCATTCTTAAATCATCAAGAACTGCTGCAATAACTGTCCTGTGGATGACCTGTAGAATGACAAGAGCACATTTTTGTTTATGGAGAGCCACCACCAACCCCCCTCTTTGGAGAACTATTTATCATGTTTGGGTCTATTAACAACTGATCACTACTCCAAGAAAATCACCACAGTGAGACAAATAAACATAGAAACAAACAACATTTATACAAAAACATGAACATTGGACAACAACATGTATTGAAAAACTGAATTAGGTCCAGGAAAACTGGAACTACAACTGGTCACGTGGCCTCTTCCTGTCACAGTTATGGCAGCAAATGAGGGAGGAAAGGAGAGGAATGCAACCAGGAGGTTGCTGGGGTGCACTCCAAGCAGGCGTGTGTGCGTGTGTGCGTGCGTGCGTGTGTGTAAGATATCCACCGGTGAGTGTCCATGACTTGTCCCCATTGGTACTGGTGTAGAAGGTCAGTATTATGTCGCGGCACCTCCAAGTAGTGCAAGGGGCCCTGAAGCCCTCCCGAACTCTATTACAACGCAGTCTCAAAGGGCTTCACAAATCCCACGTTGAGCATGTAGGCGGAGTGATATGAGGGACATGAACCTCGGGTTGGCCACCAGCCAATCAGAATGGAGTATTAATCTAACATCCCAGTGTTTGTTTGTGTGATTGTCGTTCTGCGGTTCAGCCGTTTTGGCCTCTGGGAACGGGCATCGCTCGTGGCTTCCTTGCTGCGTTGGACACGGCGTGGATGGTGAGGAGCTGGGGAGCGGGGGTCCCACACCTCAAGGTCTTGGCTGAACGGTAAAATAGATTCATAAATATGTTGTTAAAACTTGACAAGTACACATTGTCATTGATTTAAAAAATATACAGTATGTAGTTATTTAATGGAGTTTGCATGGAGAAACTGTTGGATAGAGATGTAGTGGCTCTGTTCTTTTCCTTCAATATCCGCCTCGTTCCCCATTAGAGGCTTATCACTGGAAAGATACATAACATACTGCTCTTTTTTTTTCTTCTTTTTTTGCTATTGTTTACTTTCCTCAAATTCACGCACAGAGAGAGCGTCTACCAGCTCCTGTCCCAGACCACCCCAGAAAACACCAGTAAAAACTACACCGCCTACAGCATCGACCCGTCCACACGCTACCAGAGCGCAAGCCTCGGCTCTATACAGGTGAACCAGGTGAGGAGGGCTTTGAATCCTGCATTTACCAAAGCAACATCCCGACTGAGAGCGAACAAGAGAGACGAGAGGGCGAGCATGAAAGACAGAGAGAAATGTTCATCTCGTCGGGAAAATCATATTTGTCATATTTGTTCTTGGGGAAAAGATCTGTAAGTTGTACCGATTTAATGAGATAACTATGAGACGGCTGAAGTTTCCTTTCAGATTGATAGGGCTGATAGACTATTGGACTTTGTGCTGTTTTATTGCACCTCGTCGAATAAATGTTTTGCATTTAATTGTTTTTGTTTTGTTTACTTTGGCCTAGGTTAGGCACCTGTATGATGTCGATGACCGTGATAAGCAGGAAACCCCAGGAAAGAAGCAGAAGAACCGGTGGTCTCACTTGCGACAAGGTAATTCGGGATATAGTAGTTGGCAGTTTTGTGTCTTTCTTTTCCCTTCTCAGTGCGCATTTTACCGTCACGTGGGGGAGGGGGGCTCGCAGGAAGGCTCAACATTTGTCCTTCTTGTCTCTCAGATTCTGGAAGCGGGTTCGAGGAGCTGCTGAGTTGGTGCCAGAAGCACACAGCGGGTTACGACCGGGTGAGGGTCAAGGACCTGAGCCAGTCCTGGAGGTCCGGACTGGCTCTGTGCGCTCTGATCCACCACTTCAGACCCCAGCTCATGTGAGTCGGACCCTCTCGACGTGTGATCCAACACTGCAAACGCAGCCGCATGAAGCTGTTCCAGGCCCCTGGAGAACCGGGTAGCAAAAGCAGATGACGTTTATTCTTATTATATCTCAGGGAAAATCTAATTTGGCCGCTGATTTGGAGGAGGGTGATAGTGATTAGAATTTGACGCATTCCAGATTATCAGATAAATCTACTTAGACTCTCAATAGGGGGGAGGGGGGGATGTGTGTTGTTCTCCTGTCTCATAACACATTACTTTAAACAAAATGATAAACTTTACAAGAGTTGCACTCCTGCACTTTAATGACATGTTGACAATTTGTAATTTGCCATCCTTGCTTTAATGTTTTCTTCGTTAAATTTGTCCCACACACCAGCACTGATTGCCATATTTTTGCCAAATGCATTCATGTTATTTTTAGGATTATTGTCCTTGTCTTTTTTAGGTACATTTTTATTGGTTGTTGTTTTTTTTTTAATGTTATTTATTAATTTCATTTTTATTATATTACTTTGTTATTATTGCCTATTTTGGTTTAATTTGAGCTGCTGAAACGGCGCAATTTCCCTCTGGGGATGAATAAAGTATCTATCAACTAAATTATATTTTTAGTGACCACTAATAGAATAACAAAACAGTACAGAAAAAAGCTTTGGTAAGTGTCACGTTTTATTGATTCCATTGAATTATACAATACGTAACAGTTTCCATATCCGGTACCCAGCCCTTACCAGTGCTTTACAACAGTAATCTTCACAACTGCATGACTCTTAAATATTAAGGTGAAAAGCTCTCCCGTTGTGTTAAGTGATTCTCTTGTTTTCCTCGTGCCACCGCAGTGACTTCTCCTCTTTGGACGAGTCCAACGCCGTTCACAACAACCAGCTGGCGTTCGGCCTCCTGGAGAAGGAGCTGGGCATCTCCCCCGTTGTGTCCGCCAGCGACATGGCCAACAGCGGCGAGATCGACAAGCTGTCCATGGTGCTGTATCTCACCCAGGTGCATGACGGCTTCACCAAGCCTTGCAAAGGTAGGACAGTAGGACAAACATGGTAAAGTGTTATTGTACATGGGCTGGGATGGCAAGAAAAAGAAAATAACATCGGCAAAATACTTTCAAAATTGATTGATTGTTGTACTGTATCAAAAAGTTGTTGGTATATAATCCTAAATATGATGTCTTTCTGTTGCTCTCACGGTGACATATTGTTAGAGATGTTTTCTCCCAGATGGCCGTTTAATCTTATGTAAGTCAGCGGCTTGGACATTAGCACACCACCTTGCTCTAAAAGGCTTCAGGCTCATTTGTCCATGTCGTGTGATCACAAGCAGCGAAATCCACGCTGTCCCTTTAAGAGCAAGAGTTACCCAGAATTCCCTTTGGTTTGAGGGACTGGTTCTCTGCTCAAAGCAGCAGCAGCAGAGAGAGCAAACGGCCACCGAGAGGACGGGACTCGGGGGTTTAACGGGGGATCTGCTTTTCCTGCTTAGGAGGAGGATTGTCCTCTGACTCTGCGTTTTAAGTGGGTATTTCAGCCGTTCCACTGCTTGTGTGTGGGGTTGTGTTAGGCATTTCCAGGGCAAATGCGAGACTCTGGTTAAAAGCCCCCTGTGCGAGCTGGAGTGGGTGTGACTTCATTCTGGCAGTGTGTGATGCTGAGCACCCGCTGACAGATGTGCCGGGGGGGGCTGTCAGTCAGTCAGTCTCCTGTTACCTCCTCTGGGTGATGAAACCATGAGTCCAGAGGTGTAGGACCTGGGGGTGCGCTTGTTTTAAAGGTACAAGTTTAACTGCTAGAATAGTTGCATTGGATTGCTGCAATAACCGCAAGGTAAGTGGGCATGATGAGATCTCTACGTTGAATGTGGGGGGAAAGGCAAAACAAAAAAAATGGACATCTAGTTAAAAATCGGTGTGGTTGAATATCGAACGTATAGGTGTGTGTGTGCAGCGCTGCAGGGAGATCAAAGTGTCATTGTGACGGATGGTGTGTTCACAAGCACTCTAATTTTGTGTGTGTGTGTGTGTGTGTGTGTGTGTGTGTGTGTGTGTGTGTGTGTGTGTGTGTGTGTGTGTGTGTGTGTGTGTGTGTGTGTGTGTGTGTGTGTGTGTGTGTGTGTGTGTGTGTGTGTGTGTGTGTGTGTACGGCTATCTCTCCGTGTGCTCCAGAGCCAGCAGGCCTCCTAGCCTCCCCCAAGCCCCTGACTCTTTCCCGCACGCAGTCGGCCGTCTACTTCCTCAACAAGCTGAAGCACAACTCGCTGCAGAGACGCAAGGTTAGCCGTCGCCACGACGAGGATCCAGTGTTTACACAACACGATAACAATGTTTTTACAGACGTCGGATCGTCGGGATTAACCTCTCGTCCCGCATGAAGACGTCCAGGTCGAGCTTGTTAGAGCTATATTGGGGAAAATAAACTGTTGAGGGTCAAACGTTTTTCAATCGTGTCCTTAAATTTCCTCTTCCAAAGCTGTCTGTGGTCGTCGTCTTGAATTTTTTTGGGTCATTCAAACAGGAGAAGCTGGCAGCGGACAAACAAGTAAAGCAGAGGATGGGAGATGAGGCCAAGGTACGTTGACGTATAAAAAGTCATCCATTGCATTCCGCACAAGTTCTCCATGAAGGCACGCCTCCGGTAATTTTAAACTTCTGCCTGTAGCCAGTAGCGCCCCCCGTGTCAACCCCGGAGGAGGTCCCCGACCCCCCCGAGTCCCTGGGGAGCAGCGAGGAGTGCTACTTCTGCGGCTGTCGGGTCTATGTGCTGGAGCGCATCAGTGCAGAGGGAAAGTTCTTCCACCGCGGCTGCTTCTCCTGTGTTCAGTGTGGGATCACGCTGCGCCTGGGAGGCTACACCTTTGACCTGAGCACCGGTACGTGCACGAGTTCCACGCTTAACTAAAATATACACTTTACACAAATGGACAAGTTGGAGACGTTTCTAGGTGTAACGGTATCATGTTAAAGGACCAGTAAGTCACACATTTTGCACCCCTGACCATTTTCCTGATAAGTTGCTCACATTTCTTTATTTATTTATTTTTAATTTGGTGTCGTTTTTTCCAGGTTTGGGAAGATTTGAACGCTATGATGAGAAGCCTAATTTAAAATGATCTCCTGTTCCCGATGACAGCTACAGTTACACATAATTGAGTCAATTTACTTAATTTCGTCTATTTTGTATTTGTTCATTCCATTTGATAAGGCGGAAGCACCATTGCTTCAACAAATACGAAATATGACAGAATGAAGTACCTTTGACAAAAGGTTACCAGGAGTTCATTTCATGGTATGTTTCTGGCCAAATCGTTAAAATTTTCCATAACCTCAAAAAAAGAGCCCATGAAAAAAAAGGCCAAAAGTCTGAAAGTGTGAGCTCTCATCAGGAAAATGGTCAGGCGGTGAAATGACTGCTGATTCTAACCACGCGGATACAGTCCTTTTAATGCTTGGTGTGACAGGTGTTTCCATAAGCCCATCGTACCCGAGCCATTTGTTTGGTTTTGGTTTCCATTTCCCATGTAACCAAAAGCTACATTTTCCCCCATTCACGAGCAAAAAAAGAGAAGTTCTGTCTGTATTTCTAACAGTTGTTGTACCTGTGGTACAATGTGTTTTCTGCAGAAAGCGGCACGCTATTCCGTGGGATTAATGGAGCACGGCGTCATTTATTCATCAGTGTTATGAATAATTTGCCTTCAGACTCCCCTTATGAGGGTTTTGTGGTTTCCAAAGAAAAAGGGAAAGCAGAAAAAAAAAAAAAAAAAAAGACAAAGGTCTTTGTCTCACTCCATCAACACATCTATTGTTTGCCGTGTGCTATTTTTTCCGCAGGGAGGTTCTACTGCGAGCTGCACTCGGAAAACCTTGGTCTGGAGAACAGCGCCGAGGCGTCTCCGCTCGAGGTGGGTCGCTGAGCATGTGTGAATTACTGCCGCTATAAAGGACTTAGAGGTTGTCGGTGGAATCCTTGTTTTCATAATGCGGCGTTACACAACATTCTGTCGCATGATGTAAGGTCCTTCTGGTGCTTGGTCCATAGCTGTCAGCCCCAGAGGAGGATTTGCCAGTGGTCACACAAAAAGCACAATCACCAATCAACTCAGAACAATGGACTCATTGAGGTCCAGGGGCAGTGGCAAATTTTCATCCATTTAATTGTGTTTTGTACAGAAAGACCAGGAGAACTGAACGTGCAGTTGTCATATTTTCTCATATCATCTTGTTTAGGGTGGTGCAAGAAATCCCAAAACGGATGAAGAGAATGGCCTTTCTAGTGAGGACAACGCTCCCCCCTCAGACGAGGACTATGGTCCCCCCAGACACACACATCCTCATCCCCCCGGGGGAGGGACGGACCGCTGCAGACTGGAATGTGCTGAAGAGCCACAGGACCCCGAGTCCCCAAAAACACTGTATAGTGGGGCAGTAGAGGAGGTGGGGGGGGGTTTAGCCCAGCCCACCCCGAAGCCCCGCATCTCCAGGCAGAAGCCGCAGTTTTCGCTTCCGATGCCCAAACCTCGCACCATCCACCCTGTCGTCCCGTCGCCCCCCGAAAGGCGCTTCCCTCCGGGGGTGGCGTGGGACCCCCGCTCCAAGCCGTCACTGCGTAAGCTGCAGCTGTCGGACGAGGAGAAGAGCCAGCTGGTCGACCTGCAGAGTCTCAGCGCCGACTCCGACTCTGAGACCCCCTGCGGCTCATCCTCCTGCTCCTCTTCCTCGGCCACGGCTGGCGGTCCGAGCCCCCCCAAACCGGGGCGGCTGGACCTGCAGCAGCAGCAGGAGGAGGGCTACTGGAGCGGCAGCACCGCGGGGCACTTGAGGGAGAAGAAGAACCGGCGCTGCTTCAGGAGGAAGGAGGAGCCGGCGGGCCAGATCCGGGTCCGCTCCAAGTTCTCCCCCTGGAACCTTTCCTCGCCTCGGCTCAGCCGGGACCACCGGCTCAGCGTGCTCAGCGCCCACCCAGGGAGAGTGGGTGAGTCCAAAGCCCTCCCCCATTCATTCTCTTTTATACAAGTCACAAACAAAGGGATGGGCCGTTACCTCTTTTTCACCACTCACACAAGTATTGTTTGAGATTAAGTCAATCTATTTATTTTCCTGAACAGAATAAACAGAATATAACATTCATGATTGACATACTAATCCGTGTTTTCTCCCAAATAGACATCAAGTATGCTTCTTTGTGGAGAAAATAGAGTGGCATTTCTTTAATATCTGATGTATTTGATGTGTCTCTTAGTATTCTCCAACACAGATATACATGTTGTTGTAGCCTGGTGTTGGAACCGTATGTAATACTAATGCTTTTGTGTCATTTTGTGTATTTTACCTTTATTTTTTGTTTCTAATATTATCTATTGGTTTTTCTTTCCCCACAGAAACTACTTTCAGGCACGGCCACAGCACGTCAGAAGACGGCGCCGACGGAGACGACGACGACGATGACGATGATGACGACGACGACGAGATGTTTGGAAGAGACGACATCGATTTTAGTGATGAGAAGGTACAGGAGGAAAATGGCTCAGATGCAGCATTTAAAAAGTCTTGCTTCGTTTGTTTGTTTTTAACGCACGAAAACACTCCGCCTCCAGTTCCAGAGCATTCCGTCGGACCCTGTCGAGGCCAAGAAACTGGAGCTGATGAAAATGAGAACGCTGGAGCGCAGAGCCAAGATGAGTGAACTTCAGCGCTTCCAGAAAGCCCAGGTTAGCACTTTCTGGGTTTGGCTGATTTTTTTTTTGGGGGGGGGGGGCTCTTGAAGGCCTCGTCTTTCAGGGCTGTAGCAATACTCATTTCCTCAAGTCTTACCGTATCCATCAGAGACACGCTTTGCCAGGAATCTGGCGATTCGACGTGGATTATGAAAGAAGGGTTATGATTGAATATGTCACAATATATTGTGATACTTGTATAGCAGTATATTCAAATGAGATATCATGAGCTTCTATTTCTTTAAAAACTGATCAGTATACATTTAGATACAATATACAAACTGGGCTTGGGAGTAACAGAATACATATAACTTGGATGTTATTATTGACGAAAATGACAAAGAAGTTGGAAACTAATTTTTTACAGTTACAAAGAACTACGGAAGTTGAATTGCTGGAGGGATGGGCAGTATAAACAGTACATTGGAATAAATGTGTGGCACAATGAAGATTTGGCCATTTCATAAAGTTATTGATGATGACTGACTCCATCAGTGGCTGTCGTTGTAACTTAGCCAACGACACTGACGAGAAAGCGCACGTGTGGGAGTGCCCTTTCCTTTTGCATAAAAAAGCGCACGTGTTTATGATCAAGAGGACCGAAGAAATGTGTCACATGGAGGCGGACAGATAAAGAAGTGGTTTGAAAAGGATGCTTTATCCAGAGTTTGGACGCATTTAGAAAGTTGGACCTCGAGCAGAAATTAACTATCCGCAAACAATGTCTGGCAACCGTTGTTGCTAGGGGCAGTATCATTAATACAAGCAACCAATTATATTATGTGAAGAACATCAAATAACAATGACACTCCATGAAAATGGAGTTTACTGTTGGAAGGAACAAATTCATAAATTACAAATGCAGCTGCAGTGGTGAGTCATATTGGGTTTTGTGTCAATTAGCAGTGCGTGTCGGCTAGGAAAGAGGTCTGAGAATTAGCAATTACAATGAGGGAGTTTTCAAAGTAACACGGGCAAACTTACAGTTTTAACGAGGGCAAATAGTTGGCACCCGAACTGCAGGTGCATCAGTCACAAAAACCGCAGAATTATTGAACGTGTCAAAGGGGAACAAACTGCGTCATGACTGAGGGCGTCAATGGGATCAAGTCCAAAGAGGGACAGACTATGCACCCCGATGCAAAGTTTTGGGAAGAATGTTATCTGATAAAACTGCATTAACTGGATTGAAATATCACAAACACCTCAACATTCATAAGGCAGTAAAATGACATTTAGCGTGAAAATAAAAACTGTGTCCCATTTAAGGAAATATCTGCCAGCAAGCAGAAGCCCCTTTTTTTTTTTTCTCTCTGGCTCAATGCTGTGTATTTTTCACTTGGCTAAACTAAGGCTGTGATATGAACGCCGAGGAAATGTTGCTTCTGTATTTTACTGGCTGAATTCTCTGCCACAAATGCATTTGTTTTATTTTTTAGATTCTCGTGGATGCCTAAAGGCCCTCTCTGTGCGTTGTTTGTATTGGTCTATATTAAATGAAGATAATTTTGTTCTCATACTTTTGATACATTCAGCATGAATTAATCAGGTTGCATTATTGTGATGCTGTTATCTAAAAGATAATTGTGCCAATTCTAATTTAAGAAGGTAGTCGGTGATAGAGGTGGAGAATCCAGGTTCAGAAATTAAAATTCCATTTCAGGACTTTGAAGCAAAATGGCTGGAGCGAACACACGGCAGGTCTTTTGCTTTCCGGACCTGGAATTTTCCATCTCTGGTCTGTGCCCACGCAGCACTGTAACACCCTGTGATCATGTGATTCAGTGAATGCATTGTTGTGCTGTGTGCTGCCCAGTCCATCCAGAGAAGGCTGGAGGAGATCGAGGTGACGTTCAAGGAGCTGGAGGACAAAGGGGTGGAGCTGGAGAGGAAGCTGAGAAGGGAGGCGGGTGAGGAGCAAAACACTCGGCTCTCGACGCTCGGGCGTTGTCTGGTCATGAAGACCTGAAGCCATGGGTTGGACACTGTGATGCCATTCCATACGCTGGCGACGGCTGTAAAGCACTGGCAGGCTGAAAGTCTTTGTATTTCTTATTTATTAATTGGCTTTGTAGCCACATGCAGTGTATTGATTGCAGCTCTCTCCAGTTGGAACACTGCTTTAACTAAACAATCGTCTAAACAAACAAGTTAAGTAAGTCTCATAAATACAAAATGCTCAATACATACCAGGAGCAGATCACCCTCCAGAAATCCCAAAGACAAAGTTATGAGATGTTTGCCTATAGAGCTTCAGTTTTCTCTGAGGGAAGACTTATATACACACACTCTACACACGCACTTACAGTGAATAACTGTCCACGATTCCCCCCCCTCCCCCCCGATCAGCTGTGAAATATGAAAATGAATGTTTAAAAAAAAAAAAAAAAAAAAAGCTTTATGTACAGAGAAAGTTTATCAGGATAATGAACAACATTCTTGCACCTTCACCGCACGCACACATATCGAAGATTTCAAGAGGGGGGAAAAAATCTCACTCACACACACACACACACACACACACACACACACACACTGAACCCTGCTCCTCTCCTCTGCAGGTTCTGGAGGCTATCCGGACATGATCGAGCAGTGGATCCAGCTCGTCCACCAGAAGAACGCCGTGGTGTCTGAGGAGTCGGACCTGATGGTGGCGTAAGTGTGAACCCGCCGTCGAGACGCAAACGCTTAGAAAACTACACAAGTGTGTGTGTGAGACGGTGCGACCCCCGCCCTTTAACACAACGTCGGACCTTGTGCTCTCAGCAGCGTGATCGCCGTTTCCTGTTTTTGAAGGGAATAAATAAACACGGCACATGGCGTTTGAAAGTGAGTAAGAGCGGTAGAAACTGTTCCAGGGGAGGTCACGGAGTGTGCTCGCACCGTGAAAGCGGCTCCGCCCAATTTTGAATGTTTTTACCATCGTTACGCGTCGTCGTTACCCGGCGGAGTAGTTTGGTCAAGACGATTCCCTTTTATTCAAATGTTTTCTCGTAGACTCCTCTACCGACTAGCACTTGCACAGCGGACTGAAACTACTGTATATCTTTCCTCTTTGTCGTTTGACGCCGGAGTACTTAATATTTACTTGTCGTTTGTGTTCCCTCTCAGGTCTCGGCAGCTGGAGCTGGAAGACAAACAGAGCACACTGGAGCTGGAGCTCAGGAAGTACATGGAGCTGAGCGGTGTGTACCTCAGCCCGTGCACTCAGTGTGTACTGTGTACTCTCAATTCATCCCGTCTCTGTGCAAATGCATGATCTTTATGTGGGTAACGAGGGGGGGGCGGGAAAACGTTTGTTTACGCGCCTGTGTAGAGATACAGGTGCGCAGGAGGAAAAACTGGAATTCTTAAAAATATTCATAAAAATAGAGACGTTAGTTTGGACGTACACTGTCTAAACTCAATTGAAATGCATGTATTAAATATAGTGACGTTTTAACATGCAAGTTTAGTCATTTCTTTGTTTCGAGTAATGTGAATTTAACTCATTACTTTTTATGTTTTGTGTTCATCAGACTCTGAGAAAAGCCCCGGGCAGGCGGAGGAGGAGGAGCGCGTCCTGCAGCAGATGATCGAGGTGGTGGACATGCGGGACGCTCTGGTGGCTTTCCTGGACGAGAAGCGGCTGAAGGACCTGAGCGAGGAGCAAGAGGCCTTCTCCATCAAGGAGGCCAAGCGCCACTCCAAGACCGGGGCCCAGGTCCACTGGGCGTGAGACGCTCGGAGAAACTCAAGAACCTAAAAAAACAAAAAACAACAACCTTGAAATGTAACTTCTGCAAAAGCCAAAGCATGGCGGAGGGCTTCTCCGGTGATTTCCGAGTACACGGGCTGAAGAGAGAACCAGCACCATTCCCTGTCCCCTCCCCCTCCCCGGAGGGAGATCGGGGTCTTGTAGTCTGATCCGAGTCTTCTAGTCTGATCTGAGTCTTATCCGGGATCCGTCGTCGGACCCTCTGGCGGCTAAGCCCCGTTTGCCGTGGGAGTGTGGGAGGGGGGTCCCACAGATGGAGCCGGACCCCCATTGCCGTTCGCTGCCGCTCTTCCAAATCCCTCACCGCGGTCGCAGCCGTTCTCTAGCCCCTCCAGAGACTTGGTCGGGTTAAGTCGCTGCAATGTTTGTGTGACTTTGATACAAAGACCGCATATGTGAATAAAATGCATACACTGTAGAGCTCCAGGGGGACATATAAAAAAAAAAAAAATATATATATATATATATATATATATATATATATATATATATATATATATATATATATATATATATATATATATATATATATATATAAAAATTTGAATCCCAGACTGCCGAGGCAGTTTTGGGTTTAGCAAAAAGGGGGGAAAGGAAAAAAAAAATTGGCTGGTGATGTTTCTGAAAATGGTTGTTGATTTCATGTGTCACCTGGAAAAATAAGTGCTACTGTTCACAGAAACGTAACGTAACATGTTCCTATATTTGTTATTTGTATACTGGAGAGATATATACACAGAGATGATTAAAAAAAAAATATATAAGATTAGTTCAATCCAATAATACATTTTATATTATTCATTCTCATTAATGTAGCACTTCCAATTGTTTGCCATTTGCTTTTTTTGTTTTGATTGCATGATGATAGTTGCTCTCAGGGGTTTAGTTCTCCAGAATTAGAGTTTAGTTTTTCACCGATGGCCTTTCAACAATGAGGCTGTTCTCAAGGCGGTGTGTACAGGAACACAGGGGTTTATGGGAGGAAATGGAGAACAGACCGAATGTGTTTGTTTAATTAAGGCCATCGCCTATGGTATAATTTGCAGACCCAGCTCTCCGCGTGCCGGTAAAACAACTGGTTCAACTTAATGAGACAACGAGCCTGAAACATTGTTCCGCTGCTGCCATTCTGCCAAACAGCTTTTCGTGTTATTTCAAATAAACATCATGCACTTTGATGCGTTTTGATATTTTTATATAAAGCCAACATCATTGACGACTGGTGTGCATGAATAGCACTTTCTTTCCAGGTTTATGGAATTTTGTCTTTGGACATCATTGCCAAAACCCTCTTCCATGTTGTGGGACAGGATCATGTCCCCGGCTGTTTCCCTCTTTAAACTCTAGGGGGCAGACTTAGCGTATCTCTTCAGTCTCCGCAAATTTGGCTGATGACAAGATGAGAAACATTGAAATACATTTGATCCATAATAGAAGCCCTTAAGCTGTATACAGTGAGTTTCACTGTGGAAATGCAGTCTCGAGGTTGCCTTTGCATGTTCCATTTCTGGCCTATGCGAGGTTATATGATATATATATATATATATATATATATATATATATATATTTTTTTTTTTTATAAAAATATATATCTTATTAAATAAATCTTAAGAGTATTATATGACAGTGTTGAGGGCTACTTACATCAGTGTGTGTTCACCTTGCAAGTAAATTGAGGTATGTCTGCAGTAGTGAATGCATTTCTATAAACTATAAGTGTAATGGAGTGCCAGAGGAAAAGAAATATGAGTTTAAGTCAAATATTAAACCTTCAAAAAAATAGTAAAAAAGAAACAACTTTCTGATTACGTAAATATCGATAGCACATAATAGCAAAACCTTAATGCTGATACTGAGTGGTGAATATTTTATGAGCGTAGGAAAGGGTATTAATAAATTGGATGAAGGCGGTCTAATAATTATTTTGACTCTCCCACAGAAGGTGCCTCATTTTCAAAATGCATGTTTGTGGGCATAAAACTTGATCAGACCTTTTGACCTCACAGAGGAAGCCTGCGGAGGCCGGGTGCATTTTTCTCTTTTTTCACAATTGAACCGTAAAGGCCCTCAATAAATAGTAGCAACAACACTGCCAACCATTTTTTAGAATGGGTGTTCATTACGTCAATAGGTTTTTGTCTTGTTTGAGGGTTTTTTTTCACAAGGGAAAAGTATGGAAAAAATGTGGTCCAATGGAAAATCAATGTATGTATTTATGTTTTTATTTAGGCATCACACCAATGTCATGCATGTTAAGTCTCCTGTTGAATATTAAGAGATTTTTATTCGACTCCGTCGCCTCTATAATTCTTCTTTTGGGAGCTGCTTCACATTTGCTGGATGACTTCCATGATCCACCAACTTGGTTACATAAGGTATTAACTTCTACCTGATCCCTGCAGCTGAACTGCAGGTTAATGCCACACACTGGGTTTGAGAGCGTGATGCAGTGTTTTCCTGTTCTTGTTGATGCTGTTGTTCTTGTTCTGTGTGGTGTTAAGACCATTCTGAGTAATGTCAGTTTAAGGGGAATACACTTGAAAACAGATAAATCCAAAGACCCAAAGTAATTCAAATTGCTTGGGAAAAGTATTTAAGTAGTTTTATATGTATTCCCCATTAGAAATCGTGGATATCAGGATGAGGAGAGCTTCCTGTTTAAAATGTATACAGAGGCATCTTTTAGCACTGTAATCTTTACATCAGCAGCAGCAGTTTTTGTCCAGAGCAACTTACAGTTAGATGATGTGTGTCCAATTCTGTGTCACAAGGCAGAATTGGGCAAGATACTATGTGCACTCTGTAACTGAAAAAAAAGGCGGAGAAATTAAGATTTTAAATCTGGAATTGCAGAGGGCTGCAGTAAAACCTTTATTATTTAGATGATTGATTTATTTCTATTAATTTATGTTTTTTTATTTTAAGTTTTCCACGTTTTAATATAGCATTTAATGTGAACAGGCTCATGTAAAATTGGCTCAGTGGAAAAGAAAAGGAGAAGGATAGCGGCCTATTCGTGGTGAAAATACCATTAAATACATTTTTATAAAGATTACTTAATATTTTGTTGTCAATAATCAGATCATATTATGGCTATTGCCAAAACAGCCCAGAAGCCATGCTTTTTTAATAGAAAAATATTTCTTTAGGGTCAAATGTTGTGCAATTAATCACACTAATATTATGTAATTAACCAGGATTTATTATTTTAATCGTTTGATAGCCCTAGTTAATATATAAATTCTCACAATAAAAAAAAACATTAAAAAAACACAAAAAGATGATTTACAATTGTCTTTATTTTTGGGGGGAAACATCCAGGCCGAGGTAAGGTCTTCATTGTCCATTTCCTATGCACTTTATTGATTAAATAGCCTATAAGTCATTAACATTGACCCTTTGGTCAAATGTCCATACTGTACCTGTGTTTGCCTTAAGCCCCCAAATCTCTACGTCTGCCCCTGTTTGTAACGTGTTGAGTGGTGTGCAGGTTGTGAAACTGATTTATTTCAGGCTCTCTGACCTTCCCTCGTCCTGCCAGGTCTTGGGTAACTTCACTTCGGCCTCAAGAGGGGAAAAAAACAAAAGGAACTATTCACAGACTGCATGTGGCGTGGATGTGTTCCATCATATTATGTTATCTTCTGCTTTTTTCGGATATTCGCTTATATTTGTTTTTTATAAAAAAAAAATACTTTACTTTTTATTCTATTTATCATAACTATTACTATCATTATTGTTTCATTTTATTTTTTGTTTATTTTCGTTTGTTTTTCTCAGACTACTTAGCTATTTCTTTATGCTTATTGTCTAGATAAGCACCAAATATGACAAATTCCTAGTACATGTAAATTCCCCTGGCGGAATAAAGTCATTCAGATTCAGATTCTAAATGTTTAATACTTTTTTATTATTATTTAAATATGCTTAAATCTGGTATAAGATAAGATCAGGTAAGATAAACAAGCACACACCAGTACTGAAAACCATTGAAAGTGGACAATGGCCATAATAGCCTCACAAGCCTGTCTCCATGACAACACCGTGGACTTCTCCAGCTATTGGTATTCTGCTTCTACAGCTGCTGTGACACAGGTGGGGGAAATGCAGCCTTCCAGTGTAACAGCTCACTTTCATTTACACGCATTTGTATAATATGCATCACTGATAACCAACTGGATTCTAAATATTAATGAATGCATGTAAGAAATTTTATAAGATTACAATCATTAAATTGAAGTTGCATTGAGAAAAAGGATATGGCTGTGTATCTCCTATTCTACGGAGTGCACAGAAGGCTACAGTAAAGATATTATTTTAATTTGGCTGGCTGGCTGTTTCTCTTTACATTAAATATATTGACCGGTCCCACAGTTTTCATTGTATATATATATATATATAAACCGAAATGAGAATGATTTGACATTTCAGTGCGTTACTTTTATGACACTATCTATAATTATGTTGTATAATTATTTCCAGGGTCCTGAACAGTTTCAATTTGTTAAAAGCTTCGACTGCCATTACTCATTCACTATTCCCGGATTCTTCTATACAGCAGTATAGTTATTATTTTTCATATCAGGGCCCCTGGGTTTGAAACAGGCGTCATAAGATGTTGACTGCGGAACCCCAAATTGGAGAAGATTCTTAATGTTTAGATATGATTTAGTCCAAACGTCCATACCCTGCCTGTACGACAGTATAGTAAAATAACAGTGGGGCTATATGATCAGAACAGTACTTGTTGTATCTACTGTACCTCTCTAATGGCGTGTCTTAGATGAAATACTGGTGAAGTTGAACCCGTTGTGCTGGGTGACACAGGCTGAGAACCTCTGACATACAGGATACAGAACGGCCATAATTATTTAGAAGCTTGTCATCAATCGGAAAATGGGTGGGAAAAAAAAGTACTTTTACCCAATGAATGTACAAAAACAATGAATGACGCAGAGTAGTGTGTGTGTGTGTGTGTGCGCGTGTGTGTGTTTGTGTGTGTGTGTGTGTGTGTGTGTGGGGGGGGGGGGGGGGGGGGGTAGCAGTTGTATTTTGCATCTTATCTCACTGCATTTTATACAGTATACAGCCTGTACATGTCTATCCACACAACCCCTGATGGAAAGCCGGGTGCGATGCTGGTGCTGATGCTGCAGCCGCGCGGAGGAACCAGCGCGGCTCCGGCGAACACCTGTCAGATTCTCGGCCCCTCCCCCCCTGATCGGTCTTGAGTCCCGTGGTCGTCCGCCCACGGCCCCACACAGGGGAGTCGGAGCGCAGCGTTCAGTCTCCAGGTGAGTGTGTTATTCGCAGACAAAGCCCCCCCCACCGCCCCCCCCCCGAGGCGCGCTCCTGCCGTCCGGCCGGGCCGTGGTGCGCGCCGAGGTGAAGCGTGGGTGACGCGTGCGGCAAACGAACGTCCGTTTGCCGCAGAGAGGTTTTCTCGCGAACGGGTGGATTCTCTCAAAATCAGTCGGCGGTCGGGAGTCGCTCGGGGAATAAAGAGCGGTGGGTTTGGTTCGTGCGCGACTCGAACCAAACCCGACTCTCGGGCTCCGAACAAGCCTCTTAAAAAGTTGCCGTGTCAGTGATTCGGGCGGTGGACCCTTGACTCAGCAAACGGAAAATAATTACAGAGGGGAAAATGAATCTGTTTAAAAAAAAAAAAAAAAAAAAAGTGGCATTTGACTACGATTCATGTTGAATGTGACTCCCATGTGATTTACACCTTGCACCACCAAAATATTGATCATTTTGAGAGACGTTCGTAGCGACTCCTCCTTTAACCGAATCAGAAAAATAAGAATAAAAAAAGAGTGAGCGTTTCACCACCATCCGGATGCTGCGGCAGCCAGTTTGGTTCCCCCCTGGTGGCATCATCAGCGTCATGGATTGTCCTCTGACCATCCACACCAGATGTCTGTAGCGGCAAGAAACGCACCTGGCCAGTGTCAATTCTGTCAGCAAGTCTCTGCTGTTGCATTGCGTGATAAGGGCAGAGCGGATGCATCATATGTTCATCACATATATTAGAGGCATTTCTGTTGAAGCATCATGGAAAATGGGCTGAGATCAACGTTTCCACCTCTCAGAAATACGATCAGCCCCAGTGCAATGGAGTTTCAGCTCTGGGATCAGTTTGCTTTTATATTATACAGAATATCCCCGAATGCCAGCGTGCGGCGTCCAGCTGACATGTGTGTCCTGGACACTGTGATCACCTGCTGAGTCTCATGTCCTCATGCTGCTGGATGACGCTGGAGGCTGAGGACTCACTGACAGGTGGACAGGAGGGAGGGAGGGAGGGAGGGAGGGAGGGCGGGTAAAAGCTCCCTGAGAACCGTCGACGGACACTGCCTTTTTCTTATTAGTGTGTGAGAGCGGAGCGAGAGGGAGAGCGCACGCACCACCTCTGAGCTGTCGTACAGTAGGTATACGCTTCTTCTTTTTCGGGGTCGCACCGCCGAGGCGCCCTGGGTGTCGGCCCCGGAGGCGCAGGGTGGATAGGTCTCTCATCAGGAGAGACGGGGAGAGGGGAATTGTCGTTTTTCAACCCCGTGAGATTTCGCTCGTCTGTCTTCCGAGTAGATCCGCACCAGCGTCGGTGCAGGGCTGATGCTTGATAACTTGATGAGACATGCGAGGAATTAGAGAGGTGTGAAAGGGTTTGGATTTCTGAAGTTCATTTTCCTTGGTGTTGTTTTTATCTTGGTTTTCAATCCCGGAAAAAAAAACAACTGTTACTTTTTACTCACTCTGGTCCTGAGTGTATTGGATGCTCAGACATGGACGCTAAAATCAACTACATGCGAGTCCCAGGTTTATTCTAGAGTTTATACCATAGGAAAGAATTTGCCGTCAACTTTTCATTTTGAAATTGTTAAACTAATCTAGACTCTAGACTAATCTAGGCTTTTTTATACCCCCAACCTTCCATTTCGAATGTCCTTTCGGCGCTGTTTCAAGGTGAGGTTTCTAGATCAGGAGTTATAATCCCTTATATAAGAGAAAAGAGGCCAAGACGCCACATAGGGTACCCTGCTTACTGCCGAACTAATCCCACCAGTCATTGCTTCACAATGACAGTCAAAGCTTTTTATTTGCAAGATAGGTCATTCTATTCTATTCCACCGAGCCAAAAGACCGAACTGAAACGGTTTCAGTGTTTTGAATCTATGAACCTTGTAACTATGGACACATTTCTGAACATGCTGAGATGATGAGACTCGTGGGCACACACTCTGATGTCCGGTTAGAAGCCCTGTGTGAATCGGCGGAATCGGTTGTCGTCAGCTCTCCCAGCGGGGGTGTGTGGGCGTGGACGAATCAGCTGGTCTGATAATCGCTAATCGATAATTGCCGGACCGCCCTGGCTTCCGATGTTCCCGTTACGCCGGCGGCTTAGCGTGGCCACCTTCGTCTGATGCCTGTCTGATCTGCCTCGGTCGGCTGTGCACGTCAGTGCGGCGGCAGAGGTCCCGCCGTCTTTCCGGGGCCCCTGGATCCCGAGCCACTCCGCGAAACTCCCCAATTTCCCAAAAGGAGGTTCTTGTCGATCGTTAACGCCGGGAGAGGGATCTTAATGGCACCGTAGGCCGATTGCTTTCACTGAGTTCGATGAGCGACGAGCCGACTGCCCGCCCATCCTGTTCCTTTCTGACAGGAATCCCCGCCGAACCACTCGCCGCCATGGGCCGCAAGGAAGCCGACTACGTGTGGAAGAAGGACACGGAGAACATCCAGAATGTCTTCGAGTTCATGGAGGAGTTGGGATCGTGAGTAAAGCTTAACTTGACCTAAACCCGGTCTTCCATGACACTACTCCCCATTTCCAGGGTACCATCTCTAAGGAAGTGGAGATGTACTGACACATTGTCGCAAGGCTCCAGAAGCATCAACACTCACACCTCACCACCACCAGAGCGACAAACCTCCCTCCATGTTTCAGACTATTGTACGGCGTTATCCACGAGTAGATGTTTGTCTTTAGTATCGGGGAGATCTAGGGGCCTTGCTTTGTTCCTGGGTTTTCCCGTGGCCTGATTGTAGACCCTTAAGAGCCTTTGAGACCGTTTGGTAAGTCGCTGGGACAGATTATCGCTTTGATTGGATTGACGGGAGGAGACCTACTTTGCCGGTGTCTTAGACAGGAGACTCTCTGGCCACGCCTGAGTCCGTCTCATCTGCTGCGACGGCCCATTCACAAAAAGGCTGCTTCGTATAAATATACATAAAAATCTTAATCTATGTCTATTGATAGTCGGTACTCGACCGGTTTTCAAGGCTTCAAGCACTCTTTGGCGGGAGTAATTGATGCTGTTGGGATGCCAGCCCCGAACACCGTAGCCGGTAATGGCTAACTAGGGGCCGATGTGCCATTCCAAAATTTCCCGTCTTACAAACCCTCCTCGATGTTTTCAGCGGTTATTACAAGTGTCATTTCCCTGGCCAACACAAATGAACACCACAAGGAGTCTGGAATTGAATGACGTATACTGTACATGCGTAAGCCGGTGCTTTGCACGGCTGCTCTTATTGCAAATGTTGAAGATCTCAACGTTTCATCATCATCTAAGCCGCAGATTGACTCATCCAAAGATGCAAGGACATTTGCAAACGTCCTTGCATTTTGTGGCTTTTTCCTGCTTTAATAAGTATTCAATCTACAATATACAGGCACCTGTCCTCCAATATCTGGCTTGTTTGATGAATTACCTTGAAGTCACTCTACTTTGACGTGCTTTCATTTTCTCATCGGAAGATGAGAGATCATTTTTTCAATGAACTGCGCCCACGTCCTGGTGTGTGTGTGTTAGAGTTTATTCCTCTTCCTATGTTCCCTGCTTGCCATCCGGAGGGACGTGGAGTGCTTGCGGAGGACGGCTCTCCTCCCGCGAGGCCTCATCAATCGCTGCTCGAAAAAAAAAACACCCTCCAAATTGTTTCCCGGTGACGAGGGCTCATCAGGCCGCACCCTCTGGAGCGTTCGCTCTCGTACCTGCTTTTACCCTTAGTCGGGGTGGAGCAGTCTCTGTTCGCGTGGTGACCTTAAGTAGCTGCACCCAAATGACCTCCCTGACTCATTTCAAATTCGTAATTAGAGTCGCTTGTTTTCCACCCGTTTTTCTAAATGAGACCATGATTCACGTGGCTTATACCTGGCCCTTTAATCCACCAGCGAGGGAGGGTAACATCCCGGCGTTGGCTGTCGTACATTGATTGAGTCCTCCAGGGTCACAGCAATTCTTCTTAAGAAAATGAGCCGCGGTAACCAGGGAGAAGCGCGTCCTGCGGCGTTGCCAAGGACAGAGGCTCTTTTCCTCTCTCGCCAGAGCTCCCAAGGCTGCGTAGGTGTGACGGGCGACCGCGCTGTCAATTTCCTCATCCTAAATGACATGCCAGGTGGGAAATAACACCAAAACCCTCACCCGGCTTTTGTGTATTGTCTGGTGAATGGGTTAGTAATCATGCCGGTGCTCTAAGTGGAGCAGGATTAATATGACTGCAGCCCACCATGTCACAGCCGTGGGGCTCATAGAAATAACATAGAAAAGGAAGTGCTGGGTTGTGTGGCGCTGTGGCCTGTTTGCGCTTTGCCGCTAACCCTGGTGGGCGACCTGCCGCTCCGTCCGCACATGCTCATTGCCTCAGATCCAGCTTTGCCCCTGGATCCCAGAGGCCGCAGTCGCCACCGCCGGCGCTGCGTATGTTTCCATTGCGTAAGGGATAAAGGTTCCTAATCCACCTCCTGGGACAACTATTTCCAGTCAACGCTGAAGATAGCTTGGGAACAGGAGAGGACGTCACAACAGAAAAACCAGCCTGAGCTTCTCTAGCTTATATGTGTGTGTGTGTGTGTGTGCTTTCTCCTAATTAAGTTTAACCTGAACTTTAACCCTCCATCAGTTTAATTTATTAATGTCAATTTCCCAGAGATCAAGTTTGGTAGGAGGGATCACTATGTAAGTCCTTTAGGCAATTTAACAAATGAACTATAAAAGTAACAGTGAAAAAGTAAACAAAAAAGAAAAGAAAAAAACAAAAAACGAATCAACTTCAAAATAACTGGTTTTACATGATAATGTGAGAATCTATAGATAATAAAATGTGGGTGCTAGCGTGGTAAACAGTCCACTTATAGCGGCAAATTAGAACTCTGTAACCTTCAAATTAAAAATCTCCCTAGATATCGCAAAAAAAAAAAATAAATACGAATTTAATTTGAAAAGAAAAGTGTGATGCGGAATAACCCAAACCAGTCCCTAATTGGCCAGAACGGACACCAAGAGGCCGCCAGTGGCTCCATGTTATTAAACCCCCTCTCCAAATGCCTTCCCACCTCTCATCTCTTGCGGTGTTTATTTGCATATAAACATTTTTTTCTGGCTTGCGTGTTGCTCGATAGGGGGGCGTTCTCCGAGGTCTACATGGTGAAGGAGAGGAAGACGGGGAAGCTGTTCGCCATGAAGTGTGTGAAGAAGAAGCAGAAGAAGGACCACAACCTGGAGAACGAGATTGCTGTGTTAAGAAAGTAAGATAAGATGAAATTACTTAATATAAAGACTTAATTAGGATGGGGGGGTTAAAGATTAGTAGTAACTAATTAAATAATTAAGTAATAATTAAAGGCTCAAACTTGAAGGTTTCTTTTTCTTCAAATCAGGGTAAAACATGACAACGTCATTGGACTGGAGGACTTCTATGAAAGTCGGACCCACTATTATCTGATCATGCAGCTGTGAGTTTGCTTTGTCGCACGTTATTTTAATTAATATTAATTTTATTTAATCAAATATATTATGAATTGTTGATGTTTGACCGTTTTCCTGAACTATCAGTGTGTCGGGGGGTGAGCTTTTCGACCGCATCCTGGACCGGGGGGTGTACTCCGAGAAGGACGCCAGCAGGGTGATCCAGCAGGTCCTGCAGGCCGTCAACTACCTGCACCAGAGCGGCGTCGTGCACCGCGACCTCAAGGCATGTTGTTGGTCTCATGGTACACTGTTGGTCTCATGGTACACTGTTGGCCTCATGGTACACTGTTGGTCTCATGGTACATTGTAGGTCTCATGGTACATTGTAGGTCTCATGGTACACTGTTGGCCTCATGGTACACTGTTGGTCTCGTGGTACATTGTAGGTCTCATGGTACATTGTAGGTCTCATGGTACACTGTTGGTCTCATGGTACACTGTTGGTCTCATGGTATACTGTTGGCCTCATGGTACATTGTAGGTCTCATGGTACACTTTTGGTCTCATGGTACATTGTAGGTCTCATGGTACACGGTTGGTCTCATAGTACATTGTAGGTCTCATGGTACACTGTTGGTCTCATGGTACACTGTTGGTCTCATGGTACATTGTAGGTCTCATGGTACATTGTTGGTCTCATGGTGCATTGTAGACCTCATGGTACATTATAGGTCTCATGGTACATTGTTGGTCTCATGGTACACTGTTGGTCTCATGGTACACTGTTGGTCCCATGGTACATTGTAGGTCTCATGGTACATTGTAGATCTCATGGTACATTGTAGACCTCATAGTATGTTGTAGACCTCATGGTACATTGTAGGTCTCATGGTACATTGTAGATCTCATGGTACATTGTAGGTCTCATGGTACATTGTAGATCTCATGGTACATTGTAGACCTCATAGTATGTTGTAGACCTCATGGTACATTGTAGGTCTCATGGTATGTTGTAGACCTCATGGTACGCTGTAGACCTCATGGTACGCTGTGATCTCATGGTAGTTGTAGACCTCAGGGTACGCTGTGATCTCATGGTACGTTGTAGACCTTGTGGTATGCTGTAGACCTCACGGCACGCTGTTGGATTCGTGGTACGCTGTAGGCACCAGGCTTAGAAGTAACTTAAGAGACTTGTCACCTTGTCCCATGCAGCCCGAGAACCTCCTCTACTACAGCCAGGATGAGAACTCCAAAATCATGATCAGCGACTTCGGCCTCTCCAAGATGGTCGACAACGGGATCATGTCCACGGCCTGCGGCACGCCAGGCTACGTGGGTAAGAAAAAAACCTAAACCGTCATCAGGAAGCGGTCCCAAGATGTAATCAGAGGGAAAGATATAATGGATTTTTGGAGCCGTGGCAATGTCATTTCTCTTACCACCAGCTCCAGAGGTTTTGGCACAGAAGCCCTACAGCAAGGCGGTGGACTGCTGGTCCATCGGTGTCATCACCTACATTTTGTGAGTTATTAATCCTGCTGTTTGAACCTTGTTTTATAATGTGTGTGCATGTATTCAGCGACACAGAGGAGTAAACATGAAGATAATTTTTTAATGAGATCAAGGGCAGCTGGATTATGAGTTATGTGAGGGTTCAGTTAAGTAGCTGTTGCATGTGTGTTGCATAGCGCCATCTCGTGGGGAAGGTACCAGCATTTTTTCAAATGGCTACATCTGCACAAACGCACCCACAATGACTGATGGTAATAACTACATAGCTCCCCCCAAAATATGATTGTTCTATCCTTTGGTCCAGGCTCTGTGGCTATCCTCCTTTCTACGAGGAAACCGAGACGCGGCTCTTCTCCAAGATCATCAAGGCGCAGTACGAGTTTGACGCGCCTTTCTGGGATGAAATCTCCGAATCTGGTGAGCGGCTCCAACGAGCCTCTGGCGTCTATCGCCGATCTCCCCCGCTGCGATGCTGCCGACCTGACTCCCCGACTCTGTCTCTGTCTTTGTTTTTTCTCCAAAATGCAGCCAAGGACTTCATCCGCAACATGATGCAGAAGAACCCAAACATGCGCTACACCACAGACCAGGCGCTCAGACACCCCTGGTAAGCGTCTGAAAGCACATTTCCACCTCGGCAGCAGTCCAATCTAGTTTTAAGGAGCTATTTTCTTTTCCAAATAATAATAAATAATAATAATAATAATAATAATAATAATAATAATAATAATAATGCACGGCCATGTAACAAGATGCCGATCAACAAGTTCAAATCTTTAGTTCCTGAACTTATCAAAGGAGAATCCCATATTTATGGACTTATATACAATCTATATTATATATAGGATCTATATGAAAACCATTGCTCTCAAAATACTCCAGGCTCCTACTACTCCTACTACGGCAGAGGATCCTCCGCCAACTGACTTTGACCTTTTTTCCAATTGCAGGATCATCGGAAAGACGGCGCGCAGCCAGGACATCTACCACTCCGTCAGCGTTCAAATCCAGAAGAACTTCGCTGCCAAGTCCAAGTGGAAGGTAAGTGCAGTTGATCGGGGTTTAATCTAAATCCTTCCTGATTAAGGAGTGTTTAATAGCTTTGCTCTGTAATCAAGGCTAATTTGTGACCGAGGGCTCTTACTGTAAGAGGAAGTCAAATCAAAGCACATTTATGTTGTTGTTCTGACTTTATTTTGTTATGACTGACATTCAAAAAACGCCCGAGTTGGAGCATGCGTACTTAATATATCCAAATTCAACAGGCACTTTCACAGCCATTGTATTCGTAAATGTTCAAATTAAAAGTTGTCTTGTACCGTTTTTGGTTCTCTTTAATTTTCAAACGCAGCAAGCTTTCAACGCCACCGTGGCCATCAACCACATGCGGAAGCTGCAGCTGGCCCACTCCGAGGGGACGATGCGGCGGGAGGACATCCCGGACATCACGGTCAGCGACGCGTCCAACCCCGAGCGGCTCAAGCCGGAGGCCGCCGCGGAGATCGACGGGAATGGCAACGCGGCCGGCACCAACCACATGGCGCTGCCGTCGGGCCCCGACGAGCTGAAGAGCTACTTCCACCTGCTGAAGCCCTGCCACAGCCAGAGGGAGTCGCAGCACGCGCCCTCCATCGCCGAGCAGGGCAAGCACGCCTACCACTCCGAGCCCGCCAACCTCAACGGGTTCGTCGCCTTCTGAGTCTTTCACTTCCCACCAGCGGTGTGTAGTATATATCGATACCACTGGCAGGAACCTGGCGATAACACAACACTTCTCCTCCTCTTCCTCCTCTCTCCTCAGATACGGCAAAAGTCGCAATGGCAAGGTTATGCAGACCGGAGTGTGCTCGATCATGTGAGCGTCCCATGGAGCTTACCTGCATGGAAAGAAACAGTTTATTAGGTGAGGATAAGATAAGATAACATACGATACGATACGATAAGATAGTACTTTATTGATCCTCCCCATAGGGGAAATTCAGGTTTTGTAGCAGATCAGTGGGGAACATGAAATATACATTCAAAAATAAAAAATAAGTAATACACCGCTCAATAAAGTCAATAAAATAAGAAATTGTAATAATTATTATTATTATCATTTAAAAAATGATGATAATGAGACTAAAAAGCTCAAGAATATACAGTGCAGTTATTTTCAATTCAATGCAAATTAGAAAAGCATTTAAAATTAGCATAATACTTCCATCACACATGAGATTTGCTAGCTGGGGATTTTTTTTTTTGGAATGTTGTCTAACCATGTGTTGTTCCTCTCTGCAGGTCAGTCTCGGTCTTGCAGCTGACCCGGAGTGGGTCCTCATTCAGAGCGACCCAAATGGTCAGCGGGTTCCAGAATTTCCCGAAAGAGTGCCTATGAATCCCCTCCCCGTAACACGCACATCACAAAGAAGAAGCACGAAAGACACACACACACACGCCGACCTGAACCTGTTCCCTATTCATACAGTATTAAAGGATCTGTGTTGTGTAACAGCGGATGTTGTGCCCCCGCCAGGCTTAACTTGGGCTAAACATTTTGTTTGGAGAAAGTTAAATAATCATCGCGGTTTTGCATAATTTCAGTGTTTTCCTCAGGACATTAGCAGCTGAATTTAATATCTGGTTAAATGTTGTCTATTTAACTGTTATTTAAGTAACGCTCCAATGTGTAATGCTGTATTTTGCATTATCTTTTGCTGTGGAATATCATATTATCTATTATCTATTGCACAATTGCACATTTTAGCACGATTATCAAACGGAAAAACTGCATGTTTGCTGCTCTAATTGGGGACTGTCCATTGTTTTCCGACGACCCATTATTCCGAAAACCCAATTGTCCACAAAATGCTGGGTTCCAGATTAGGTAACCCTAAGTTTAGGTATAGGTTACAGATGGTTAGGGTTAGGGTGTCGTCCATGTCCAATGGGCCATCGTTCGAACTATTGGGGTTTCGGAGCAATGGCATGGCACCCTTGAAGCGGCCCAGTCTCAAAACGCCTGCCACACCGGTCTCTCACTCTATCATATTGATTGCCATTGTAATATTATACGTTTTTGTTTTGAATATTTCCTACCTTTTTTCTAAAAAATATTTTAAAAAGGCACAACGGCACAGACAGGAATTTTCCCAAAAATCCTATCTATAAATGCACATGATACCAGCATAGATGACACGCGTAAATTGCCAATTTCTAAGCTCTCGCACGTGGGAGAATCTAACTGTACATAATAGAGTTTATGGAGGATGTTTCCTTGAAGAAAATAATCCGTCACTCTGTGTTTTGTGTCTCAACGTGTGTGTTGCGCTTGGCATTGATGTGTTCAACAGATATACATCTATTGTGTGTGTGTGTGTGTGTATTGTAGGGGGTGGTTTTCCCGAATGCTTGTCAATAAAAGCCAGTGCACAGTTTTCAACCATGACACGGTGTCTTTCGTCCGCTTCACCTGATTCCATAATTAAACTGACCTCCAGACCAATTACCAGGCGCTGAAGCTGCAGTGGACTAGAACACACGCACACTCGCACACTCGCACACACACTCGCACACTCACTCACACACACACACACACACACACACACACACACACACACACACACACACACACACACACACACACACACACACACACACACACACACACACACACACACACACACACACACACACACACACACACACACTCGGGGTTAAGAAGTGCAAAGTATTTGGAGAAGGCGGATAGCTGCTAAATCCATCCCAAATATATTGATCGGTTTTGAAAATATGAAGAATAGAATAATTTAATTTGACCAATTTTGTTTTTTACTTTTGCAGTATGAAATAAAGAATGTTTAGTTAAAAGGAAAACATCATACTATTCTTAGTTGAATAGTTGATATGACTTGATATGATTTTAGAGCAGTGGTATTCAAAGTTTTTTTTTTTACTAAGCCCCCCTCCCGAGGATTTTAAGGAATTTAACTGGAATTGAAAAGATAAAAATAAAAAAATGTGTCATATGCAATTCCAAACAAATGTGCAGTTGTTTATAGTAAACCAGATAGAGCAGTGACATCCATTTGTGGCTTTTATTCCCTATTCACAGAGGCGAACGGGGGCAGAAAGGTGCACAACCAATGAAAAGATAATAATAATGAAAATAAATTCAAATACGAACAAATTGTATTATTTTCAATTAACTAAGTAAAATAACAACCTCTTTCTCTCCTCCCGCCCGTCCCCCCATCTAACTAGAGTGTTGTGTTGGACAGCCAACAAACAACGCACACGGGAGTGGATGACACGTACACACACACACACGTACGCACGCACGCATGCACGCACCTCGCTTTCTGGCTTTTAATTTAGAATGAAGGGCCTTCATTGTCAGATCCATTTCAGCCACTCCCAAACTTTCTCATTTGCTGACCACGACCCGCTAGTCTGGACTGAACGCCTATTCAGGCCAAAGGATGAACAAAAAAAGAGTGAAATGTGGAACACGGGTCCTGAAACGGTGCCACTGGTTTTTCCATCATCGTCAGGAACTTAAATTGTGTGCGCATAGTTGTTATTTTACTCACAGCGAGTAAACACCGGTGGTACAGTTATGCCGAGGTGATGCATCACACCAGAGATCTGGGGGAAAGGTTGGTTCTAAACCTGCACTGAGTCAAAAATACAACAAATCAGATGGTTAATTATTAGTGTGCGCTATACCTTTGTATTGCCTACCATTTAATACTACATAAGCTATCGATAGCAATTAGGTTGTTTTTAAGTCCCAAAGCTTTCATCACAACAACAATTAGAGTCCAACAAATATTCTTTTCCCCCCCTTATATTATTATTTACAGTCAGCACCACTTATTTTAGGCATTTCACATCTAAGTCCATGTAACAGATTGAGGCTAAATATGAATCTTTTGTACTTGAAAAACTGACAGTGCATTACTTGCAATAATTATTATTTAGGTGTATTTATTATTATTATTATTATCATTATTATTATTATTATTATTATTATTATATCAGAACATTTACATACACTAGGAATTTGTTCTGGCGATTTTTGGTGCATTTCTCCACAGACAATTAGCATAGAAAAGCTTAACTGTTTGAAAAGAAGTGGAGAATTAAAATAATAATACAATTAGAGGGGAAAAAAATACGCCCCAAAAAATTGCAAAAAATAGAAAACAGAAAATATTCAGATATATAAAAGTATACAGAAAATACAAAATGCGATACTATACAGAGGATAAATTGTTGTAATTGGCATTATCCGGATTATATAGAAATTAGGATATGTTTCAAACCTAATGAACTATTCTTTTATCAGAAAAATATAAATATATTCCATACAGCCCTGTGTGCATGTCAAATGGCCCCACGTGGGGTCGCGTGCCGAAGGTTGGGAATGTCTGAGGACACTTTTCACGATGCCTCACTGTGCAGACGGCACGAAGAGCACGTACTATGTGTAATGGAAAGCACGTTGACCACGTAAACTGAGGTTTCTGCCAGTCCCTCATGGCTTTCTGTGACAAAGATCAAACCCAATTTCACAACTCGCTGGGCTCACTTTTCTCTTTTCTGCTCTCTGAAACAGGGAACCAGGGCAAAGGGCAGACACAAACACACACACACACACACACACACACACACAGACACACACAGACACACACACACACACACACACACACACACACACACACACACACACACACACACACACACACACACACACAACACTCTCTCTGTGCTTCAGTCTCAGCCAGCGTCCACAGCCAGACAGCGTGCACACGTGAGACTTGCCTTACAAATTCCCGTTAAGATTGAACGTTAACTCTCTTTGTGTACGAGTTAATCAATACCAGAGACGAGATATAATCAAAAAACACAAACAGCGATTAGACTCTGATCATCCTCTCATGATGGAGATCAATAGGTACGGAAACATGCCACACAATACAAACCAATCCGTTTATTTCTTTCAAGTGTGCAGCATATACACATTAACACATTATCTCTCATCCTATAATATTTGGTACGTGATTGTACTGTATGTACCCGTGTGTGATGTCACATGCACGTGCAGGGGAATATCTTCCTTGCCTGTTATCCTGCAGTGCGTGCACTCTTACCCACAAGCCACAGACTCCCAAAGGGCCTGTCGGCGTTGCCAACAACTGTGCACAGCAGAGTCTGGTTGTAATCTATTTACAAAGTCCAAGCTCATGAATATGCAGGTCAGGGCGTAACAGTGGTAGTGAATATCGGCCCACTGGTATATATGTACCACCTTCACTCCTCTCTTTGTCTGTGATTGCTTCAGCAGACTGGAACAGGGGAAAAGTCAGCACTGAAGGCCGCCTTAAAGTGAGTGCTACTATGCAGGCTTTTTTGCACATGATTAATTAATTTATAGTATTTTATTTTATTTAGTTTTATTTTATTTTATTTTATTTTATTTTATTTTATTTTATTTTATTTTATTCTATTTCATTTTATTTTGTATATCTATCAATTAATTAATTTATTTCAATTAAGTCTATTCCTTTGTTTATTTAAAAAAATATATTTTCATGTGTTTTTAAATGGTATTTTTTGGTATTTAGATTGTTGTATTCATATGTCATTTCTGCCTATAATTAGTTCTTTCTTAATCTCAGATTAAGCCTTACAGACATCATGGAAACCATTGGTGAGATGATCCCATTTGCCAAAATGCTGCTGAACCAGAGGCCCATCTGGGGGGTGATGAGGATCTATATACTTGGCTCTACTTTGGCCGTGTTTGGAGTGGTCAGTGGGCTGTTGGAAACAGTTTGCCACCCCTCTTTGGAGCAGGAGGCTGCTGCGGAGAGAGAAATGGATCTCCTCTTGGAGTTGATGAGGAAGAAGAAGAAGAAGTGGACGCGAAAGCCGCAGACCACCAACATTATCTCTGACGTTGTGCAGGTGCCGGAGTTGACGGAGGCTGAGGTCGATGTGAAGCATCGGGCGACTACGGCCCAGAGAAGCACAGCCAACCGACTGCACGCCTCCTAAACACTCTTGTCAGGGGCGGAATTAAATCCCTATAGCACAAGTTTTGCTGTGTTATAGTGCTTATTGTTATCATGATGGCCTTTTTGGACTAGCAGAGAGAGACGATGGAGAAAATGTCTGAAATACTGCAGGGTACAGTGATCGGCTGCTGGGCAGCAAATGTTTTGTTACGAATGTGATGGAAAAAAAATAAAAAGAGTCTTGTGTTTCTATTTTACTTTGCAATATAGTGCACATTTTTTTTTTCAGTCATCGACTGCTTTAGTCATCACATTGTAATCATAATAATAATCATCACTTTAACACAGTGTAAAACAAGAAATGCCCTTTAATCAATAGAAAGACATTGGTTCATGAACTCCTACCGCTGACAGTAGTAAGACGCATGCTGCACTTCCACTTCCATACACTAGGCGGCGGTAGGAAAGAAAACCCAGTAATTCAAGACTAGTCGGAAAGGCGGAAGTGACGCCAAAAAAATATTTACTATGTTTACTGGTAGCGCAAACATGTCTACCTGATGTAGAACCTTGCCCTGTATTAAAATAGTTTAATACAAAGAGTGGACTCACGTCGTCACGAATGGCGGACCCGGCGGTGGCATCGAGCGGTTCGCTCAACGCTGGAGGGGTAAGAGAGACAAGATACGCCGACGTGTTACAACCTTGTGTCGGATTTAAGAGATGCTACTTTCTTTCAAGATAGTCGCGTGTTAAATAAGCCCAAAACCTTTTCCGTTTTTCCAGAACAACTTTGATATTGTGCGTCGGTAACAACGTTGCTGATAGCCCCAAGCGAGGGCCGGACGATGTTGACAAAATCAAGGAAAACAAACAATACCGATATGTCGGCGATATTTTTGGGGGGTTAAGTGCTGGTGCTCTCATAAGATATGTAAACATAGGGATGTTTGAGTAGCAACCATGAGTAATGTGGATATTACAACCAAGGCTGTATAATATGTAATATCTATCTATCTATCTATCTATCTATCTATCTAGGCATTGATTAGAACAGTCAACAAACTGCATCACTTTACTGTAGTTCAGCCATAAAGACACCATTTAACTATATAGCAATATTATGATAAACAAAATCCCAGGCTATGGCCGTTTCTCAATACCAAGTACGCGTAGTCCGGACTTGCGGACTTGGTAGTTCAGACTTGGCAAGTTCGACTCGGTAGTACAGACTCCCGGGGACCAATACCATTACCACCGCTTGGTGCGAAATGCATTCTGGGATATTTGGCTGTCCCAAGTCCACACAAGTCACCACCGATGCATCCTCCGTAAAATGGGCAGAGCAAGTCCACATCCGGGCATTTGGATTGGACTTGGCTTGATGCGTACTTTGAATTGGATCAGTACTTGGGCTGCGACTGATGACGTTTCACAAGTCCACAAGAACACAAGTACAGACAAGAACGCAGATTGAGAAAGGGCCTATATCAAGTCCAATATCACAATATTAATGTACAGCCATACATTGCCAAGCATGTTATTGCCGCTGTAGCTCCGCTGCATTCTGAGTCTGTATCTGTTCAAATCAGTCGAGAGTCAAATGTTCACTATTTTGGATTCCAAGCTGTTATTTTCTGCCCGTTTCCCAGCGGTCGTCCGGCAGCAAGGCGTCATCCAGCCCGTCGGAGAACTACCAGCTGGCGAGGCGCCGCACCCTGCAAGTGGTGGTCAGCGCTCTTCTGACGGAGAGCGGCTTCGAAAGTGCGGAGAAGGCGGCTGTCGAATCACTCACAGAGATGATGCAAAGCTGTAAGGATGCTTCATTTGGTTGGATTTCTTATTTTTGAGGGTTGTTTCTGCGAGTTAACCAATACATGTTGTATCTCTTTTTTAGATATAACGGAAATAGGCCGTTGCGCTAAAGCCTACTGTGAACATACAGCCAGGAGTGTCCCCACGCTCTCGGATGTCGTTGTTACGCTCATTGAGATGGGTGAGTGCGCGACACCATAGTCGTCATTATAATCAACCATTACTTGATGGGCGGAATTTAAATGTTATTCTGTTATTTTTTTCCACACAGGTTTCAATGTAGACGCCCTCCAAGTCTATGCAAAAAGATCACAGAGGATGGTTATAACAGCCCGTAAGTAGTAGTATCTATGTCTCCGATGTACATCTTTTTTGATTTGTTTTCCCCCATTTTTTATTTTTTTTTATTTACTGAAAACCCTCTTTTTTCTATATTAGCTCCAGTGACGAACCCCCCTGTGACTCCCAAGGCACTGACAGCTGGACAGAAGCGCCTGCATCCCTCCCACATCCCCAGCCACTTCCCAGAGTTCCCTGACCCTCACACCTACATCAAGACCCCTGTGAGTACAGTGAGCACACCCTGCTCGGTGCCTCCCTCCGCCTTGCGTTCAACGACAAACCTTTATTTCCAGCAGCCCGGCTGAATGGCACTTCTTCTTCTTCTTTTGCACCCTGCAGACGTTCAGGGAGCCCGTGTCCGACTACCAGGTGGTGCGTGAGAAGGCGGCGTCTCAGAGGAGGGACGTGGAGCGAGCCCTCACACGCTTCATGGCTAAGACGGGGGAAACGCAGAGCCTCTTCAAGGATGACATCACGGCCTTCCCACGTGAGTGACCCCGGCCCGGTTTGCCGCCGAGATGTCAAGGAAGCCCTTCTTTGGTGTCAAGGAAGCCCTTCTTTGGGGCTGTGTTGTGGCAGGAATCCTTTGATGCGATGTGCGTGTCACAACATAGGAGCCACGACTCAATATATCACAATGCGATTGGACATTGATGATGATTGACAAGCGATAACCTTCCTAACTGGACGTGGGCGTAAGGAACTGGTGTGAAGATTATTCCTCTTTGAAACCATCTCATGCATTTCTCCTATTTCTTTTTTACAAAATCCATACTGATTCTTACTTGTTCCTATTCTACATGCTGATCAACTTGTCAAAAACATAGCTTGGTGGATCATTCAATCTAGTCTTGATCAAAAATGTCCATCTCATTTCAATATCCTATTTATCTTGTTTCTAACCATGAACCACACTCATAGTTGCTGTGCTACAAGGTTGGGGTCTTGTTGGATAAGATGTGATAACACTTTATTACATGGTTCTTGGCAGGTCCTTGAGGTGCTAGAATTGAAGGAATTTAAATTCAGGAATACCTTGAAATACCTTGAAAATACCCTTCTCTTTGCTTGAAAAGTCAGTGGAAAAAAATGTGACCTTTGAAAACCTGTGATATTCCACCTTATTTGTTATTCAAATCGTTACATACTAGGATTTTCCAGAATCACTTTTACAACTTAAGATTATGCCAGGGAAATGTAAATTGAATCCAACACGGTTATAGACACTTATGATTGTAGATGAAAATTAGATTAATAATAGATATTTACTAATAGAAATAATAGGCAATGAGACTAAGATTATAGTCCTTGAAAGTACTTGAATTAAATTCTGCAATGACAGCATGAACCCTGTTAATAATCCTCGGGCATGGAATTCAGGAACCCCAACTCCCGAGAAATTTCCATTCATTGTTTGCGGAAAGCACAATTTCTCCACAAGCGTTCCAAGCGTCGGCTCAAAGGAAGTTAAGAAGAAAAAAATGCTCCCTAACCAACGTGTGTGTGTGACCTTAATGCCTTTTGTGTGGTCAGTGATCGCGGCGCGGCCCACCTCCATCCCCTACCTGAACGCCCTCCTGCCGTCTGAGCTGGAGCTGCAGACGCTGGAGGAGACGGACTCCTCGGAGCAGGACGACCAGACGGACAGCGACAACACGGCCGGAAACATCATCACCGTGAGTCATCCTTGACTAATTCCCAGCACAGCGGGGCTGTTCATCAGCCAGATGTTTTGTTTTTTTCCCTGCTACTTTTTCCGTGCATCTTCCCAGAATCATATCCACGTTTCTCTGGTTTTGCTGCATTTTAAAGTGTGGAACTAGACCGGAAAACCAGCGTCTAGACTATAGTCGAGGCCATCTCTTCCCATATCTCATAATGGGATGCAGTGTTGCCATAATACTAAACTTTGATACAAAACTTAATAATAATTACTAACTCAAAAACCAACACACCAAAGGAATACAAAAATATCTCCACACAGTGATTTGGTTTCAATTAGAATTTATTCTTGACTCAAATTGACTACTACTTATCATTTCTTGAGTCTCGGAACAAAAAAACAGAATGTTGCAATAGAACTGCAATCCAACACGCATACGAGGCTCAAGGCGATTGTGATCTGCCCGTGTGTCTGAGCGAGAGAAAGTCATTTTCTTCTTTCCAATCTGGGAATGTGGTTATTAGTTTAAAGCAGAGCTTTGTTGGAACTAGGGATGTTAACGATTCTACTATTACCGCTATCACTAACATGACTATTTGACTCGATTATCAGTATCAACGGGAGTCTTTGTGGGGGCAGTAGTAGTACTCAGTGGAAAGACAGGGGGCAGTGGAGGAAAATAATAGCCGGTGGAGGCTTCCGGAAATACGAACAACAAACATGAGGAAACTGTTTATTGTTCCTCAGCAACTAATGCTGCGGGCAGACGGAACACGGTAGATATGGTAGATGCGGATAACGGCACTTTCTGAACGGCACGGCGGGGTACCATGGCAAAACGAAACAAGCAATATGTTGCTTTGGTGATGGCTCCAATAAAATATATAAAACTTAATTATTTGTATTAGCCTCTCGTTGTCCATATCTGCACCAGACTGCTATGTGACATCCGGCTCATTCGTCACGGAGGACCTCAAAAAGTTTAAATATTTAACTCGCACAAAGACAGGCGGTCAATATTCCTGTGTGGTGAACCAGCTCGAAGAGTCTTGCCTCGAACTTCTCCATTTTGAAATGAAATGGAACGATGAGAAAGGCCCCTCGTGCCCCGTCACAAAATCTAAGACGTGCGGGACGTTGCGTAGGTCCCCACGCCCCATGGCCCCACCCCCTGGTGACGCATTAGCTTTTATGCTATCAAATAAACGACGATTGTTTGTTAAGGTTAACAACTATCGATTAAGGAAATTCCTTTACACTTAGAACAACTTAGAAAAATAAATTCCGGGTAATGATCTTGTTGAACATGGGGATTCATCTTTTCAGAAATTTCCAATCGATGTTAAAAATAAGACTTTTCGGTGCCCGCTTCCGGGACATTCCACGTCAAAACCTTCAATTTGAAGACTCTTTGCCATTGCAGGATGATCCGGGCGCAGACAAGGAGAACTCCATGCTTCCCCCGGGCGGGGTGGTTCCCTCGGCCAAGGTCAACGAGGAGAACATGATTGACAACCCGTACCTCCGGCCCGTCAAGAAGCCCAAAGTACGGAGGAAGAAGTGAGACAGCGAGCGGAGATAAGACCCAAGACTCTGACTCATACCCGCTGCGAGGTTTAGTGACTCCAGCACCCAGTTGTCGGTGGTTCAGTCCGGTGGAGGAACCCACCGAAGCCATAAGTGAGATCCTGGACTCAATACCTTACCGTTAATAGGGCAATACTGCCAGATACTCAGACTACAGCAATTTAATTGAACTGTTGTTCACAGTTTCTTCCCTTTATTTTATTTTTTTGTCATTGTGATTACCTTTTTCTCCCTGGGTTTATTTAAGAAAAAAGCACGTTATTAAAAAAAAAAAACGAGAAAAGAGTCGAGTCAGAGGGTGATTTTGTCAATAAAAATACTTTTTCTTTTTTTTTTTTTTACTTGTTTTATGAACGTTTGAGACCATTGTTATTGCCATAGTACAAACTCAGGTACGCCATATTGGCCCTCTGCTTCTTGAAGTCCTTATCAGAGTTTAGCTGAAAATAAAGGAGAGAGACAGGCATTGTGTGTTAGCACGACCTACGGCTGAGGTGAGTTGCCATATAATCATGAGTAATATTTGTTCAATTTCTAAAAAAACAAACAAAAAAAAACTAAACGTGGGACCTGGGGTAGAAGGATCTTAACCAACCCCCCCTCTTTTTTTTTTTTAATCTACACCTCAATCCCCATCATTTAATAAATGTTTTAGAACAGCATAGAATTCTTTTGAGAACACCTTTTATGCTGCATAAATGAAAATGTAAACTAATTTGTGCACTGCTGTGGGCTCCTATTCAAGTTCTGTGCATACATAAGATGTATTTAATACCAGCTCAAGACTCAAGTAAATCCTGAAACTGTGTATTTGATTTTTAATCTGTTTTTTTTTAAATTCCCTATTTTCTACGTCGGTTATTTAGGACAATTACCCCCGGATTGAAATGATTGAGTTAAAGTATCGTAGCTTTAATGTTTAACCCACCTCTGCCCGCAGTGTTCTCTTCTTCAGCTGAGGTATTTTAGACCAATCTGGCGTACCAAAGCTCATAGGCCAGGCAACCTTCCTGCCCAGAACAGTATCATGAGCATAAGTCCCGGGTCTGCGTTTAGATTTAAAAAACAAAGCTTCAGCCAAATGCCTTTGAATTAAACTTACAGATGCTATCCTGTCTCCGTCTCTTCTTAGAAAAACAATCACCCGGGATTGGTGTTGATCGATTCCGTGTTGTTCGTGAAGCGGAACGTGTTGGAGTGGAAGGGGGTTTTGGCAGTGGGGGCCGCCATGGTGGACTGAGCTTGGTCCTGCTGGTACATCTGGGGCGACGGGGTCACTGTCTTATGGAGGCAAAGAACAAGAATGATTATTTTAATAGCACTTTTCATACACAACAGTCGTAGTAATGAGCTAGGCGAATTTAATAATTCGAAAGAAGAAAATACTATACTCAATTTCAGGGTTGAATGGCAAATAAGGTTTCAAAAAGGTTATTTTATTTTTTTTTTTTGCAAAAAAATATGCATTTGACTTGTGTGGTCGTATCCAGTTTATTTGAATGATAATCGGCTCTGACACTGGTTTGGTGTTTAAATGGCCTGCTGTGTAGCGTGGTCACCTTGTTGGGAGGCAGGAACCGCGGGCCCGTCCTGGCCGAGTATCCTCTCTTACTAATCGGCCTCGACTCTAGATCATGCGTCATGCTGCAGAACTGAGGAGCAAAGTGTCAGAAACGTTCACTCGTGATCGATCTATTTAAAATAAAATAACAAAAAGTAGGTGAGATTTATTTTTATTATTTTTTTTATTGCTCCCTCCCCCTGGGTACGGACCTTGTGGTTGTCATAGCAACCCGGGCCTCGGTGCGGTGTGTCCTGGCGCGTCATGTGGTTTCCGAGGCGATTCGGCGGAAAGTAAACGGGGAAAACTTTCCTCTCCTGGCAGGAGCCGAACGCCACGGTCGGCCTGGGAGCTGGAGATGGCGAGAAAGGCTTTTCATGTCTAAACGGCTGGCGACATGCCGGTGCACCAGTGGCCGATGTCACTGCGGTCACGCCGTCCGCGCTTCGGAGTGCATTGCGCGTCTACGCCGCTTCTTACGGAAAGGCCATGAAGCGTTGTCTAGAACTGTAACGTTTGTATTTTTCTTATTTTTCTTTGTTGAAATACAAACAAATACATACATTTGTCATTACGTTCTTTCACTACGGCCCCCTTTAATAATTGGATGTTAAAGTCATACGCAATATATGTGCGTGACACATGACACCCCTTGAATCTTGAATCGTGGATACGCATGCGTCGCTGGCAGATTTTTAAAATTCCATAAAAAACGATATAACCGAATTGTTTTCAGCAGACTCCACCCTATTCTTGTTGTTTAGCACTTTTACTCTATTCACTAGAGTTATTTTTACAGATTTGTTTTTAAACTGCCTATATAGCAATGCGTGGGTTGCGTATGACTTTACATCTAATTATTTTTAAAATGCTGTATAGAAAGAATAACAAAGTAATGACAGGTGTATTTGTATGTATTTCAACAACAGAAAATAAGAAAGAAAAAAAACCCTGCCCCCCTTTTTAAAGCTGCGCGGCTTTACCGTCGACAGCGATTTGGACGCGCAATGGATTTTGCGGCGTAGAGGGCGTGGCCGCAGTAGCACGTCGGTACTGTTACCTGGATCCGCAACTGCCATGTTCTCCTCTTGTTTAGAAAACAGGTCGCGGTGCGTTGATTATGCAAAACGTTTGAGTAGAGAACTCCTTGCGATAGTGTCAGATTGTGTTTATGTAAGTGGTAGGAAACAGGCAAGACGCTCTGCTTTATGGCGTCGGGGTCGTGATGTCATAGAGGCGGGGCTACGGGGAGGGTGTGGGGTTCCCCTCATTTGTTTACATGTTTCCATGACGACTGGGTTTGTGCTGGCAAACAGATAGTAGGTACTCGTAGAGGTAGGGGCAGCACGACTTTCCCATTTCTCTTGGGCCTAATTTTGGGGCATAGCAATGGTAAGAACTATTAATTGTAACAATTAAGTTGAAAGCACACAATAATAAGAGGCACATAAAAATGGCCTTTCGTTAATAGAAACGTCAAACGTCATCTTTCAAAGGAAGTATAGCGAATGTGAAGCCGAGGTCACGCTGCTGGAGCGAGCCGCCATATTTGGGGTCTGCATTTTCTAGGTAAAAGACGTCTGGGAAGTCTTGTCGGGTGAAAAACTGCCACAGAAAATCTTGCAACCATCTCGAGTGAAACGTCGACCCTGCGTTTACTTCATTCATTTATCCATTTTTGTACATTTCGTATATTTTAGCTACTTCTCTATGCAATTGAATGAAAGTGATCATCCAAAGATGGTGACCGGAGTCCATAGCAACTGTTAAACTTCACATTCCCCATTTCCCGTGGCGTATCGTAATGTTTCTTCAAGGACTGAACAAGGACCTGTCGTCAAATGGAAGTGGTTTCATTTGAACTCTTTTCTCGGTCAAACAACATTGTCCCAAGTTTCTTATTTGACTCCTAAACAAAGTAAGTACTTCTGCAAGGCATCAAGGCAACAAGACTGTCTGTCGACAAGCAGCGTTCAGATTCCTATATACAGGTAATTACTTACCACCAGGCCTCTCCATCTCACGTGCCATGTTGCCGAACTGAGAACCAAAACATCACAGTTGACAAATACGTTGAAATTGAAATGATTCATGATTAAAGGTAAAAAAAGTTTTGTTCCCAGGTACAGACCTTGTGGTTGTCATAGCAACCGGGGCCTCGGTGTGGAGCATCCTGGCGGGTCGTATGGTTTCCAAGGCGATTTGGTGGGAAATAACTGGGAAAGACTTTCCTCTCCTGGCAGGAGCCAAATGCAAAGATCCGCTTGGGAGCTGAACATGCACGACAATATTTTATTTTATTGTTGCAAACAGATTAACATCCAAATGATTGGTGACGTGCGGTGACATATGACAATGTCAGTGGTCTCAGTTTACGGTTACCTGGATTCCGAACTGTCATGATAGGTAAATACGGTGACCAGGTTTATGCAAAAACGTAAACTAGAAAATTCCTGGTGATATTGTGAAGTGTGCTGGCTCTGAGTGAGTATGAGTGTTTATGTGAGAGGACAGTCTGGAGGCAGTCTAAGAGACAGTCTAGGAGACTGTCTAGAAGACAGTCTAAAAGACTGTCTAATAGACTGTCTGGGAGACAGTGGGGGAGACGGTCAGGGAGACAGTGGGGGAGACGGTCAAACACTCAGCTTTATACCGGGAGAGTTGAGACATCACAGTGGGAATTCCCCTAATATGTACACATGTACTTCCATGACGACAGAGCTTGTGCTGATAATCTCAGACAGCCACTGTGCCAAATGTGTGAAGAGGGACTGTGAAGTTTGAGGGTTGCCATGGACTCTGATCGCTTTCATTCAACTGCATAGAGAAGTAGCAAAAATATACGAAATGCACAAAAATGGAGAAAGAAAGGGGGAACACGAAGGGTGGAGGTTTCACATGATGGTTGCAAGATTTTCAGGGGCAGTTTGTCACCTGACAAGACTTCCCAGACGTCTTTTTACTCAAAAATGCAGACCGACATTCACAGTCAATGCAAGTGATGTCCTAAATATGGCGGCTCGCTCCAGCAATGTGACGTCAGCTTCACATTCCCTATTGGAAGTAAATCAACAATTTGGTGTATAATTTGCCAGAAATGTGGAAGTTACAGCGAGTTGAGTGAAAGATACACAAATGTGGCGACAGAGATTGAAGATGAGCTAAAGAGGGCTGAAGAGATTAACATTCCACAATGGTTGTACACATGGTGCGGCCTTCATAAAAAATTACTGCATCTCAAAAACTATTACAAGTTTTAGAGTTTTGCATCGAGTAGCAGGACGAAATTGCCTTCCTTTCGATGTATAATATGCGCGTGCACTTGCAAACCTGCGGGAGCTGTCACGAGTTACAAGTGTGTGTCAAAGTGGCAAATTTTCTCTGCCGCAATCTATTTTCTAATAGGAAACCTCTAGGGCCAAGATTTGTTCTACTTCTGTAAAAAGATGGCAACCCAACGTGGACTGAGCCAGACATTTTGATGTATTTCACATTGATATGGCTTGAAAAGTGTGAGAGGAGTACTGTGGTGATAATATATTAATAATAAAATAATCAAGAATAAATGAATACTTGAGTTAAACGCCTATATGAACTACAGACAAAAGCATAATACATAAGAAAAACAAGTGGCACATAAAATGCCCTTCTGTAAATAAAGTCATCTCTCAAATGAAGTATCGATTCATATGCAGAAGAAATAGCTACAACCTTGAAGTGTGCAAAAATAAAGAGAAATGTTCGAGGCGGTGCAGTCACATAAAGTAGCCCAAAATCTCAGATCTTTTTTTTTTTTTTTATTATCACCCATAAAAATTTATTATTACTGATGGCACATCTTAATGTTTTAACAAGGATCCGTCAACAAGTGGAGGTTGTTTTAACTTGAACTCAGCGTGGCGAGTTGAGGACAGAACAAGAGACATTTCATATAAATAAATGACATCAGCAGATTTCTTTTCTGTCTAACAGCGTTGTACCAAGTTTTCTCATGTGACTTCCTAAACAAAAAAAGCAAGTAGGAAGGAATTTCCAAAAAGGCAACATTTGATTGTCTTAAAAGACAAGCAGCTATCAGATTCTTACACACACACACACACACACACACACACACACACACACACACACACACACACACACACACACACACACACACACACACACACACACACACACACACACACACACACACACACACACACACACACACACACACACACCATTCATAATTAGTCTTTAAATTACAGTAGACAAAACAGCAACGATCATGGTCTAGAACAGTAAATAATGCAACAGCAGAATTTATGTGTGATGTCAGAACAAAAAAGTGTTTTGGGCAAGATAACGACAAAAGTCATCTCCTTGAATTTGCAAACAATGACAAAAAAAAACAAAAAAAACGAACAATTTTTTTTTTTACAAATGGATTCAAATCAGAACGGTAAACATGCTCTTTCTTATTTTGGCACTTGTGAATAAGGAGGGTGAAATTTTCAATGGAATGGTCCTTGTGCATTAAAAACTAAAACAAAACAAAACCCAGACATGACCGCGAGGAGAAACAATCAATTTCATATCTTTGGGTGACTGCTAGGAAGGCAATTTCAGGCCACAAATTGAACGCTTGTGGGCTGTGTCAAATGCATCCACGGAGAACAGTTCAGAGCTGCGTCTTTTCTGACGAAAGGGGAAACTTGAGTGGAAGGGGGGGGGGGGGGGCGTGTTTTACTCCGACTGAGGCACGGATATGGACGGACCTTTGGGGTCATCGAAGCGGTCCATGGAGCTGAGCTGCATGATCATGTGGAGGCCGTAGGCGAGGATCAGCAGCATGAGCAGCGAGGTGAGCAGCCCCATCCAGATCCCTGCCGTGAAGAACCCCGCACAATCGCTTGCGTAGGAGAAGTTTGTCCCGTTTGCCAAACCGAAGCCCTGGATCTGTGTCGGACGAGAAAACGAGCAGGGAAATCACATGCAGTCATTAAGACATGGTCTCTAGTTATAAAACATAAAATCAATCAAAAACTATAGTCCTTGCGTGGCAACCGCTCACCTATAAAAAGACTACACGTACACGGAAAGCCTATTGCACAAGTTGAAGCCGGTTGCAGCTGTTACTGGATATTCTTGTGAAAATGTGTCGCCACACATTTGCATTGGTGGGATGCATCCTGGGAGCTGCTTTCAGCCAATCAGACGTCGCTGCGCTTTAAGCCAATCGCATTATGTTTAGCTTCAAAGCAGCTCCCCGCTGTGAGCCAATCAGGTTCAACATTGTTGACTGCGTTTGAACAGGAGACATAACACGCTTTACTAATCTAATAAACGATGTATTCACTGCCTCAACTGACAGCTTGAAAAGGTACATCAAAGCATGTATTTATTTTCCCTACAATTTTTAAAGCCATAATGGTGGTAAATGTTAGTCTAATTTCGGAGTTTCTTTTGGATTTGCCATATTTAGCGAATGCACATGGCATTTCAAGTGTAGAATTATGACGCAAATCGGATTTGCTTTTGACGAGACAAGGACTTTATACTACCCCGATCGCAACATTGCTATTGTTTTACCTGGAAGTCTACAAAATTAAGCCTCCATCGAGATGCGTTTTGGGTGGCTTCACCGGGCACAAGCAGGGCATTTCTGAAGCTGTTGACCGACTGGCAGTGGAAGGAGTACTCCGCCGGGGCGTAGATACCGTGGCTCCCACTGAACGACGCAGCTTGGCTGTTGGACTGCAGGTGCACCGTGTCCAGGGTGAACCAGTTCCGGGCAGACACTGGAAAGAACCGCTGACTCATGGCAAAACTGGTGATACAGAATAATATTTAGTACTGTACTGCAGTGTATCAACACACAAAGAGGCGATATGCCCCCACGTCTTTATAACCGTGACAAAATATATTTTACTTGAACCCTCGTTTTCTGTGTCAAACGCATCCCGTTTCACTCACCTTAGAGTGATGCCAGATGGATAATTAAGGACAAGCCTGGTTGAAAAAAAAAAAAAAAAAAAAAGTAGGGTATGAATATCCCAACTGCATTAACAGTCACACGTATATTCCTTAAACTCTGTTGAGATATACTGACGATAACACAGCTTGATTAGTATTTATAAAGACAGTGCGTGAAGACGTGTTCTCACATAGAGTTTGTGCCGTTACAAATGGAGCCGTCCAGAGTCGGGGTCTGGACGGTGAGGTCGATCCAGCTCGCGGTGCCTGCGAAGCTGACGTTGAGGTTCTGAGCCCAGAGCATGATGCAGGGACTGTCGGACACGTTGTACATGATGGGAGGTCGGACGTCACCCACTGCGGCAGCTTGAAGCAGCGAGCGACCCTGAGGCTGGCCGGACATGGACGTCTCCAGACTTTCCTGTCGATGTAGATGGAAAAGTTTGAGGATTGACACACTTTTTAAAAATTTTATTATTATTATTAAAGAGGTATGTTGTAGGCACATAGGAATACACCGTACATGTGATGGCTGGAGTCCTGTATATATGGCAGTGTAGGGGACATTTTTGGCTTTCACGATGCGCAAAACTTCTCCAATAATTTCATCTGTAGGAAATAAAAACACAGCTCAGTCCCGCATGAGCCACGCTAGCGTCCTGGTAATTGCATTCCCTTGATTCCAAATGCTTAAAACTTACCATTCTTGTGTAAAACTTCCTGACACGACTTATGGATGCTGGAAAAAAAAAATCCCCACAGGTTTAATCAAAGGAACATTATACTTGCCTAAATTACTCCTATAATCCTATAGTCACCTGGCACAGTACGGAAGGTTGAAGAGCAGCAGGTTTCTGTCAGCTGCACTGAGTTGGAGATGTGACAGAGTATCTGGGTCGACAAGGAGAGGGGAGACACCCAGCTTTTCTTGGAGCAGGTCCAGTACCGCACTGGATCCCCTCCATTCCGAAGCAGGGAGCACGAATGAGGAGGTGGAAGAGTGCAACGCAGCCTGGAAAACAGACATCGTTGGAATACGAGAGAAGTCACGAAAATGTAAACGCTGCGTCTGTTACTGCTCTGCATGCATGCGGCGTCAAAAAGAAATGTGAACAAACTTCAGGTTCAACAAATCATACCTCGAGGTTTGGAAAGGCACCCTCTTCCTTGTTACCAAACACTCCTCCAAACTTTGTGAAGTCCTCTTGGCTTAACTACATCAAAAGAAACAGAACCAAATCAGGTCAACTGATTGGCAACAGATAGGTGTGACATCACAATCATCTTGTAACCGCGGCAACATTTGCGCAACTATAACGACGCTTTTAAACGCAAATCCCATAGCAATCTTAGGTCCACTCTTCAAAATGTTTCTACGTTTCTGGCACGCAAGGACAGACCGCCTGCGAAAAGTGAAACTGAGCAAAACAGGAAACGGTCGCCACAGCTCATTGTCACATTGCTGTGGAAATTCCAAAGCTTCTGGATGACTGTGTCACAACCCCGTGAGCAGGGAGGCGTCACTGACTCATTTCTCGACTAAATTATAATAAACCTATATATATTCCACATGGGTCAACATGCTATGTTTATTGTAAAAAAGGTGCATGAAAAATCAGCCAAGTGGTCGTGGGCTGTTGGCTAAACATTAACATACAAGTACCGTGCATTACCAAAGAATGGCAACTCCAAAGGCAGTGCAAAACAAAGTATGTAGCGTAACAAAAACAACAACAGCAATAATATTATAGTCTACGACAGGGTATTGCATGGCGATATACAGGGTGTGTATATTGAATATGAGGGTTTTTAGGCGCTGGAATAGATTTTCTCGAAGGACGAACCTTGTCCTGCAGAAACAGCAGCACAGTGTGAGGGCCGGGTCCCAGGGCAGAACGCAGGTAGTTCACCAACTGGCTGCTTGACACGATGTGACCGGCGGCAGGTGGGGCCACTGGGGACAATCTGGGAATCACACCAAGGGAACAAGCCATTGAATAAGAAATCCAAAGCCAGATCCAGATCCAGATCCAGATTTTCTAAACCGCTTCTTATCCCGACACAACTCGTCGCCGCGTTAGCATTAGCTTCCCTCGACAACCGGGGAGCCGCTCGGACTCAATCACGCTGCAAACACACTCGTACCGACCTTTCGCTGGACCACAGCAGCAGCGGCACCTGGGGAACCGCGCTCGCCGACGCCAAGAGCGCGTACAAAACCCCGATAAGCGCCACCGAACAAACTCCGCTGCAACTTTTGCTTCCGGCCATTTTCCTTTTTTCCTTTTTTTTTCTTGCAGCTCCCGCTTCCGTTGACCGCGTCACGTGACACGAGCCAGCTGACTGTCATGTGCGCGCGGCCCACTTCCGGCTCTTTTCGCCCCGCCCCCCCCCACCCCCCCACCCAGATCAGCCGCTGGGAGACCGGAGTTCCGACGTAAATACTGTGGAAGTCGATCAAAATGAAAACCTAATTATATACGACGACTTTAAAAAAAAACCATATATATATACTTCTTCAATAAATTACATTCATGTAAATATATTCTTTTTTAAATATCGGTAGTAAACTAACTGTATATCATAGTCACAGCCAGTTGAACCCTCTCCACATGATCTACATTAGCGTTAGACCTTAAAAGAGTTGTTGTTTTTTTTTTTTTTACTTTTTTGAACCTGGGTCTATACTTGTATTATAATCTTCCAGCCGTAGAGATACTGCATTTACCGATTAATCGAATTTTAACAAGGTCCCAGGAAAGCGTGGCAGCAGAAAGACGAACCATGACGTAATAACAAACCAATGAGACGTCGCTATCGTGTGAAAGTCCTGTTTCAAAAGTGCCGTTTGAAAAAAAACAACAACCCCACACACACACACAAAGGGGCATTAGTGGAGTATGAGATTATTAAAAAAAATAAAATTATATATATATATATATATATAAAGAGTGAAGGCGGGGTCCCTTCGAGATGCGCAACGTTCGCACGACGGACGGCGCCAAAAGTCACAAACGCCACCGGGAACGCGGCGCGGTGACGTCAGCGCGTCGTGGTCGCGCCCCGAGCCCACGAGCGGGGCCACACCTGGGCACCTGGCAGCTGTCCGTGGTGCTGGTGCTCCGGCCACGCGCCCCCCTCCCACGCACCGCGCCGACCCGCCGGCTCAATTGTAACGCGGCGAATGGGTTGTTTTCATCGAACGCAGGAGGAACGCGTTGGCCACGGTCCGCGTACGCCGCTTGACCGTGGTTATTGCGATTCCGCGGAAAGGGCCCGGGGACCGGGGAGGAAGTCCTGCACAGCGCCGACACAGCTGTGGCGGCGGAGGGATACCGCTGTATCCACGAGCTGCTGCGCCTACCTCATATTGTAAAGAGGCGGGGAGGATAAACAAGGGGACGACAAAAAGAGCCTTTCTAGGCACAAAATGAAGCCCGTGCGAAAACGCCGCAATAAAAGTTACGCCGTGCGAGCCGAGTCGTTGAAATAAGCACGTAAAAAAAAAAAAAAAAAAAAAAAAAAAGAACAGAGGAAAACAAAGCGGCCGTCACTGTCTTGTCTATTGTGCGGATTGGGTGTGTGCGAGAGGGGGACTCGGAGGATGTGCACTATTTGCCGACGCGGAGGAACATCATTCCAGAGGCGTTCTGCGTTTTGGGCCATCTTTGGTCGTCCTCGCCGGTGACAGTGTGGACCGTATATTCCACTGGTCATTCGTCCCTAATGATCAATAAATAAGATTCGACGCCAAGCGACGTATTCGAACACACTCGGACCGAAGAACGAGAGGCGTTCGCGGGGGTTTTGTCGACTCACTGGGCATCCGTCATCCTTCGACACCCTTCAGTTTTTACAGGGCGAAAGAGGGCGAGCCGGGAGAGGATCCAACATGGATGAGGAATATGATGTGATCGTTCTGGGCACCGGACTCACAGTGAGTGATCGAGCGAAACATACCCATATCGATTCGTTGTTATTGTTATTAATATTATTAACGATTAAGAAAAACGAGTTTATGGTTTACTATGAGTGGGCCGAAAGGGATGGTCCCCGCATCCCCAGAGCGCTTGTGCTGTTCCGCCGGAAAATGCTCTGAAACGTTATTTAATGAATCCCACTGGAATAAACACTGCCAACCGTTGTGCCTGTGCATAATACGAGAGATTGCACGTTCGAAATTCGCAGAATCCGGCGTTTTTCTCCCCACCCCGGTGATCGGGAGCAGTTTAGGCGTAACCCTATATGACGGTCCCTGTTTTCACAGACAGGCCTCCATTCTCAGGTCTGCACCGTGGCCGGGGTACCGCCGATCATTCACTTCTCTGCTGCCTTTCACTGGCTCGTGTGGCTCGGGTTCAGCCTTTACAGTGTGTTGAACGAATGTGTTTGGTCGTATGATTTCCTTGTTCTTTGAAATATATTTATTTTAACCTACATCCCCTAATACAAAGTATTACGCGATGGATGGTTTTAGCGAGATCTAGTCGAGCACAATTCCATTCACAACATTTAAAAATGTATAATAATAATAATAATAATAATTAAATAACACAATAAAATAGTAGTTATAACAACAATACTAAAAATAAAATAATAATAGTAATAATAATAATAATAATAATAATAATAATAATAAATGTCTCAATACCGATACTGTCACGCATGCGCACAACCTTAAGTCAGCCCCCCCCTTCATGCTATCAGGTTATCCAGTTGGTTCTCCTCCTGTCTCCTCTAGCGCACGCGGTTGCTCAGCCTTTCTTTACATGTTTAGAATCGTTTTCTTTTATTGAGTGTTTCCTAATTGCTGAGGTCTCCTGGCCGTCCCCTTCTAGGAATGCATTCTGTCCGGGATCATGTCTGTGAACGGCAAAAAGGTGCTGCATATGGACAGGAACCCCTACTACGGCGGGGAGAGCTCTTCCATCACCCCACTAGAAGAGGTCGGTCCAGTGCTTACAATCTCCCAGGGAGCAATGCAAGCAATCAATGTGTTTTATGGCTCCTGTTCCATGGTAGATTCAATTCCGTAGGACTTGTTTTACCGGTGTCATCATCTGTTGTCGTCTCTTTTCCGCAGCTTTACAAGCGCTTTAGTCTCCCGGACAGCCCTCCTGAGTCAATGGGCAGAGGAAGAGACTGGAATGTCGACCTGATCCCCAAGTTCCTCATGGCCAATGGTCAGCGCTCCATCTTGAAAACACATCCCTAGAGCTCCCACCACTCACAAAACACATGCAGAATGTATAGAAATGCAGGTTATTGTGTAGTTATTTTTAGTTTTTATTGAAAGGTCCATGAGGAGGTTCATCTTCTGTATAATCTCAAACTGACCAAGCGATGTGTATGTCTCACAAAAAATGACAGGTCAGCTTGTTAAAATGCTGCTCTACACAGAGGTGACGCGATACTTGGACTTCAAAGTAGTAGAGGGAAGCTTCGTCTACAAAGGAGGAAAGATCTACAAGGTGCCGTCGACCGAGACCGAGGCCCTCGCATCAAGTACGTCCCGTCGATCGGTGCCTTGACGGGCTGTGGCCGCAAATCCAGGAAGGAAATGTACTTAACGTTGCTTTTTTTGGGGTCGTTCAGTAAGACTCAAGCCTTTTCTTGAATCCCCAGATCTCATGGGAATGTTTGAGAAGCGAAGATTCCGCAAGTTTCTCGTCTTTGTGGCCAACTTCGACGAGAACGACCCCAAGACGTTTGAGGGCGTGGACCCGAAAGCCACCACCATGAGGGACGTTTACAAGAAGTTTGACCTCGGCCAAGATGTCATCGACTTCACCGGCCACGCCTTGGCCCTCTATAGGACAGATGAGTAAGAGCAGCCCAGGACGACCCAAGCCTTCTGTGTAGTCTCAAACCAAATGATAGCTGTTTCATTTTAGATCAACTTAAAGCATCAGTATGGCGAAATTAGTTGCATTTCACTCAGCTTTATTCATATTTTCTCATGGAAATACTAAGGCTCAACCAATGTGAATTATCCGTAAGAAAGTACGTATATGTTGTTAGTGATAATAAAAGGACAAGAGCTATCCATATTCCCATTAGCTGTAGTGACTATTTAGGTCACGTTCAATCAATTTTCTTGGTTTGACACCTAATTGGAAGCATCCATCTCATATATTTCGACTTAATCCTCCTCCTCCGACCACCAGCTACCTTGAGGTTCCCTGTTTGGAGACGATCAACCGCATCAAGCTGTACAGCGAATCTCTGGCCCGGTACGGGAAGAGCCCTTACCTCTATCCCCTGTACGGCCTGGGGGAGCTGCCGCAGGGCTTCGCCAGGTACGCCTCCACCTTGTGCGGTACCGTTTAATACCGTACGGCTCATTTTCACGTGCACGCAAACGCAATAAGGCTCCCAATTCTTATATAAATCATTCCCTCTCGACCAGATTGAGCGCAATCTATGGCGGAACCTACATGCTGAACAAACCGGTGGATGAGATTGTGATGGAGGACGGCCACGTGGTCGGAGTGAAATCCGAGGGAGAGGTATTCTTACACTGTATTGATGTTATCTCGGCGATCAAGCCACCGGCTATGAAACAAGTGGCATTATATATCATTGAGCCGATGCGTATCGACCTCTGCTCTCGGCGCAGGTGGCTCGGTGTAAGCAGCTCATCTGCGACCCGAGCTACATCCAGGACCGCGTGCGCAAGGCGGGGCAGGTGATCCGTGTGATCTGCATCCTCAGCCACCCTATCAAGAACACCAACGATGCCAACTCTTGCCAGATCATCATTCCTCAAAACCAGGTCAACCGCAAGTCAGGTGAGAGCCAACGCCACCTCCTGCCACATCCACCAAGTGGAAGAATGTAAAAAGAGGAGCAAGAAAATCTTCCTAGATGGGGTGGAGTTTATTATTCCTTTAATTAGTATACATTTTTTTTACCATCAGACTTTTAGGTCCCACGATAAATAAGGACCACTCAGAAATGCATATTTGAATAGATATTTCTTAACCATAGCCGCTCAGAGGGCGACCACCACTGGCAGGTTGATTCACATTAGCGAGTTGTTTCCCAAAAAACCCACTTATCTCTGTCTCTGGACTGACTTTGTGCTCATCCTAAACCTTTCTTTCCACCCTCCAGACATCTACGTGTGCATGATCTCCTATGCGCATAACGTGGCGGCCCAGGGGAAGTACATCGCTATTGTCAGCACCACGGTGGAGACTGGTGAGCCCGAAGCCGAGATCGAACCGGCTCTGGAGCTGCTGGAGCCCATCGACCAGAAGTCAGTCCCCTCTTTAGCTGTCCATGTCACTGTACACCTGTTATTAGTTAATAAAGAATGATGAATAGTAAATTAATTAGCAGTGTGTAAACAGCAAATTATGTAGCAGTGATTCCCTAACCCTTACCAGGTCTTTGAAATGCTTGAATTTCATCCTCAGAAATTTAAGTACTGGAATACCTTGAAAATAGCCCCTTTTGTGGAAAAGAATGTGATCATTGAAAACCTGTGATAAATAAGAGATACACTAATATAAATATAATATAAAATTTATATATTATTCATTATATTTTAATGAATAAACATCCCATAAAAAAAATTGATTGTATTTGTTTTACATGAAAAAATTGTGCTTTCATTTTGTAATGCCAGAATGAACCTGAAATTATTTTATTTTTGGCAGGTTTGTGGCCATTAGTGACCTTTATGAGCCCACAGATGATGGCACTGAGAGCCAGGTGGGTCCAAAAAAATACAAGTCTTTCTATTGTTTCATTCCCTTAGTGTTTTTTTTTTTGTTTTTTTTTCTCACTGGGACATACAGACGATGCTAACGGCGACGACGGTATTAATTCAGCCCTGATTTTTATCTCGCCCGTAGATCTTTGCCTCGCGGGCCTACGACGCCACCACTCATTTCGAGACCACGTGCAACGACATCAAGGAAATCTACAAACGTATGACCGGGAGCGACTTTGACTTTGAGAACATGAAGCGCAAACAGAACGACGTGTTTGGGGAGGATGAGCAGTGAACGGCCTCAGAGAGAGGGCTGGGCCAGGAGCGGAGGGGCGGAGGAAAGGATAAAGCGGGAGCGGAGCCTTGAGCGGGTGGGGTGGGGCGGTGCGGCGGGGTAAATAGAAAGCGGCGGGTAAAAAGGCACAGGGGTGTGTTTTGGCCTGAAGTGGTCCGCCTCCCTCCCCCGCGCCCCTCTCTCTCTCTTGACACACGTTCGTTTGAAACTCCCAAACGCTCGCACTCTCTCACACACAGACACACACACACACACAGACACACACACACGCGCGTTGTTCAGATGCTCACACTCCTTATCTCTGTCACTGAAAAGCAGGGTTGATATGGTCTTTCATTCCATTGTAGAATCTGTAATCATCTGTCGGCTATCCACTATTCGGGGTGAACTTAGTACCTGTTGCGATTTCCTTAAAAAGCCTTTCGTCCTTCCCGTCTTCGCATCGGATTTCGCTCGGCGTCGAAACTGTCGGGATCGCAAACCCTGACGTGAGGGAAGCGGAGTGGCTTTAGCGGAAGAATCATCCTCTCGCCGGGTCGCTTCCTGTTGACATGCATGCATCTTTAACACTCAGTAGTATTGTACATAGAACATACGTTAATGACACTGCAGTACGAAGGCTGGACCACCCCACGTATCACCCCTGTCGACCCTGCTTTCACTTTTCTCTTACTTGGTCTTTTACCCGTGTAATTTAATAGACTCTGCTCCTTTCGGCGAAATATTTTGGTCAGGCAAAATGTGATGACAAGTTCTATATCAACGCGCTATTCCGTGAACTGATAGTGCTCAATTTGCAATGTCGTGTTCCCTGTGCTAGCAGGCAAAGCTGAAAACCGGTGGCTTCTAACCGTCATACCCCGAAACTGTTCCGTTGTTTATCTCTGTCGTGCAGTGTCGATTCTTTGAATTTGAATAGTTTACTTTCTAACACTTGAAATGGTTGAATTGAAGAGTTTTATTACTATATATTTGGTGCACATTTCACTCGCTGAAGTTATGACGTTTACAAGAGCCGAGTCGGAAAACTGGGGGAGGGATCGGAAGTAGGGCCTGGTCGTTGAAGACGGGAACGTCGTGGAGAAGGTTTGTTTTGAGCGAGGGTCGTCTACGAGGAAGATGGGAGAGCGCCATGTATGGTGAATATCGCAGGAGACGCAGGTTGAGGTGCCGGGGGACGTGCCGAGGAGCTGAGGATGTACGTTGGCGGGGTTGGATTTTCAGGAAAGTTTCGCTTTTTTCGAGCGAAGAGGGTGAAGACTGAAATTTCGGCTCACAAGTGAAAGCACCGGATCGCGTCTCGGTCGTTTCAACCCTTTTGTGTTTATCGTCCAGATAGCCATTCCCCGAAAGAACTGAATCCTGTGAAAACATTAGAATAGCTGCATCGAGGAGGGGTGGGGGGCAAAGACGGACACTTCCACAACTTCAAAATAAGACCTGGTAGCATCGCAAAAGCCCCGAGGCCACAGTTGAAAGTGCCGCCCCTCAAGAATGAACCAATATGCATTTTTTTGGTTTTAGCCTTAATTTTGGGGGGAGGGGGTTCCAGTACATTTGGGCCTCGCTTCAAAATGGATAACTCGTCATTTTTAGTCATCCTTTAGCCGAAAAAATCCGGCCTGGTTCAAACCGGCCGTCGCTGACTATTGTTTGGAGAAGCTTGTTGACTTGAAGTATAAATGGTAGTCCACGTTGCACAGAGGAGTCGACTGAAAAACAATTAAAAATAAACACCCGCATCCGATCACGCCGGGCTTCTCGTTGCATTCCCGGATGAAGGCAAACCCTACGTTTCGAGGCAGTTTGGCCGCAGACGGACGGGCCAGGGGGGCTGCGATCTTTTCCTCTAAAACACTTAAGCAAGGTTGAAGCAGCTCCACTTCGCATCATCCCCGATGACTCAAAACAAAGTTCATATATGTTTGCCGTCGTTTATTATTTGTCTTATTGTTATGCTCTATTTATTTGACCTTCACTGACGTACTGGTGGGAGGTTTATGTCAAATGCTGAATATGCTAAGCTATTAGTATTTGTAATGGTAACTGCTAAAAAAAAGAAAAAAAAAAAAGAAAAAGCGGATTTTCAACGTGATGCACACCGACATTGTTTGTTTTTTGTTTTGTTACTTGCTGTGTCAGGATGTTATTTTGACCTTTCTTCACGGATCATTCCAGTGTCGCATCACAATATATATTATGATTAGCTGCATTCTTGACGAACAGGCTTTCGATGAGCGAATAACGGAGGCTGCCGAGTTGCGGAGCTGGATTCAAAAAAACGAAACAAAAAAAGACACCTACTGATATTTATTCGCGGCGGTTTCACACTGTGCGTCGTTCAACATTGTGTGTGGTCTTCATCCTGAAACCATAATGTCATTTATGAAAACTGGAATATTCTTTTAAGTTGAATTATATTTCGAGTCCACCCCTTCACCGCCAAATACTGTCCACTCCTTTTTTTTTTTTTTTTTTTTAATTTTATCGAAAAATAAAGCCTAATGTGTGGTTGTACTGTTTCAATTATCAGCCAGTTTGGCCTTTGGAAATTACTTTGGCAAGATCCGTTCGAGTTGACAGAAGAACTAGTTCAGGCTGAGTAGTAGACAACTTACAGTCCTTGTTTGATCACTAGTATGTGAACAATGCCTAATGTCTTGTGTAACAAATAAAATGAATTAAACTATGAATGAAATCCAGGCAAACCTGGAAAAACACTCCTCAAATTCCTGAGTTCTATTGTGTTTTCTTGGAAGACATTTTCTCCGAAGATCCGACAAAGCAAACAGGGCATTGACAATAGCCGATAATTTATTAGGACACTTTGGGGAAATGAGCTATACAAACACATTGTGATATACAGGAATTATATACACTGAGAAAATAGAACTTACCCGATGGTGTATTTCTTTTAAAAATAACATAAAATAATGACTATAAATATATAATAAAAAAACACCTTTAATCTAAATAGTCATTCATCTTCATCTGAGATGAATCCAATATATATCATTATGACAATATAATGAAGGCAATTTTGTGTGCAAGAATTCCTTTTTGACCGCTTAAACACAAACAACGGTTTTCCTTTGCGGTTGCCATGTGAACAAGAATCCAAAACTTGAATCCAATTCAAATTGAGTGATGCAAAAAAGGCACAATTTTATAACATCAACATTTCATCCCTAACTATATAAACGTACGTCACACGCCCTTTATTTTGTTATTTTCTTGTTTCATCATTTGTCTCTGTAAACGTAGCCCCCGCCCCCAACTACTCTCCTCGCCGTGCTAATGCTTCACAGCTCTCAGAGGAGTTGCGAGTGACTCATACTGCAGTTTGGAGATCTGCGATTGTGTGGCTGTGACTGGACTCCAGGGCTACAGAGCTTGGAACCCCAGAGTCCACGTTGTTCCAGAGGGGATCCATCATTGCTGTGATGGCCTGAGCTGTCCTGTAGGGGGCGGGCGGTGTCTACTCAGTTTTTAATTAAATTTCACAGGTGATCCACCACGTAGCTCTGGTACGGATGACCCAATAGCCTCTCCACCTCCGCCTTGGGGACCACCCAGCATTTGCCCCCGTGGCGTTTCCGCACGGTGTCCTTCAGGGTCTTGTCCTGCAAGGCGACCTGCATGTGTATCGACCCCCACCTGAGAGTCCCCCTGGCTGCCGCCCCCTCCTTGCCGGGTCGGTGAGCGCCTGAGTCCGGGTGGTCCTTCACCGGAGTCACGCTGATGTCGGCGTGCTGAAACTGGCCTGTGAACACGTAGAGGGTAGTGAGTAGAGGTCATATTAAAAGGGAAGTGTTCCAAACTAGCATGTAACAGAGAGTGTACCTAGTAGGCCTTGAGTCGCCGAGGAGAGCCCCTGTCCGTTGGTGATGTAGAAACCCAGGTGAGCCATCTGCAAGTAGCTGGGGTGCTTGTAGTGGTGAAACAGAACCAGGAAATGGACGTTCTTGGCCATCTCGATCCAGCAGCTCCGGTGGTTGTCCATGGCGACCCTCACGCCCTGTCTGGTGACGGATCCCTGTCGATTGACGGGTAGGGTGTCCCGCCCCTCCCCTTCCACCACCACGCCCCGCAGCGAGAGGGTGATCATCATGCCGGCGGAGACACCCACCGAGGAGGAGATCACCAGCTGGTCAAAGTAGGTACGAGAACGCTCTTCTGCGCCGTGTTTGGAGGGAGCGCCCATTAAGTGTCCGTCCACAATGATCCCTTATTGGAGAACAAATAAAGGAGACGAACCATGGGAATTGGATACTATTTTTAGGTTATTCTTCTACTATTTAGTCATTCATCTTTACATCTTCAACAAATTTAAGGAAACAAATGTTGGTTCCGCTCACCTCTCTCTGGGTCCTCTAGCAGCCTCAGTACGTCCTTGGCCCTGCCGTCGACAGTGAAACAAAGGTTCTGGTGCAGCTTTGGCAGCTGGACCACAAAATGAGGATCTCCGTCAACTGGGAGGGATACAATCCCACATGAAAAAGAGTTGAGTTTTAAAAAGGATTATTATTACATATTTGCAATAATAATAATTTAAAAAAAAACAAGCAATACGGGCTACTACCTGATGAGGAAAAGACCCTGACGGTGCTCAGCCTCGACGGGGGCTCTAAAAGGACAAGACATTCAACTAAAGGACAGTCCTCCTCACCCCCAAGCACTGAAATCAACAAGAAAAACAACGACTAAACTAAGCTGTGGCTTTATCATCCCTAAGTAGTTATAAATACAAAGTAAGGTTGATGTGCAGCAACCACAGATGGAAAGTACTTACCAAATGATTCTGTGTCGGCTGCATCGTCCCCTAAAAGCAAAATAGATTGAAGGAGATGAAAAGCGGTTTAAGTGGTTAACGGTAAGAGTTTGTCCCCAATTGAGTCCCTGCACTTACAGGAATCATAGTTCAGATCGTAGTCATAGTCGTAGGTTGCATCATAGTCTGGGAACAAAACGACAAACAATTGGAAACCTCTAAAATCCCCAAATCTCATTGTCATTCATAGCCACGTCGGTAGCATTATTACGAACACTCACCTTTCACAAGATCAATATCTATGTCATGGAGATCAAAAGGAAAGAAAAGGGTCAGTGGTCGACACTCCATCATCTGGTTGAACACAACTGAACACTGCTACAGGTTTTATATTTCTTACTTCTGTCAGATGAGGTATAATAAAAGTAAATATTTTGTTAATAATGTGGGAAAACACATTCACCTTTTCTTTGGATCTGGATGGAGGTGGAGACATCTGTTGGAGAGATTAGGAACACACTATTTTTTGGGGGTTTACTCAAACGGGTCTTGTTGACAGAGCTGTCACAATTATTACATAGCCGCCTGCCGGTGGCGACCTTTTTGTAAGATATTGGGATTCTGCACTAATGTTTCAAACTAAAAAATTCAAACTTGAAATTTTATTTTTAACCAATGTGAAAAATGTTGCAATAAATACAATGGGTATTAGAAATTAGCAGTCTACCTAAATTTTCATGTTTGAATCTTCAATGCCAATCAATGGCCCCTCTGCAGTACGTAGACCTGTGTTATTACACTATCGTAAGTTTTATTTTATGGCACTATTATAGGGGCAGATATGAAATATCACAAAGCATCACAAAGCATAAATGCGCTGAGCAGAATAAATTGAGCATCTACGACTTACCCAGAAGCCCAGCAGCCTCCCATAATTTCGGCCCATCTGTGACACCCGGCATGGGGGCGAAGGTGGCAGACAGCAGGGTGGCGATGCTGATGTCTGTGTCCACCTCAGAGTCTGTGTTATTGTCCCGGGAAGCCGGGACCGGGGTTGGGGCCGGGGCCGAGGTGACGGTGGGCGGCAGTCTGGTCATAACAGTCGTGACCTCGGGCGCCTGTGTGTCCGGTGCGGACGCGGTGCTGTTCTGCGTCTCTGAGGTGGGACGGCTCACAGCTGTCCTCGCCGTGCTCAGCTCGGGCATGTGAGGTTTCCCGGATGGCGGCGCGGGGTCGGTGCCGCCTAAACTCAGCGGAGGTGTGGTCGTCGACGTCATCAATGTCGCAGAGGTTTTCGTCGTGGACGGCCGGATTGGTTTTACCGTGCTGGACTGCGGGGAGGTGGAGGTTTTCCCAGGAGCCGGTGGCGGGACGGTTTTAAGGGAGTTCAGCAGAGAGACGGACATCCTTCCAGCAGGGGGAGCAGTCACCGTTTTAGGACAGTTTGGGGAAATGGTCGGTGCTTTGCCAGAAAGTGGCGCCGGGTTAGTTTTAGCAGAATTGGGACTCAAAGTTTCTGTGTTCTTTCTGGTGGAAGGTGGAGCCACCGTTTTGGTTGATGTAGGTAATGATGTGGATCTCTTGGGTTGTAGAGTGTTGGGGACAGGGTTGCCAGGAGGCGGCTGACGGGGCGGAGGCTTAACGGAGGGATGGTCAGGTTTAAGTTTGTAAGTCCTCGGGTTTGAGGGAGAGTTTGGCTTCTTGCCGGACACAGCGGCTGCTGTTTTGTTAGCAGCAGCAGCAGCAGTAGTAGTAGTAGTAGCTGTCGTAGTCGTTGTGGTGGTTGTTTTCGTGGAAACTATGTCTGGACTGGGAGTTGCTTCGTCCATATCCGGCTTCACCACCACTAATGAGGTGACGGGGGTGACAAAGTTGTATTTCAGGGAGAGGTTAGTGGCCTTGTCAGCTAGTAACTTCTGAGTCCCAGGGTCAGTGGTGTTCAGTTTGGCCAATAGCAGCTCTTTGATGGTGAAATAAGCCCAGAGACGACGCACAAAGCTGGAGATCCCTTCAGTGGCGCCCGTGCAACCCGCCGACGCTGCGGTCTCATTCCCTCTGGATTTGGAAGTCGACGTCTGACTGTCTACCTTCACCAGCTGCTTTGAATCCACCGCGCTCAGCGATACCTTCAAGGCTTTGATCCCCGGCTTCACTCGCCCAGTCACCACCAGCTCAGAGCCTTGGAAGTAGTTGGGGAAGAGGGAGCGGGTGACGTCGAAGGCCTGGTCGTCCAGGTAGGAGAGCTGGATGTCGGAGAGCAGCGGGCTGGCTACCTCATCGTAGAAGCCCTTCAGCTGCAGAGCGGCGTCTGCGTCCTCGTACACCATCCTGGCAACGCCTCGGTTTTCCAAGGCCAGGTGTTTCAAGAGGAGAAAGTCGGCATCGTCCCCAAAGGCGAGGCCGAACAAGGAGGCGGGGCCCAAGGCCTTCTTGGCGTTATTGAGGATCGTGTCGCCAGTGGTCACGCCGATGGTCGCCTCTCCGTCGGTGAGGAAGATCACCAGGGGGACGCGCCGGTCCCTGGACGGGCCGGAGGAACCAGGGGCTGGGGGGTGGACCAGCTGGGCGGCTGAGAGCAGAGCTGCATTGATGTTGGTCCCTGGTGTGAGAAAATGACACGGATGAGCGACAAAGGAAACACGGTTTGGGACACCGTGGGCAATTGACAATGCCACACCAACTCACATCCCTCAGCGATTATCCTCTTCACAAAGTCTTTGGCGTCCCGTACGTTCTGACGTGTTGCACGCACTGTCCGCCCCTTTTTCCATGTGTGAACCTTGTCTGAGAAGGTGATGATGTTGAAGTGGTCGCCCTCTCTGAGGTCTCCCAAAATGGTGGTCATGGCCTGCTTTGTCTGGTACATACATACAAGATGGATTAGCAGATAGAAACAATGGTGGAAAGCACACCTGAGTGATGGCTCTGACCCTCTCTATCCTTCTATGCCGGAGGAAAAAATAAATAAATAAACGTATAAAGTTTCTATTATACCTGTTTTATCTTGGTGCCAATCATGGAGCCGCTGACGTCAATGACAAAAATGACGTCCTTAGGGACCACAGGAAGCCGCCGAGGTGCGAAGTAGTGCACAAAGTAGCCGTCGTACACCTGAGAGAGAGAAATCAAGGCAGAGAAACACAAATCAAAGAGAAGCAACGAACGGCAAACGGAAAGAACAAAGCAATGATAACCGTGTTCACACCAAATAAGAGTTTTCAGATCGATTTCAGAAAGGGCTACAGACCTGGATATCACCGATGAGATCTCTAAGCTCCACGTCGTACTGGAGAATGAAGTCAGCGTTGATGCCCTTGGCGGACACGGCGTTCTGCTGCTGCAGAGTGGGGCTGTAATGAACCCGGGCACAGCCGGAGTTTTGCTCGACCACAGTAGACGGAGGTGCGTCGGCATCGGCTACAAGCCGAGAAAAACAAACTAGTAACTCTTGTAGGGATATAAGCGAAAGTAAGTGACTGATGTGTTTTTTCAGAAATTTTTTCGGAAATGCTTCCGGATAAAATTGAAGTCATCACAATCAAAATGGCAGCTTAGTCATTAAAAGGTAGCTATATCAAATGGACCATCCTTGCATGTATATTCACAGGCCAATTTTTGCATGAGCTATTTATTGTTTTTCTCCAGCACTCCTTGTTTCAGTATCTTGATTCTACAGTCACCCGCTACTGTATACATTCTTGATAAATAACTGATTTTCTGCTAAGTTTCAACTTAGCAGAAATGATTGTGCACTGTGAAAAAAATGTCTTCTTGGTCTGCGTCTTTGCAAATCCTCGCCTCAAAACGTCTGAGTGGTCGCTTTGTTCACTTTCACTCTCCATGAGAATCGACTTTGTTTATTACCAGTTGCCGTGGCATCGCTAATATGTGGTGTTCCATTCCTGACCCCACCGGTTTTAAGAATAGTTAAGGGGGCTTCAGGGAGTGAGGTGATCTTTGAAACCTTATCGATCTTAACTCCCGCATTTTACCTTTCACAGTGTTGGAGAGCAGTCGGCTGGTCTTGAGTGGGAGGACCCTGATGAAGCTGATGCCCGTCCTCTCTGTGATGCTGACCTCCAGGGTGAGGTTCTGGACGGGCTGGCCGGGCCTCAGGCCCAAGATGAGCTCATAGCGACCGAGTCGCCGTGGCAGGAGCTCCTCGTAGGAGAGGGAAAAGGACACTTCGGCCCCAGGTGGTACGCTCACGGCCACGCGGAACTTCTCAATCTCCCTTTCTCTGGGACACAGCACGGTGCACACACACACACACACACACACACACACACAATAACCTAATAACCTGACGTTGGCGGTTTTGAGTGAATTTTGGTACATTGTAGTTTGTGTACCAAAGTACCAAGTACTAACATCGTCTTTTCCGTTTTTACTAACTTGGTAGCAACGAGGCCGGCCGTTTTCCCTTGCTTCTTAGCGGCGTCGTAGATTTTCCTTGCCGCCGTTCTTTCCTGTACCTGGGCCACATACACCTTGCCATGTGAGGTGCTGACGGGATACAGAAAAAATAGGAAAGATAGAACAAGAAATGTCTCCTTGTTGGACTCACAGAGGCCGGATTATGTTACGTCGGGAAACGCGCCTGGCCTGCAGAGAACGGTAAAGCGCCAATTGATTGGATTGGCGCACTGCATTCACGGTTCATATTTTCACCACAAAGCACGGGCTGTGCGGCCGAACACACGCGCGCACACACACACACACACACACACACACACACACACACACACACCCGCACACGCATGTTTGTTTGCAGTGTCGGAGTAAGCAAAATAGAAGTTGTGGAGTTCAAAACATGTGACAGGGACAACATGTGATCCCCCCCCGCACCCACACACACACACACACACACACACACACACACACACACACACACACACAAACACACAAACACACACACACACAGGGGGTCACAGGGAGGCTGGGTGGAAACAGGTAATTTCCCTCTGAAAACATGATTAATGAAGAGGAATCTACCCGCGCTCCACCTAGTCAAAAATCCTAGTCAAGTGCGATCCAAGCTTCTACATTTTTTTGTCGCCCGTCACGTGACGAGGTGCTAAATTAAGGTCACGTCCTTTGAACGAATATATTTGCGTAGAAAAAAAACATCAAGGACCAACCAAAATAAACCCGCAGGCCTGAAGCGGGTCTTGTTTGGAGGCACAGGGCCGTGTGGGCATGGGGGAGCCGGGGGCGGGGAACGGGCAGCACGGGGGTGACCCGCGGCGGAACACAGGACTCTCTCAGTCCCAGCCTCGCAAAAGGAAACACTTTTTCGCCGGAGCTTTCTTTTTTCCCCTCCCGGGCTCGTCGGCGACGCTCCGGGCCCGCGAGTCGTTAAGCAAGCGTGGCCAAAAGGCGTGTGTGCCTGTGAACATATGAATGTGAGACCGCTGAAAGGTTGTAAAATATATACTGTATATATATATATATATGTATAAATATATGTGTATTTCCAGGCTCCCACTTTGCAAAGTTAAAGTGTGTGTGTGTGTCTGTGTGTGTGTGGAGTGTGTGTCAGCGTTGGCCGGGCGCCTCGGTAAACTGCGCGGGGAGAGAAGGGGAGGAAGCCGGTGAACTCCTGTCATTTTCTCTATTAACTCTCCTCCGTCCAGTTACAAAGGCTGGCATTCATCTGCCCAGAGGTTTCTCTGCCTCCTGACCCCGCTTCCGGTCCCGGGTCCAGCTCGAGGCTTCGGCGCCGTGCTGACTTATTTGTTTTGTTTATATTTAGCTTTTTTTTAAGGATAGTGGTTTCCAAACCTCTTTAGTAATCCACCCATGTGGCTCCCTTCAACTGGAATCCAAGCTCCGGTTTTAGTCCCTGACATCATTTCTCCGGATTTCGTCCATTTCCATTTGTGCTTATTTTATATTTTTGTTTCCTGGTAATGAGGTGTGAGTTATTTTGCTGGTTGATGACTTTTCCACTCTTCCCCGGTCCCATTGATCGCCTCCCTGGAGGATTTTCTGCGAGAGCAGTCGCGGGACAATACCCTACGCGTGGCCTTTGAGCTGGTATTTAAAATTGATGGCGCATTGGTGCAAACAGGCGCCACACCATATGGCTCACCAAAACCGGATTGGCGCTCACCTCCGACATCATGAAACACTGCAGCGGACAATGGCCCGCTTCTATTGGCCAGGCAATGGGGCAGATGCCCGTAAGTGGTGCGCCGCATATCCGGAGTAACAATTAGTCAACCCTCCGACTACAGCGAACAAGCTGTTGAGGCCCCTCCCCCTAGTCGAGACAGCATTCGAAAAGCTCAGTATGGACCCTGTCGGGCCGTGAGACTGCAGTGCTCACAGGTATCGGTATGTGTTAGTCCTAGTGGACTAAGCAACCCGGTACCCTGAGGCAGTGCCGTTGCACAGTATTACAGCCCAAAGTGTGGCGCAGGCCCTGTCTCAGGTCATCTCCCGAGTCGGGATTCCGAAGGAAATGCTGACCAGCTAGGGCACTTCCTTTATGTCACATACACTTCTGGAACTTAAGCTGTTGAGGGTCCCCTCGTGCCTAGCACCAGTGAGAACGAAGTTCTGTACGTTATGGACCTGCGAGCAAAGCTGCACGCGCTGGGGCGCTTGTCGTGGGAACATTTTTCTTCATGCTCAGGGTTAGGTTTAGGGTTAGGGTTAGGGTTAGGGTTAGGGTTACATCTGCTTCGTTTATATGACATAGGGGCCCCGCTCAGGCAATTTGTACCGGTAGACAAGGTGTTAGTGTTATGTCCGGCTTTAAATTACTCGCAAAGTGGGAAAGACCCTTTGTGATGACACAGTGGGTGGGGGAGGTCGATTATGAGGTTGAGCAGTCTGACATACCTTAGTAACCTAAAGGAGTGTAAGGAGCTGGGGTCCGTGTCTCTGGCCACCGCGGTGGTCGAGGGGGATGAGCTGGGGCCGGATGTTCCAAAAGTTCCCACTCCAGCCCTGTCCAGTAACCATTTTCACCAGTTGTCCCTGATACACTACCACGTGGAGACAACCCCGGGGGTAAAAGTACGCCTGCCCAAGCATAAATGCAAAATTGTGTGGGCAGAATTAGAGGGGTGATAGAGGAGTCTACAAGTGTCTGGTCTAGCCCCATTGTGCTGGCAGGTGAGCCTGATGGGTCTGTTTGGTTCTACACAGACTACCAAAAGGTGAACAAGGTGTCAAAATTAGACACGTACCCGATACACTGGGTCGACGAGCTGATGGGACCGGCTCAATTTTTCATGACACTGGATTTAACCAAGGGCGACTGGCGGCTTGCCTTGTCACCAGAGTCCGAAGAAAAATCAGCTTTCTCTACTCCGCAGGGGTGGCCCCAGTTTGTTACAGCTCTGTTCGGGTTATTCAGGGCCCCAGCCACCTTCCAGAGACTCATGGACCGGGTCCTGCCTGCATCCACACGTGGCATACAGCGCCGACTACTTGGACAACGTCATCAACCACAGTGAAAGCTGGGGGCAGCACATGCAGCAGGTGGGGGCAGTGCTCCAGTCCCTGAGGCGGGCGGGGCACATGGCCAACGATACGATATCTTTGGTACTATCTCTAAGGACTGGTCTGACCCCAGATAGATAAAACCGCCGTGGTCGTGAAGAGTCTGCGGCCCAAGATAAAGAAAGAGGTAAAGCAATTCTTGGGGCTAGTCGGTTACTACAGGAAGTTTGTAGCTGATTTTTCAGAACTGATCAGTCCTTTGTCTGATTTGCCAGCAAGCATTTGAAAAAGTAAAATCAGCTCTCTGTGGGAAGACAGCGCTGTTTACACCTAACTTTTCTCTCCCTTTCTGCCTTCAGACTGACACGTCAGACAGTGGGCTGTCCCAGTAGGTGGATGGGGCCGACCGACCGGTGCTGTACATCAGGCGGAAGCTCTCCAAGCAGGAGTCGAGGTATAGCACCGTGGAGAAGGAGTGTCTGGCCATCAAGTGGGCCATCGGCACCCTCCGTTACTACCTCTGGGGGCGGCCATTGACTCAATGTTTGGACCATGCTGTAGTGGCTCCAACACATGAAGGATACCAACACGCGGATCACCCGTTGGTACCTGGCTGTTCAGCCCTTTGAGTTCAAGGTGATCCATACAGAAGGCTGAGGGCACACGTGGTGGTAGCTGACTTTCTCACCCGCTCTGGGAGGGAGGGTGTGGCTAAGCTGCGGTCTGCAGGTTCCAACTACGCCTGATCAGCCAGCGGGCGCTGGTTGGTCGTAGTCAGCTGGGAGAGTTTTCTTATGCGTTGTTTGTCTTGCAGTGAGTTGTAGCATGGTGCAGGAGTCCGTGGACCATATAGCGACTGGACTGAACCTGCAGAATAATTCATTTTGATTGCCTTATGTTTACGTTGGCCAGTGAGCCTTTTTGTTGGACTGTAAATAAAAACCTGCCTTGTCGGCGTCACTGCCCAACCGACTCCGTCTCCCTCCGTGAGCCTGTGTCTGGGGGTAGAGTCTCCCACAATCAATAATGTGGAGATTATGACCGAGCATGTAGTGGTGTTGATAAGAACAGCTAGAACAGTCTATGAAGTTCAGAAAGTTGCATTACTTTACTGTAAATCAGCCTCAAAGAAAACATTAAACTCATCAGACATCATCAAAATCCCAAACAATATCTAGTCTCACATCACGATATCGATATTATATTGAGATATCGGCCAGCCCTAGAACAGAGGCATGATTATTGGTGATTTGCCTGGATCACCTATTTAGGTTAAAGGTAAAGTAAATGGAGAAGTAGTCAATGGAGGATGATGAAGAGAAGGGACAGAGAAGCATACATGCTGCTGACAGTGAAGTTCATTTTAAGGGCCCCGAGTGACTCACATGGTGAAGTTGGAGATGAAGGCGGAGGCGGGCAGGTCCACCTCGAACGCCGCCTCCTTGGTGACGGAGAGCTGGTTCCACACCGAACTGTGGACAGTGGTCAAGGCGTAACGCGACACCACTGCACACCTCACGTGGTAGTCTGTCACCTTCAGCTGGCAGCGTAAAAAAGACCAAGAGACTACGTGAGTAGACGACTTCTTAAATATTTGAGCGATATGAAAAGAGAGACTTAAGGACAAGAGGTTTCTTTTATAAAGCAGTGGTTCTCAACCTTTTTTCACACCAAGGACCCTCAATTTGATCCTCATTAGGCCACAGATCATTTAATTGGACCAGATTTAGTCTCTGGGATCTAATCTGAGAATATATTTTCATTGTTAGACCTGATGAGTCTCTACTCGAGTTATGGAGATAACAATGAAATTAGGATCCAACAGAACTTTAACTACAGTATGAGTCACTTTTCTGGGGACCAACTGGAATCTCTTGAAGGACCGCTGAGGGGTCCCCGGACCCCACATTGAGAACAACTGTTATATAGAAAGCCCCACAGCTTGGGAGTGTAAAATGTCCAGAAAGAAAGCTGGTGGAACAAATGAGGTCCTTCTATCCGAGTTGCTCTAGAGGTCTGTGAAATGCATCGCAACCCACCTCATATAGGCACAGAAAGACTGATGGTCGTTGGGAGTTTTTTTTCTTTTTACAGACAATCTGCTTTTTATTGCCATATTGTGGATTTTCTGGCACGTCTCTCGCTTTGGCCCTGACAAGTCGACCCCACAGCAAAGCGGTTCTCTGCGGGGTATCTCGCTCTCTCTCCCCTCCTCCTGTTTGCACTGGCACCGCTGGCGCCTGCCGAAACCAATCTGGTCGACGGCGGCCACATGAGTGCAGGACCGGGGAAAGCCGCTCCTCACACTGCAGCAATGTGTTCGTGAAACTAAGGCTTTGACGGCGGACCTGCGATGGTTCCACAGCAAAGCCGAGGGTCAGGGGGTTGGTGTCAGCGATCATGACCCCATCCATGGAAAGTTTGCTCTGTTTATCCGGGTCAATGACCAAGGCAACAAGCGGCCATTCTTTATGGGAACATTTCTAAATCATATCTTAACAACAACACTAAAATAGTTCAACTTCAACCAATATGACTGACACATTTGCTGACAGTCCCCAAGAGGAAGCCCCAAAATACTTACCACTGACTTTGCTGGTTTGTTTTGACGCTTCGCTCTCTATAATGGACACAAAGTAGTGAGTCAGAGTTACATTTTCAGAAATAGGCTTCATAATCTTTATTCATTTCAAGTCAAATTTCTACTCTTAGTTTTAGAAAATGACATTCAAACTGACACTCAAATGAGGTTGACCAATTCTTGCCCCCTTCAACCTAACTATTGAACACAGCCCTTTCAGGGTCATTTTTGTGTGAGCGTTGTGTTAGAATAGACTGAATCTGAGCCATTCATGAATGGAAAGGAAGTGGAACTGGACATAAATGCTTTCACTGTACACAGGGGCAGCAAGGACGCATGGTTTGGTTTAAATGTTAATTTTGCACACAAATCATTGCTGTGTCAATATATTACCACATATCCTGGTGACTGCTTGGAATTTTTACATAAATAAATAGCTTCAAGGGTGGAACCCTCATTATAAAATGTTGTATAAATGCAGTATTATATAAAAAAGCATAAATTATCAAAAGACCATAATTTAGTTTTACCCTTCATCTACTTATATTATGAATATACTACTCATTATTGTTGCTGCATTTTCAAAACTTCAGCAAACATTACAATTTTCTGTCGAGGTAAATACTCAACATATGTATGACACATTAAATATACATTATGAATACAATGTCTCTCTGATTAGTCATTGATACATCTCTTATTTAAGGGGATGTTTTAGAATTAATTTATTTTTGTACATTTACATAATGTGAAATACTTAGAGACCCCACAGCCCTAATATAGTATTACCCTACCTTATCACCCACCCTGGAAAGACAAGACCTCACCTGTAAAAGAAGGTTCTTGGCTCCAATGTGCGCTTCATATTCACGCAGTAATCCTTCTTGCACGTAAAAGGTAAAAACAAACATAATGCATTTGATTTTGAGAGACATGGTGTCCATAATAAGTCGGGGTCCTCGCTGTGAGGTGTGAAGTGCCAGCAGGTCCAGATGCAGCAGCGCTGTGGGAGACGCGCCTGCTAACCTCACATTTTTGCAAGGGGCAAAAAAAAAAAAAAAAAAAAAAAAAAGAGTTATTTTTGCAAGGGGCAGGCTGTTCTCTCCCTCTTAATTTAAACCTTGGGGAACTACTGGCGCAATAAAAGAATAGCTTGGGCACGGAACATTTTCACAGCTCATTTCATCAGATCATTTGTTCAGCAGAACTTTCAGTCAGAGTGTTGATCCTCTCTGTGTGCACACACACACACACGCACGCACACACACACCACTACACTGGAAATTTCGCAGACTGTTGCCATCACTGAGCATGAAAAATGACGAATCATTTAACCCCTGAACGTCTACCAAGACCTTAAAGTGAAAATCCCTGGGATTCTTCTATTCAAAATACTTCATATTTTATCCTTTTTATTTCCTTCTTTTTTTTTTATAAGAAGCCAAGCCAGTCAATGCATTTGTGTTATGTATGTGCTTAGTCACAAAGGTCAAAGAAATGACAAGAGATTGTTTTCTGAAAAGGTCCTTAGCACTACTTTTTTTTTTTTTTTGTAAGGCATTATTTAGATAACTACATTGGAAAGAAAACATGTCGCTCAAAGGTTTTCCGTGCAAATCGTTTTTAATGAAAGTTATTAATGGCGTATTACAGTTTTAGCAAGTGTTGTAATTCAATTTAGACAAGATAATTACAGTATTTTTCTACAATAAAATGCTATTTTAGCTGTAATATCTGATTGATATACGAATAATATGCTATATATAAGAGATATAATAGATTTTATTGATATTCTTCTTTTTAAATATATTTTTATTTATTATATTTTTATTTCAAGTCATATATTTCCAAAAGTACTGACATCAGTTATTTTACGTCTCACAAATATTTACTAATAAATGTCAGTTTATCAATAAATGTCATCATCTAACTAGTGAACTGCTAAAGTGAAACCGCCTCCAAAGGACGAATGTCAGTCAAAGCCAGTCTTGCAGCCTGTTTGTTTCCCAAGAATGCTGATTTATTCAGTCAAATCACTCAAACTGTACTGAAATAAAATGGCAGCTTCTAGAGTAGCTCATTGTAGCAGATTTATTTTAAAAGTGAGCATGTGTCTGGTATTTTTCTGGGCCGTCTCTTCTTTTATCAGGGGTGACCTGCCAGCAGAGTGCACAGCTTCAGTGAAATAATAATAATTAGAATTATGATTGCAGTCCTCTTATTGAAAGAGGAAATATGCTCAAATAATCCCCAATTAATGTAAATAATTCCGAGTGCGAGACCTTCCTCTTATTCACATTCAAATATAATAATTCTGATATTGCAATATTATGTTTTTAACCACCTGTAGAATTTTGAGACATTATCAAAAATGCTAAAATATGATTTACATGCAATTTTGATTAAATATTGACTTTTCCTTTGAAGTTTTGCAGGCATGTGTGGAAAGTGTGTCCTCAGACTGGTGCTGCAGGGTTAGGGTTTGGGAATATGACCTAGAAGGTGAGGAAGAATCTTAGGTATGGGATACAGGGATCCATGACAAAATGTTCAGCTAAATATGAAGAGATCCTTCAGTTTTAATGTCACCTGTTATGTAGACTAGGTTGTTGTGATGACTTAAAAGAACGTTCTTACAGCCTCTTAATCTCATTCGGCAAAACACCAGGGTGTGGTCAGCTGGCTCCTTCTGTTCCCGCAGCTCCTTCTAAAGATGTATTTCATGTCTATGGTCAAGGAGCTGCACTATACCTTTCAACCGCAGGGAGGCAGCATCCACTACCCTCTTATTACACTGGTGTTTTTTATGGTTTTGCAGCCAACATTCAAATTCATTCACACTCATAGAGACCGGTTTCCTAGAAGTAAAGAAATGAATGAATTGGCATATATGAAATAGGAAAAAAATAATCATGGAATATGAAATACACATTTAATATTCATCCACATCAAGCATATATCAAAATAAACTTGGTGAAAGTTTAATTTTTATTAATGAATCGATGAATTAATTAATTATTAGGGGTCCAGCCTGCAGGGCTGGAATCCTGTTGTTTTTGTTTTCGGATTTGTATTAATTTTCTCCTTGGCATTTTTCAGGCTAAAAGTGTCTGCCGCACAGAAACCGCCAAACCCACGGACATGGTTGAGGTCTGTTGGAACTGGGACCTTTCAGACACCTTGTGGTAACGGAAGTCGCAGAACGTTGTCTTCCCGTGATTAGTTTGTGTAGCAGGGCGCTTTGCGACATCATCATCCAATTTGATGTACTGTATGTGCAGGTTGCATACCTGTTGCTCGTTGGTTGGTTTCATGAGCAATGAATTAAAACCCCCCGTCAGCACCCGGTCCTCCAGGTTGGGGGTTGGGCGTGGGGTTAACTACCTCACCCCGTAAAAAAAAGCATGTTATGGAAACGACGAGAAGGCGGCATTCTGGTAAATGGTGGGGACTCGTCGCCCAATGTTCCAGAAGGAACGGGAGGAACTGAACTGAACTGAACTGATGTGCAGGTTGTGTCTCTGGGGGGGCATTCCCATCGGGTGAGGTTTGCGGTGTAGACTCCATTGGTGTATAGTTATTGCTTCGCGCAGGATTTACGTTGGTCGGGGACCAGACACAGCAGGAGCTGATGCTACGTTCAATGGAAACTCATAAAATTGTAGCTCATGTTAGTAGTAATGCTGCGTTTCACAGAGCCCCAAAATCTGTAAATTATCATAGGGAGCGCTCACCGCATCATTGCTTCATTTCGTCATCATTGCTCAACGCGGCAACAAAAGTCACTTGAAAACACTGCAGAGAACCGATTGGTCCCAGATAATGGTCACTTCGTTAATGCGTCACTGCGTCATCATTGCAAGACACGGCACACAAGGGAATACAAGACACATACTCCCGAAATATAAGCAGTTTATTAGCTGTCCGAGCAGGGAGGAGAACGCAATGGATCACCAGTACACCACCGTCCAAAACTCGTATCACAGTCTGGATCACGCTGAGACGTCATAAATCAGCCTTGATAGTACAGCTCTATTCCTACACCCACCCTGGTGAGTTATAACAATGACAAACCCTGGCTCACAGCAAAACGCAGATGGCTTCATTTGAAAAAGGAGGAGCATTTCAGACTGGAGACAGGGAAGACAATAACATGGGAAAACACACTTCTGTGAAGGCAGTTACATATATTTATATTAGTCCCCCCGTATTAAGTAAATTTCCAAAGAAATGGTAGCCTACAACAAACGTTATATTTCATTATAAAGACAAATTGATGCGATGTTCCATGGGAACTCAGAAAACTGCATTCGTATCTAACATGACTAACCTGGACCCCGTGTATTGCTGCCTGCAGCCATATTTGTTTTATTATTACAGAATTATTATTATTATTAAAATTATTATTAATTATGAATATTATTAACAGCGTAGTATGCATACTAGCCTAGCTCCTGTGAAATATCAAAAACTGAGCTATTGAAGTAATCTTTATGATGAGGAAAAATACAAATTCAAAAGTTAGATATTAGTTGTTTGAAATAAATCTACATTTAGAACTATTTTTGACGCATCCATCCTCAATCATGAGCTCTGAACAGCGCTTTAAGTGAGTTGGGGGTTGTCAGTTGGACACCGGGCTTTTCTTGTAAAAGGAGAAAAACCCGCCTATTATTTCTGATTAAAACCCGCCCACATTTAAATGTCCCTATCAATACTATTTTTTCAAGCCCAAACCGCCCAATGCTATTTTTTTCCAGCGCAATGTGATCAAAAGGTAGCCTGCGAACCAGACGAATCTGCAACTTATGTTTCATTCGCTCTGGCATATACGTCTGGCCACCCTCCCATTCAAACAGGCTTCCACCGACCTTGCCAGGGTTGGGCCAATCACAACCGTTTACCTAATATGGGGCGGGTTTAATACGATGACGATCAACGAACCCTAACCCAGAGGAGAGCCGTTGAGGCACCTTACCAAGATGGCCGCCGCTGATCTAGAATGGTCTGTTGAATCCACTAGCGCCGGTGAGGCACCTTACCAAGATGGCCGCCGCTGATTTGGAATGGTCTGTTGAATCCGCCAGTGCCGGTGAGGCACCTTACAAAGATGGCTACCACTGAAGTTGAATCTGCCATCGCGACGGCCTCAAACGAACTGGACGCTACGTTTTCTCTAAAAGGCTTTTGCTGATCAGAAAGATGTGTCGCCGTACTTCCACACTCTGATTATTTGAAGGTTTATCCATATGCGTCCAGAAACATTTTGGAGGGAGAGAAGATCGAAAACGAAGGGAGAGGTCTCAGACTAATACGCATTGGCGAATTGGTCTGCCGACGCCGGGCTAATCTGGCAACACCGATCCAGGGATGAACTGGTTTCCACACACTTTCCCTTAAAGTCTTTTTCTCACACAAACTACAGTGAGAAACGTAAACACGAACACAGGGAAGGATCTTCTGGATTATGTTGATGTATTTTTTATTTTAAGTGGAATGAAAAATTGGCTTCGCCATTACCTTGAAAATAATTATTGTATGGTCTACAATACTTGCTGTATGTTGTGTGGATGTATAAATGGTTTACACAGTTTTTGTCTGAACTCGATGTGTGAAAAATGTATTAAATTCAGCCTCAAAGCTATAAGCACAAAAACAAATCCTTGTAATTGAAAATTGGACTGGATTGGTGATTTATCCACACAAACACAGTAGCCTGTAAGGATTCTGACAATTGTATTTTGCATTTGTGTGTGTGTGTGTGTGTGTGTGTGTGTGTGTGTGTGTGTGTGTGTGTGTGTGTGTGTGTGTGTGTGTGTGTGTGTGTGTGTGTGTGTTTGCGTGCATGGGTGCGTGTGTGGGAGCTGTCCATGGTTCTCATTGATATATTTGATGTTTGGCTTTAACAAGCCACTACATATGCTCCAAAAGCTGCCAGAGCACATCATTTCCTGTTTGTTTATTTTTCCCCTAAACCTTGATAATTATAAAGAAATTTGACACTTTCAGAGTTTTCTTGAATTACTTTTTTTTTTTTTTTTTTTCTTTTTCAAATAAAAGCGGAGGATCACTTCATAGACATAGAAAAAAATAAATCACCTTACTTGTGTGTTTATTTTTAAGACGTCCATATTGGATATTCCATTCGGGTGAAATCAGGCCATGGTACCCTTTCTTTGAAGAAGCTCTCGCAGCTAGGCAACAGGGTTCCTCCGGGACCACCCTTTCCGGCCATTTTTCTTTCTTTTTCAAACATTAAGGTACAATCTGGAGCGCCTTTCCAATAGCAGTGTCGCATCTACAGCTATAGCACTAGAGTCCACGCCTCCCGAACAGCCTTCATATATGTTCGGGAACAGTCTGCAGGGCGTCCTCCGCTTTCCTGTTTACGTCCACGTTCTACAACAACAGCAGAAAAAAACAACATTTTTAAAAAAAAGCGCAGAAGAGTTCCGATCAAGCACTTATTTTGTATGCAATTGGAGTCTGTGTCAGTGGCACCAAATTTAAATATGGGTAAAGTAAGTAACGGGCAGTTCATCTGATATCACTATTACAAACTGCCTCATTTAAAGCCTACTTCTTCAATTATAATTCCATATCATCTTACTTATACATCATAATGTTGGCTGGTAAGATGTATTACAAGACAAAAAGCAACTTACCGCTGGTCTTTCTCTGTGAGTGTTGACCGCTTCAATATTTAGGAAAAAGTGCTCCGATTTACACCCTGCCCATGGGAGGGAAAACAAATCAGTGTCTTCATGAAGGGCCCCACAGAGGTTTCCTGTGTTTTTCTACTTTTGGTGGACACAGGCTGCTTACCGTAGGCCAGTGGGGTAAGTTTGAGCACCGTGTGGAGAGGACATCTCAGATAAGGCAACTCATCTAAAAGAAAGGTGAAGGGGAGATGAAGCGTCTGGGGCGCAGATTTTTTTTTTTGGTCCGGTAAAGACTACACATTTTATGAATAAATGTGAATAGGTGTAGAAGTAGGCCTTGCTTTTCTTTCTACCTGCAGGTTTATCTAGGAAGTAGGCCAGGAGGCAGCGCATTATGGCCTGATGGCAGATGACCAGGACGTTCTCCTGCCTTTCCAGCTCCATGATCACCGGCTCCAGACGGTGGACCAGGTCTTCGTAGGACTAACACGCCAACAACCAGAGGTATAGAGGAGTCAGTTATTTCAAATGTCAAGCGACCGACTCCAAAACTGTGATTAATGATCAATGGCGAATGAATATCCTGAGTTCAGACGAGGTCCTACCTCACCCTTGGGGTAACGGTAACGATACTTGTCCTGGTCTCTCATCGCAAACTCTTCTGTGAAATTCTCTTGGATCTCCTCGTAGGTTAGCTCCTCACATACACCCTGAACGGGGAAAAAAAAACAACTTTTGATACAGGGCCGTCAGCTCAGCCCATCAGCTTTTAGATACTGACATGTGAAATGGGAGTTACGATCCTTAGCGGTGTGTACGAGCTTGATATTAAAGGTCACTTGCGGAGACCAGATGAGCCTGTTCAAACTCAAGCTCCGAATAGTTTAACACCGTCATAAGGTTCTTCCGGGTAACATTTTGTACTTCACACCGAGTGAAGGACCGTCACTCACGGCGTCTATCTCGTTGAGAGCCTTCCACTGTTCGTACTGGACTCCCAGAGCCTCCGCCGTCTGGATGGTCCTCTTCATGTGACTGGTCCACACCTTCAGCTCGCTGATGTTCTGGCCCTTGATGAACGCCGCCAACGCTTTTGCATACTGAAAAGGTGAGATTTGATGTGTTTACGCCACTTTTGGACTTGAACCCACATCCAGACGGCTTAACATGTATATTACATCATCATTTATCAACTCCCCCGCTCCCACCTTGTTCCCCCGTGGAGACAGCCCCGAGTCTCCCCCGATGCGGCCGACCAGGTTGAGCTCGCTCTCCCCGTGGCGGCTCAGGTAGATGGAGCGCGGCGTGACGTGGATGTTCATGAGGTAGTAGACGATCCGGCTCTGGATGTGGTCCTGAACCCGGTTCACCAGGTACCTGCTGCCCACGTTGAAGATCTTGATGTAGGAGAGCTTCCTTTTTTCACATAAATGTAGATACTGTAGATTAGGAATGACAATTAATCTTAAGGTACAAATCACCTTTTTTAACACATTCACACTGGTACCTGTCCTTTTCATCGTCTATAGGCACATAATTGGCTTTGTAACACTCGATGCGTTGGATGAAGTCCTGCATTGCCTCGTCAGCGTCTCGATCCACGTAATCTGGACTCCCAAATTTGACTTGCTGGAAAGAAAGGTAGGCCCTTATTATTTGATTAACAATGCGTAATGATATGATTATCGGCATGATGGCACATACATTGTATTCACTTTCATTAAATTAAAACTCTTACCTTGATATTTTCGGCGATGATGTCCGGGTCATCACAGATCGATTCCACAAAGAAAACCTTTTATAAAACGAGACGGGACTTTCAATGGAGTAACTTGTGAATTTATATTCCTAAAACTTTCATTTTAAATGCTTGTTTTATAAACGCCCATTCCTACTGTTTGCATGGGGGTACGTTTCATTCTCTGTGATGCTAAATAACGTTATGCTCAACCCCCACACTTGCCTTGTAGCCTCTCTCCTTGGCGAAGCTGATGATTACTGCCCTCCTCTCCCGTGTGGTGTTGGTGGCGTCAAAAACCTGGAAAGGGAGCGCAGTGCTGCAGGAAAGACCTCAATAGAAATCATCGGCCCTGCTTTCATTCAATACTGCATTTGATGAACGTCTCATGTTTTCATGGGACAGTTTTGTTTGTTCCCTTACTCACAGCTACTTGTCCCTGCTCCTTGGTGAGGTAGGTAGCGACATCTCTCAGAGCAGCTGCTGCACAGGCCCTGAGAGAGAGAGAGAGAGAGAGAGAGAGAGAGAGAGAGAGAGAGAGAGAGAGGGAGCGAGAGAAACCCACAATTAAATCCCCCACAATGACACCGCACGATCTCCACATCCCCAACTTTTTTTTTAAATCATATTTCACTCTGCATTTCAAATGCACATTCTCGTTCTTACTTGCGGATCCTCATGGCCTCTTCATTGTCGGATCTGAAGAACTCAAAGTTCTCGTAGGTCTGGACGGCCTCCCTGCGATACTGTCCCACGTTAAACACTGGAGGTCATTAGAAATAAAGATCAACAAAGGGAAACTCTCCGACACAATGCAAGGCACAAACTCAGGAGAAGGAAAATGGAACCCGGACCTTTGGTGGGGACACCGATCCAGTTCAGGTATCTGGTGAGCTTCTTGGAGATGTAGGTCTTCCCTCGGGCCGGTAACCCCACCGTCACTATCATGGTGGGGGAGTTGCAGAACTGAGGCACAGAGGCTAGAATAAAGAAAAGGAATGCACGGAAATAAACTACAACAAGATGATGAGAACAGTTTATAAGTTCTGTCTTGGTTCTTTTCTCAATGTAATGTATAGCCAAGGCAGCTGGTATTCCCATGCATGTATTGTTAACTATAAATTATATTTGGTTTAATATATCTAAAAAATATACAGTACATAACATTGTTACCATTTAACTTCATTCCGAGACTATGAAGAGAAAAGAGCATAATAATGATCCTGGACCCTGATCCATTGGGAAATAAATGTTCATGTTAAAAACAGAGCATGTTGTTATCAGCCAGTACTAAATGAGGTTAATGTTTGGCCATGTGTGTGTGTATGTGTGTGTGTATGTGTGTGTACGTGCGTGCGTGCGTGCATGCATGCGTGCGTGCGTGCGTGCATGTGTGTGTGTGTCTGTGTGCAGGTGCTGCCAAGGTAATCTCGGAGATGTCTGTAAACTAGGGCAGTGCTTCAGATGTCACCCTTCTGTTGTCTGTGTCACTGAAAACAAGCCAGCTTGCAATGAATTAAGACAAGGTAGCACCATAAGAGAATTTAAAAAATAATAATAATAAGATTTAAGTCCAAAATATATGATTATAGAATTTTAGAGGTTTGGTTTAAAGTCACTAGAAGTGACAGGGAGTGCCCTGTAACTGACAGCCCACCCTGCAGAGGCACCACAGGGCACCTAACTTGTACGACCAACAATCGTAAGAGCAGATTTTAATTACCGCTAATTACTAAAGAGCTAATTACTAAAACTAAAGAGTCTCCAAACTCCAAATGCGAGCCAAAGTTCAAGTTCAAGAGCTTATTTGTCACATACATATACATACGGTCATACATATATGCAGTGAAATGTCATGACACCCGGTGATTACACACAATAAGCTCTATAAGCTCTAAAAATACTATATAATATCTTATGGCTTTGACAGATCTTGGGCTTCTGACAGAGTCCCACGAATGTAAACCATTCAGTGGCACGATACAAAGAAGTGAGCTGTGGCCCTCAAGTACCTGGACGGGAGAGGCAGTGAACACCCCCCCCGATGCGGACCCCGTCCCCGACCCCGCGGACGGGGTCCCCCGACGAGTGTGAAGCATCAGCAGATTGTACACAGGACTCTGTCCTGGTTCTCTCCGGCCTGGCACTGATCCCACTGGCACACTTCTACTCACTTCTTTGCCTAACTGCCAACCATCCCACGGCCTTTGGAGCGATGGCCGAGAGAGGAATTTACTACGAGACCGACGAGCGCGTGCCTTCTGTTCTGCTGTGCTGTGGGAAAAAACCCGAATTCCACAGTGTTTTCAATGCCTCTGTCAACAGCCGGCTCATCTCTGACGGACACACAGAAGACTGAGTGGAAGCGTGACGGACGAAAAGTACGGACCGCCGAAGCGTCCCGTGGCGATTCCGGTCTCGTTTCACTTACATCCTCTCCTGCGGTTTACATTGCCGCCCTTCCATGGCACCCAAATCTTGAGCAATGGCGTCTGCGTCAGTTCTTTCTGCCCGGGGGAAATGTCAATGGTGAGAGCCATGAGGCCCCGGTGGCTGCTCCAGCAGAGCGAGGATGAATGAGGGAGACACGTATCCCGTGCGGCGTCTGTGTGTGTGTGTGTGTGTGCGTGTGTGCTTGCGTGTGTGTGAGCACGCGTGTGTGTGTGTGTGTGTGTGTGTGTGTGTGTGTGTGTGTGTGTGTGTGTGAGCTTCAGTGAACGCTACTTAGGTCAGTAAGCAGTAACTCAGGAGAAGGATTCGGCACGGGGAGGACTTCTAATCACGTGGTGTGTCTGTCCGTCCATCTGTCTCGCAAATCATAAAGGTTTCTGCCGAGGCCTAGTCCCCCGAAGTGGTCCAGAGCTTCTCTGCTAATCCGAGGTTTTAAGGAAACAATCGAAAGCACTGTGCTGTACATTTGGTCTGGTGACAGATCAGTACACATTCTATTTTGGATAAGTCGACTGTCGGTCGTTACCAGGGAAACGGCCTCCTTGAAGAAAGTGAGAAGAATCACTCAAACATTTTGCAAACTTGAAGGAGAGCTGCTCTAGCTGCAGCATTGATTTATTTATTGCCAAATGCAAAGGCGTTATCACCATTTTACCACCAGGGGGGAGTAGTCAGTTATATAATCTTGAAAGAAATTCACCGCTCTGCTCCTAAAAGTTGCAGCGATAGAGCAGTTGACAAAGAATGCAAGTGAGAGTGGAATAGTTTGCTGGAAGATCATGGATAGATGTAACACCTCTTGATCTGAAAGAAGGGACGCTGTTGGTTGATACAAAACTAAAATAGACAATAAAAATGTAGCTTGCAAGCTGTTTTTATTTTTTTATTTTTTTAATAATCCTATGAACTGTAACGAGCTATGACCACAAACAAAAGTGGATCTCCCACCTTCACGGCCCCGGCCCCGGCCCCCCCTAGCGAAGGGGCCACTCATCACATAACACAGCCGGACAGCACTGATCAAGGTGTCACATCTGAGAATCCCTCCCGCGTGTCTTGCTCGCTTGATGAATAATTCACAGCACGCGTTATTTGCGTTCAGAGGCAAAAGCGGTCAATCTGATGTGGAGCCGTGTTTGTGCGAGCGGCTGATGGCCGGCGTTTCTGTTTTGAGCTTAAGCCCGGCTCGTCGAGGGAGGGAAACGATCCTTGCCCTGGCAGGAATTCAGCCTGCCCTTCAGAACAAGAGACACGGGGATAGAGACGGACTGAGGACCTCGTCTCTCGTTTCCCCCCCCTCCTCTCTCGCTCTTCCTCTCTCTACCATTCTCAGTCATCGTCCACCCCCAGTGAATGTCAAAGTGATGTACAGTATGAGGTATGAGGCAAATGATATACTCCAACTAAATCCTTTATTAGCTGTCCCTGGTTCCTTGGGCTCCATGGGCAATGTCTGGATCAATATCAAGTGAGCATGTTCCGTATTGATCAATTATAAGAAAGTGATCTCCATAGAATTCAACGAGGCGAGTTGCGGCGCCTGCTTCAAGAATCTGGGCTCGATCAAAGTTTCGGCACATTCTCTCTATGGTGACAGATGACAAACCTAACCCTAAACCTAAAACGAACTGCCTTGAAAAGCATTTGTCAGCAGCGGACACCAGCTTGTAACGAACGAACAGACAAACGACTTCAGTCTCCGGACATGTCAACCCCGTCTGCGAGTCAGGCCTCCCTACAGTAGTCGAAAAAAGCATTTTGGGGTAAACAAAACGGACACTACTTACAGCCATTACATCTTTCGCTGTATCTAATGTTCGGGTCGTGGGGTGTAAAGGCTCCTCATCTGACCAGCTCACCTGTGCTGTCGCACCTGCGGCGCCTGACGTGTTCCACCTGAGGCAGCTCCATGCTCCACAGCGTCCCACCGAACTGTGTCTGATGGGAGTCAGAGGTCTCTCTCTCTCTCTCTGTCTCTGTCTCTCTCGCTCTCTCTCTCTCTCTCTCTCTCTCTCTCTCTCTCTCTCTCTCTCTCTCTCTCTCTCGCTCTCTCTCTCTCTCTCTCTCTCTCTCTCTCCGCTAGGACAGTGGTTGGAGCTGGAGCACCGATGCTCTTATTAAAGTAACTAACGCCCCCGACCCCTCGCTCGTCCCAACACACACAGACATATGATAGCAGCAGCCTGGGCCTGTCCTTTAATGTTTGCCAGGGCCCGGAGTTCACAACACACACACACACACACACACACACACACACACACACATGCGCGCACGCACACACATACACACAGGGGCGGCGTTAAGCGGGGGGCGGCTCATAATAAGAGCAAAGGTCACTGAGAAGGTGAAGTGGGGTTACACGTAACCTTATGCTGCCTCCACACCCCGTCACTTGTCACGGACACGTGTTCGTGGTAAAGCAAAATGAACCACAATTAATGTTTAACCCGACACTTCCTGGATGTTTGCTGCGCGGTGTTTGGTGAGGGACTCCGCGATAGCCGGCGGGAACGCTTCACATCCGCCGGGGGGTGGAGAGGGAGAGAGGAGAGAGAGAGAGAGAGAGAGAGAGAGAGAGAGAGAGAGAGAGAGAGAGAGAGAGAGAGAGAGAGGGAAACGAGAGATGACCAACCGTTGGTCAAGGGGGTTTGAGGACAGCTCACCGATTCGGGACAAAAACAAATCTAAATCCAGCTGAACGGCATCCAATCCACGGCAGCTGGGCGAGCGCTGCTGCGGTCGTTTTTTTTGTCTTTTTCTGGACGGCCCTGGCATTTCTGCAGCCTGCAGCTGTGGTCCGGGGCACTAAATCCCATTCCTACCGCTCCCCTCTGATCTCGGGGGCCCCCACACGGACATCCACTTAGATCCATGGACGTGTCACTTCACTGTGCAGGGAACAGTTCAACTGCAGGGAGATCGGCGGTGTTTTTATCGTTAGTTTTGGCTTCGTTGAGCCAATTACCAACCTGCCGACTCAATGTTCAATTATCCTGCACGGTGGGACGGGCCAAAAATAATCAAAACAGTGCACTTTAAACCTCAGGGAGCTGTTGACGTGTTGGGTTGGAATCGGTGTGTGCGACCAGCGGGTTACCCTTTTGCGAACCGAAGTGGCTTACTCACAGGAATATGAAAAAATAATAATAATAAAGTTAAAAGAAGTCGAGTCAGAGATACTGAATTAAGGATCTACTTGTCTAATGTACTGTCAAATAATAGTTTGGTCGATTTTGTTATGTCTACCGCAGATATTTATACAATTCTGAAGCCAATGATAATATAGCTTGAATCTTTTGAGTCATGGATTTTGTTATATTGTATATTTGAATAATCACTCGTGGACTTTTAAATTTTTTTTTATTTTATTTTTTTATTTTTTCCTTTTTCGTACTCGTGGACTTTTGAAACGATATGTGATGAGTCGGAAACACAAGCCTCGAATCGCCTGAGGCCTCGCGACCGCCGTGCGTTCCCTGGCGCAAACATGGCCTAGAGGAGGGAGATACTGTACTTTATCATCGCTTGTAACTCAAGACCAAATATCTTCGCGGAAATACGGAGACTCACGCTATCCTCAGTTTCTTTTTTTGAAATATTTTGACGTGTCCCACCGTTATGTTTTTACTGGCCTTTATTGGCTACCACTGGGTGTCAGTGTCCATCCAGGTTATTCGACGAGCTTCATTTTGAGCAGCCATAACACTGGCAAGTCACTGGGAGTCATTCTAAAAGACTTGAACGCTCAAAACCAAATAACAAATCATTTTCCCCCAATATTCAGTCGACGAATCGTTTCAATAAAGCAGGAGGCATGTTTACGTGTTTATGTAACAAAAGGTTGTTATACAAACAATAGCCAAGAGACACAAAACAATTTTAGAGCAAAACTAAAATTATATCATAAAAAAGGAATCAAAAAAAAACAAAAAAAAAAACAAACACTTCACATTGTAAGCATTAACAATTCACAAGCGAACAACACTGACAGAAATAAGTGCAATGTCAAACAAACAAACAAACAGACAGAACAGAAAAAGGACACATTTCATTTTCATTTTTCAACAAATTGGTTGGTGTCAGTTTAGAGGATAAATTCACATCGCGTCAAATACCTTTTCTTTGTTAATGTTTCAGATAACACGTCTTAAGCCACATGTACAGTTGTCTTTAAAGCTATCTACAGTAAATTGGCCAAAAAAACAACAACCCATAAATGGCCAAGCGTCTTTTATACATTGTTCGTCGAGTGTTTCTCACCACATTCTTTTTCCTGCCTCTTTCAACCCCCCCCCCCTATTTATTTTAAACTAGGCTCCATGCTGTGCAGGAGGTTATAAGACCATAACATCGTAAGTGCAGACTGGGTTTGTCCAGTTTTGGGAAGCTTCACCCTCTTCGCCATCGCCTCCGAGCTCCTTGGAACACACCACCAAGCTGGATTCCACTCACGATACATATCACATCCTCCAATCCTCTCATATCTTTAATGCTGAAGATCCCTTCAGTCAGTCAGTCAGTCAGTCCACAGTCAGTCAGTCCACAGTCAGTTAGTCAGTCAGTAACTCAGTGCTTTTTCGTGGGACGCTCAGGGCCCGTAGCTCCGGAGGCCGGGGGCGCTGTACGCTCCCCCCGAGGAGTGGGGGCAGTTGCGGTGACAGACGCACGAGTCGATCATCATCACGGAGCGCTGGAGCGTCCTGCCGTCCGCGCACCGGAAGGCCACCTCGGCCGTGTGCGTCCTGTGCGGCGTGCAGCACCGGGAGTCGGCGCACTGGCCGCAGTAGCGCAGGCGGTGGCGCTGTGTGCTGAAGCAGCCCTGGTGCACGAGCCGAACGGGAAGAGGCGGCCGGTGGCTGGGCTGGCACTGGCCCCGCCGCCCCCGCTGCGGAAACACACATTCGACATATGCACAAAAGTTGAACATGAGACATTTTTTTTATTGTTTATTTTAAGGTTACTTTTTCTAGTTTATTGTTTTGTAGTTGTATTTCTTTTATTGAATATTGCAAAAAAAATGTTTATTGTATATAGGGGTTTTTTTTGGGGGGGGGGGGGGGGGGGGGTTATTGTATTGATTGATTACTGTGTATCATTAGGTTTATTGTATATTGCTAAATTATTGTTCATTGTTATATTTTTAGGTTCTTTTTCTGGTTTAGTTGCCCTGTTTATTTTTCGTTTTTATTTTTCTCGGCTGAATAAAGTATATCTGTCCATCTGCTGAGCAAACGGAAAAAAAAACAAATTAGATGTGATGTGACGCAAGAAGGTCAATGAGAGCCCATTGTTTTGGACTCACCGCAGGTCTATGATGGGGCTGCTGGATTCCCTGGCAAGGCCGGACCTTACAAAGCCTGGTCTGCATTTCCAGCCTGCAGGCCGTGTTCTGGTTGGACACTCGGGTGGAGAACCCAGCCCCGCAGGTCCGAGAGCAGGCGCTCCAGTGGGTGCTATGTTCCGTGCAGGGGTAGACTTGTGGGACCTGTTGGATCAGGTGGTGGTTCCCCGGCAGGGCTGGCCATACCATGTTGGGTCTCGAAGCTAGAGAAAGGGTCAGAGAAAGGGTCAGAGAAAGCACGATTAAAATGAAAGTTTCCTCATTGCTCAAATGTGTCAGTTACTTTTTTGAGGCGGAAATGATGTGGAAAATCTTTAAATAGGTTCCCGTCAGGTTCCGGGATTGGTGACATTGATTGAGTGACTGTCACAACAAACCACCAAAATCTAAATTAGGGCCATCGACACATTTCTGCTGCTTCACTGCAGCTTAGACTCTGACCTCATCTGGTTTGCCAACTAATGGAAGTAAAAATGACCAATTAAAGTGATTTGCTTCAGACACGCAACCTATGTGACTAGAAAAGCTCACTTGGCAGAAGCTCATAAATATCTCAAAATAACATCGTAACAGTTCCCTCCAAGATAATATCTCCAGATATGCAAGTAATAATAATCAGCTGAGTTTTTGGCCTGGAATATGTAACATTCCTCTTAGGTTTTAAATTGAGGAACCCTCAAGTGGAACAAAATGTTCCACTGCTGTTAACATAATGTAGTTTGACTCAGACAGAAATTCCAGATGCTTTTCAGGCCGTTCCTTTCCCCCAACCCCTTTTTGAACACTCCAGCCTGTGCTTGGCTTCATCTGTTTAATTCTTACATGGCCCAGCCATGGGTTTTGTTATGAAACCAGCTTTCAGTTGTATTTTTTCCAAAGAAACATGGGCTATATTTGGCCTTTGAGGGCTCTGACTTGGCCAGACACACCCCAATGAAATGCAAAAGATGCCTCAATAAAAGCTTCCAGACATGACTGCCAATGACAAAGCTCAGAGAAATGGAGGAAGCATAATAAATCCTCACAGAGTGATGAATGGCGAGCAACATTTGTACAGCAAATGAAACAACCACTGGATTGGGAAAACACATCTGGTGCCACTGGGAAATATCAAACTTTTTGTTTTGCCATCAGTATCACATTTTGTTATGGCCTCAGAGTCAAATGTCTATCTGGGATGTATCCATTTCATTGTTCCCCTTTGGTCTTTATCTGTCTGTCTGTCTGTCTGTCTGTCTGTAGACAGACATAGACATACACACACACACACACATACACACACACACACACACACACACACACACACACACACACACACACACACACACACACACGTAAATATGACTATTACCTGCGATGGCGTCCTGGATGACAGTGTTCTTCAGGTTCTCACACACCCACTCCTTGCAGCACTTCCCCTGCAGCAGAACGTGCTGTGGATGTGGGCAGTCTGGGGTTGGTAGGCGAGCGTCCACAGGGCACACTGGCACACAGGTGACGCCCCCGGCGTTGCAGCGGCAGTAGGTGTCGCAGGACGGCTGGAAGGCCTGGCCATCATGGTAAGAGACTCCGTTGATCTCACAGCCCAGATCCTCCTGACCTGCAGAGTGCAAAGGCACACCCTCTGACAGAGCCACACAAACCAGGGCGAGGTGCATGGCGGCCACACCCGGGGAAAACTCAGTGAGGAAGGAAAAAGGATGGAGCTAGAGAGGAGACTGGATGAAAGATGGAAAGAAGGGCGGTTTTTCCCTGCCAGTTTCTGTCTTTTTTTATGGGTAAGACAGGCCTCTCTAGAGAGAAATGGGGGCGCCTGTGTTTTCTTTTTTTAACCTCTGCATTCTATCATGCTCAATAGGCAGCCATTAAAGGATAGCGTGTCAACAGCAGCCCTGAAACACACAAGTCGAGGCGTTGTAGAGTTCTGTCAGAGCTCTACCGCCCTGTCCGCCACGCTCAATTGAACCAGCTCTAAACACACATGTCCCTCCCCCAGACAGACATCATCCTTACAGCACATATACCCTCCCTTCAAATCCTTCCATATATTTGGGTCGATGAGGTACTGGTATGTTGTTATTGTTGTGGGTGTAGTGGCCGTTACTATATTAATTAATAATCACTCACTGACACACTCCCCGGGGTCTCCTGGGAAGCTGGCGCTGTAGTCACACTGGAGCCCCTTGCGGCCGTCACAGGGGAACACCAGGCTGCAGGGCTCGCCCTGCTGCCTGGCGCATGTCTGGCAGCACCCGCAGCCGTCCAGCACCAGGGGGACGTCCCTGGGGCACTGGGGGGCCGGGCTCGGGCACTGGCATGGCCTCTCGCACAGCTGGGACAAGACCTGGGGCGGGGTGATGAACATTAACACTGATAAGAGACAAGGAAACAACATCCCCACTCTTGAGCCGGCTTCAGACCGAAAAACGACAAACGACAGGAACAAACGGGAAGTCCCTTCATTCCTATGGAGAGTCGGATTCCACATGCAAAAAGCTGTGATGTGCTGCGGTCCGTTTGAGCCTCTGGGACGCATTTACATTTTTAAACTTATGCCACAGGTTTCGGGCCGACTGGAAATGACGTCGGTCAAGGTTTTTATTGGATTATAAGTGAATTGTGTGTATTTGCTATTTTTGTTGCGCTTTGCGAACACTACATAAAGGGCATTTTAAACTCTCATTCATGGAGCGTGGTATATGTTCAGCTGAGCAAACTACTCACTGTTGTTCTGGAACAAAAACAAACAGCTCTCCCATTTTCCCTGACACATAATGGGATGCGAAACTCAGACACAGTTCGTCCGACAGCCACCAGGCAGGAGGATACGGTAACACATTCAATGTCAGACAACTTTATCGTGATCAGTTCCCTCAAAACATATGGCAAAGAACTCAAAATAATGATCCTGGGATTATCTGTCGAAATCAAATCAAAGCCTTGGAAATGTATTTTTATCCTTTGTTGAGGAGAAACTGTGTCTGACTCTTCCCAATGTAGCCAAGAAACTGTTTTCAATTACTTTTTATCTGATGGGGCCAACCCACAGAGTGCATTTTGGATAAGCTCATACCTGCTAACTCTGAACAGAAGGGTGAACAAAAAAATCCCACAATTCCAAACATCGAATTTTCAGAAAAAAAAAAAAAAAAAAAAAAAAAAAAAAAAGACTATATCATTTAGATAAGTCTACTATGTACAAACACTGTTACCGCATTGTATGCTGGAAACAATTAAAGAAACAGAGACAATGCTGAGATTTAACAGCCTTTCTTTACATAAATGTAAATAGATATCTTTATAGGAATGTATACATGTACAAGTATATTCACCCTTATGTACAATCCATTTTCACACAGATTAACATAACCAATTGAAATAATAAATAATAAATAATATTGCTATTTATGCGGTTCTAGAAGGCACTAAAAGTCAGAAGAATGGCCCCAACGAGGCAAGATAGCTCAGGTTGTTCTCACCTGTGTAGCCACAGAAAGCAGCAGGGCCAGAGCTATCACATGGTCACACAGAGGTCTATCCATGAGCTCCAGACTTGTTGATGAGCTCAACAAGTCCTTTCTGTCCCGACGCTCTCACCAACCTGCTGCTCTGGGTGTGAGGACCGAGCGCTGCGGCTGTTTTGCTCACTGCTCATTCTTTCGCCCGCTGACATTTATAAAGTCTGGACTCTGATGTCACAGGCCGCCTGCAGTGTAAACAGCCGCTGGATCGGCATCAGAAATGTTTCACATTCCTCCTCCCTGCCGCCTACTTCCAGACATACACCCCCACCCCGCACCCACCCACTCACTCCCCCAGCCCACTCATCCACCCATCCACCCCTTCTTTCCCCTCCATCCCTCCTTTCTTTCCACAGTAGGTTTTTCTCTCGCCAACATGAGCCGGCTGGAGGGAAATATCATGCTACTATCTCCAGGGGTTGTTTGGTGGTCTGACCAAATGGAATTTGGTTTCTTTTTGTCCCCATCATGGGAGTTTTGATTCCAAACACCTAAGAATGATGATCATCCAGGACTAGGGACTAGAAATAAACAAGTCATTTAGACATGTTCCTCCATCCGGTTCCTATGGTGTTCCCGCACCACGTCTGAATTTGGACTTGGACAAGGAGTCGGATGCAAACAACATCAAAAGGCAACGAGTCAATAGCTTTCCAAAAGGCCTTGTTTTATTTAACCCAGAATATACAGTCATAAACGGACCCAATAACCCATATAATCCACCCTATAATTGTGTATATTGATATCCAGAAAGGACTATGAGTTAGTTTTATAACATCACAACCTGAGCTTTAGCATGGCGTCTCGATGGAAAAAGTAACAGAGGGTTTTTGGGGCGATTTAAACATCACCATTCCCGGTGGGTGGCCAGTGATGACATCCAGAGATGGGTTAAAAATAAAAGGAGACAGATTGAGAGGAGGAAGGGTATGCGTGTCCAGAATGGCAGGTGGGCCCCAGGTGGCGGCTCATTCACGGCAGATGTTCCTGGCTTTGTTTTTATATTCTGCTCTAAAGGCTGTAATTCACAACAATGTCCTTGAATGGCAGATCTAATGACATTTTGTGCGTTTATCACCGTGTTTCCAAAATAAGACCTATTGCAATATTGTACATGTAACTTGAACCATGATTTTGTCCACTTAATAGAATGTAGTATGGATGATGAGGTCTTAAATCACTTAGGTCCATTTTACATCAAACACATTCTCGCTGAAACATAAGCCATCTTGAACCTGAATGATTTTTGGTTTTAATTTACAGTATATGTGTATATACTGTGTGTGTGTAAGTGTGTGTGTGTGTGTGTGTGTGTGTGTGTGTGTGTGTGTGTGTGTGTGTATGTATATATGTATATATATATATATATATATATATATATATATATATATATATATATATATATATATATAGGATATATATAGGATATATATATATATATATATATATATATATATAGGATATATATAGGATATATATAGGATGTGTATATATGCAGTATATCTATTTTTAGAACATACTGTATATTAGTGTTTTGGAAATGGCTACTCTTTGAAACTGTGGAAAACATCATATAACCACTGGAGGCCACAAGAGTTAGTTTAAACAAAAAACAAAACCTAGAAAGGCTGGGAGGCCCTGCAGGAGCAACAAATCATTCAGGAGCCTGCAGATGTTGGAAAGCTCTGAGAGAATAACGTGTAACCCCGACTGACCATGAGCCCTCGTCTTTTGAAGAAACACGGGGAAGTCGTTTATATATACACAATGAGTGCATTGAGCTGGAGGAAACATTGTTTTGCTGTGTGAAAGCATGTGGATGTTGGATTGTATGTGGGTCGACACACACAGAGTAAAGTCATGAAAATATTTTTGTTCTATAAATATGAGAAAAGAATGCACTTTTACAAAGTATGGAAAAGTGGGACTTAATGGAGCGAATCTGTTGCTACGGAATCGGATGTCTGACACATGTCTGGATGACATTTCTAGCAATCTCAAAATAACCAGAGGGGAGGGGTGACGCGTGAAATTAGGGAACAAAAATGATCCATTTTGTAATATTGGTTTGTTTTTAGGCAATAAATAATAATAGTATAACAATTTGGGATAAGTAGTAATAACATTTAAACCCAAAGTGTCACCGGATTATTTGATAGCCATCACCAGCAACATAATTGCCTGAAATAACCATCATTTTAACTACATAGTACATTGAAACATAGATCTTTAGAGTACAAGTGTCTGGGATGAGATAAGATAAGATAAGAGCAGATAACACTTGGACCTTGACAATTAAGGATAATTGATGAGAGAATTCTAAAGGACTCTCTTTAGGAATTGTTCCTCCTCTAGATGTGTGATGTGACAATTTCTCATATTTCTTATATATTCTCTTATTAACCCGATCGTCCGCCCCCGGGGTTCAGGGTTCAATCCACAAAAGAGGCTCTAGCATTGTACTTTTTGTTGCCGTGTACTTAAAGACATTTTCCACCTCAACGTTCCAGTTTGCCAGCACCAGCTCAGTGAGAGGGTTCCAGCACGGCACTGGAGCTGTGCGATGATTGATTTCAACGTGTCTCGTCGGGCCACGGTGCTGTGCCAGTCACAAATAACACCCCCACAATCTCTGCCAGAATAATATTTGACCCATGCATAACACAGAGAACAGCCCCGGTGGAACTTGATAATTGGTGTCTGAGGTTTTGGCACCGTCCGTCTGTTTTGCCGCTGGCAGATCCGCAGGTCGCTCTTACAATGAGGAGGAAAGATCATGTGTGACTGTTAAAAGAAATGTTCAGAATATGCGGTCGAGCATTTGGGGATTACCGTAAAGTTGAGTAGCATGTGTGAGATGTACTGTTCACCATGTTGGTGTAGTGAAACACATTGAGTCATTATTCCAGGCAGAGTCCCGCGCCAAGAGCCAGCGGGCAGCGCTGCCAACGTCTGGAATCTGTGGAGGGCACAGACTGCACATGGTCCAAAACAAGAAGGAAGGAAGGAAGGAAGGAAGGAAGGAAGGAAGGGAGGAAGGAAGGAAGGAAGAGAGGGCGGAAGGAAGGAAGGAAGGAAGGAAGGAAGGGAGGAAGGGAGGGAGGAAGGAAGGAAGAGAGGGAGGAAGGAAGGAAGGAAAGAAGGAAGGGAGGGAGGAAGGAAGGAAGGAAGGAAGAGAGGGCGGAAGGAAGGAAGGAAGGAAGGAAGGAAGGGAGGAAGGGAGGGAGGAAGGACAGAAGCGAGGGAGGGAGGGAGAAAGGAAGGAATCAAGGAAGGGAACAGTTGGAATGAAAGAAAGAATTAAGAAAGGTAGGAAGGAAGAGAGGAAGGAAGGAAGGAAATATGGAAATATGGAATGAAAGACAAAATTAGGAAAGGAAGGGAAAAACCAAGGAAGGATAGAGGGAAGGAAGGAAGGGAGAAATAAAGGAAGGCGGGAATTTAGGCATGAAGGAAAGAAAGGAGGAAGAAAGAAAGGAAGAGGGAAAACAAAGGTGGAGAGAAAGAAAGAAGGAGGGACCGCTTCGTTCCCTCCACTTCGTTCCCTCCACTTCGTTCCCTCCACTTCGTTCCCCCCACTTCGTTCCCTCCACTTTGTTCCCTCCACTTCGTTGCCTCCTTCTTTCTTTCTTTCTTTCCACGTTTTTCTCCCCTTCCTTTGGGGAAATGGGGAATGAAAGAAAGAATTAGGAAAGGAAGGGAAGAATGAAGGAGGGAGGGAAGAAAGGACATAGAGACAGAAGCAAAGGGAAATAAAGTAAAAAAGTATGAAACTCCATCTTGTACAGATGTGGACGTTCTCTCCTTATTGCCTTCCTATCTGTTTTTATTCATTCTTTGAATTCTACGCTATTTTTTATTTTTCATTTGTATATAACGCGTTTTATGCCTTTTACGTCTGTGTGTAATAAGCGCTGTACAAATAATCTGGTCTTGGCTGCATCACCAATATTTTGGGTTCCAGTCCACACTGGAGACGCCATTGATTTCTGACTGTTTGGAATGCTGAAATGGCAGAACATGAGAGGAGCGAGGCTGCAAACAGCCGTTCGCGGGGCAGTGATTGGCGGCCGCGGCAGCTCGGCCCGCGCACCTTCATTTATCATCATTACATCCAAATTGAGCGGTCGCAGCGGAGGGTGGAGACGGTGAAAATTCAAACAACCCCGTAATAAAACTTTCAAAAGGGGGGTGGGTGGGGTGGGTTGGGACCATAGGGGCAGGATTTAGGGACGAGCGTTCCTGCAGATCGGAAACTGCCGTCAGACATTAAATGAGTTAATGAGCACCGGGCACGCTCCTTCCGCGGCCTCCCCGTCCAGGTGTGTCCTTTGAAACCCCACCCGGCGGAATTCCTGAGGAGTTACGGAGCGCCGCAGGTGTAAAGCGGGGCCAACGATACGGTGTATTACACCGCCAATTAAAATGAGCGCTCTGAATACCCCCCGACGCCGCCGCTTTTAGCCGGCTTCACACCCAAAACGACAAATTACAAGAACAAACCGGAAGTTCATTCATTCCTCTGGAGAGTTGGCGACATGGTCGGGGGTTGTAGATTTTCAGCGCATGCGGCAAGTTTCGGCCTGACACTAAGTTTTTTTTTTTTCATATATTGGAAAACAAAGTAAATAAGTCAGGTATTTCAAAAATAATGACGTTATTAACGTTGTCCGTTGGATGTCACCATATTCATGAGAAATGAATCTTGTTACGGTATGTCTTTTTTTTTTCTCTCTATATTTAACTCTCATTCATGGAACATGATAAAGGTCCAGCTGAGCAAACTACTCGCTGTTGTACTGGAAAAAGAAAACAGCGTTCCCATGTGAAACGCAGACGCAGTTCATCCGACGGCCACTAAAGGGGGAGGGGGGGGTCCGACTGTCAAATACAATAACGCATACGATGTGAAGCGAGCTTAAATTAGGTCAACGATACAGGTGCAGCCAGTACTGAGCCTTTTATCTAAACAAGAGAGAGAGAGAGAGAGAGAGAGAGAGAGAGAGAGAGAGAGAGAGAGAGAGAGAGGGACGACCGATTCAACATGGCGGAATCCAGCCGCCCAAAATATCCCCCCCCCCCGAGTAGGAAACGACTCCTGGATTCCGGCCATTCCGGCTGGACGTGTGAATTTCCCACCGTGTTGTCACAGGAACACACCGAGCCGACGATAAGGACGTCGCCCCGACCTAAGGTCACTCCCTGACGTAGACGGGGCCTAGGTCAAACCTGCTGTCTAGGGCCCGGACCCTCAACCACACCCACGGTCTAGGGCCCAGACCCTCACCCACACCCACTGCACTGACAGATTTGTGAGCAGATCTTGCCGAATCATTTTTTTTTTCTGTTATTGTTAGATTTATTTCATTTTATTGTGCTAGTCAATTTTTTTCGGTTTCTAGTTTATATTTATTTGCGATCATTCGCCTTATATGTCTACGTTTTCTATTATTCATTGTTCATTCTTTCTTTACTTTTTACATTTATTTTATGGTTTATGGTTAGGTTATTGTATATTGGAAACATTCCCTAGGCTGGAGTTAATTCTAGGTTAGTGTATATTGCCAGTTATTCTTGCTTTTTGTTGGTTTCTCGGCTTATTTTATTGTTTTTGTTCATTCTAGATGAGCAGATATTGTCTTGTAGGTTATTGTAATATAATCATTTTTATTCTTTATTGTTTATCCAAGGTTTATATTTATGTTTATTTGTAGTGTTTATTGTACCTTCCCTATTTTTGATCTTCAAATGAATCTTTAGCTTTACTGTGGATTGCTATCTATCTATCTATCTATCTATCTATCTATCTATCTATCTATCTATCTATCTATCTATCTATCTATCTATCTATCTATTACATTATTATTACTTTTTATCTATCTATCTATCTATCTATCTATCTATCTATCTATCTATCTATCTATCTATCTATCTATCTATCTATCTATCTATCTATCTATCTATCTATCTATCTATCTATCTATCCATCTATCTATCCATCTATCTATCTATTTATCTGTCTATCTATCTATCTATCTATCTATCTATCTATCTATCTATCTATCTATCTATCTATCTATCTATCTATCTATCTATCTATCTATCTATCTATCTATCTATCTATCTATCTATCTATCTATCTATCTATCTATCTATCCATCCATCTATCCATCCATCTATCCACCCATCTATCTATTTTCCTAACTTTAATGTCATTCACTGTTTAATTGTGTAAACTCGCAGCTGTGGCCCTGTTCACACCTGGCATTAACATGCGTCTGATCATGGTGATCCGATCACAAGTGGACAGTATTAAGTACTGTACGTTTGTTTACACCTGGCATTAGAATGCGTCTCCACATGCGCCTCGAGTAACCACTTGATCTCACTTCCCTGCTCTATACACAAATAAACCCAAATATAATTTCCGTTTGCAAAGACCAAATGTGAAGACCTTGGTGCGCGGGCAAAATTAGAACAATAAAGACTGAAATGTTGGTGCCGTGTGTACTGTACGCAGCGCAGGGTTCAGGCTCAACACATTTATTTTGTCTCCTGATTTTCTTACTTGTGTGGAAAGTTAAAAAAGTGAACATGACTCAGTATTGGAGTCTTTCTCCTCGAGACAGCGGTCCGCCGTATACGGCGCGCCAGTGTTTCCTGTGGTTTTATTTTAGATGTTATTTGTTTTGTTTGTTTCCTACTTGTATGAAACCGAATTTTAAAACACAACTGAGTCATGGAGAGGGAGTGATCTCCAGTCCACTGGACGCTCCCGTTCCCCATGGCTGCCAACAAAACAAATAAAAACAGTGTGTTTTTATTTTAGCTGTATTTATTTTCGTTAGTTTTGCGTTGTACTGACTCTTGGGCTCAAATGGAATTCAGACAGCGTGTTTCCTGCGTACTGCATCCACGAGAATCAGTTTAGCCTGTTGGGGCTTCTTCTTGCTGATTTGCACTTTAACAAGACGCCATTGGCATGCGATAAGTACGTACTTCCACTTACGCAGGGGACGTCAGTTGAGTAGGCGGTTCATCAGTGGGGCCCAGGACACATTTGCGTTTACACTGCTCAAAGAATGTGGCCAGACCACCTCCGAATGTGGTCTGAGCGATCGGATCTCAATGCGTCGTGGGTGCATTCACACCCGTACTTAGAGCTGTCCACTTGTGATCGGATCACCCAAGGCGCATGTCAATGCCAGGTGTAAACAGAGGCAATGGGACCGCACTAAAGATTTGTGAAGACCGACCGGATAATAATCATGACGTGAACCAGGGTACCGGGGGTCACGGTCCTCCCGATGTTCCTTTGGTTTTGAGTTCTGGTCGGTGCAGTTGGGTTCACGCCAGCGTCTCGGCGCTGTTTGTGAAGAGCCAATTGCAGCGACGCAGGAGTAGAAATAGCCGAGCGCCTTGACTGGCACGCCTAAAAACCAACAGCGGCCCATCCATTTTGAGTTTCAGTTACTAAAAATGAAACCAGACCAAATAAATAGGGAACACAGGTCCCATTCACGCACAAAACACCACTTCCGAGCAGTGTCAATATTTTTAAGCCGGGATGGAAGACTCACTTCAGAGGTGGGGAAAGGTTAGATGCCGGGAACCGGGGAGCAGATGTCTGCAGAGACACCAGCTGAGTTTTTTGGCTTTATATCATGCACACGCACCGCTGCTTGCAAATTGAATCAATATGCGCAAAGAGATTATCGTTCAGACCCGACCTGACAAACCTTATGATATCTGCAGAAAATTATGCCAAATGACCAAATACCAAGACATTTCCCAAGACTTGATCTGGGATGATCTAGGTTATTCATTTGTATTTCTAAGTGTTTAAACATGGGCTCCAAGATCAAAAGAAAAGATCAAAATTAATAAGCGAAGGGTGATTATGGGATGACATACGCTGAATTTTTGTGTGTGTGTGTGTGTGCGTGCGTGCGTGCATGCGTGCGTCTGAGTAAAACATCAATTTAGCTATTGATGGAAGTGTGGCATACAATCGAAACCTCATCTTCTTTTTTTTTTTAAAACCTTATCTTTGCCTGATGAAGGATCTTTGACCGAACCACAATAAGTCATTTAAATTCAAGTGAAGACAATGTTTCTTTAAGGACTTTTGCATACAATTAGGTGCGGGGGACCTCCAGTGGCCATTTGATGTTACTTCAACAAAAGTTGAAGGATTTCGGGATTTTGTGTTTCATTAGAGATGAGAGAAAATGATGCAAGCAGATCTACAACTGAGTGAAATAAGAATCAAACAAGGGAATTAAGTAAAAAAAAATTCATATTAGTATATGTAGCTACACATATCATCAATGTAGGTCTGTAACCATTATGCAAAGCGTTTTGAGTTTAACCCATTTTTGCTTCTTTTTATTTTTGAATTAATCAGTTATGCATTTAGTCTTCATACCCTCATACCCAAAATGATAATGATATAGTATAATTAATGCTAAGTAAATGATTCTGACACAATTTCTTGGATTTCTTAACATCATTTCGAAAATGATGGTTTTCTGCTATGTATCATGATCTTTTTAATGTATTCAGTTATTTAATACCTTATTTTCGTAGGTCATGCAAACAACACCTATCTCCTTGGTATTCGTAATACCTTTGAGCATTCCAATACAGTATTTGATATTTATGCCTTTGAACAAGTCTCAGAAGGAAGGCGCGATGAGACAACCACTCATTACAAAATAATCTTTACAAAGCTGTTATTGTATATCATATGAAAAATAATGCAACATCATTTAATTCATTGATAATGGATGCTATAGTAATTATTTAGATGGGAAACATAGTAAAAACAGTTGTAAACAAGAATTTTGTATAAGAAATATTATGAGAATAATGAACAATAGAGCTCTGTATCTGCAAGAGAAGATGGCAGGATCTCTACTGAGCTGAAAGGATCTGATACCAGCTCCATGGGGCATGCCACTCTGTTCCAGTGGTTCAATACTCTGCAAACCTGATAAACTATCGACCTAAGGTTGAACTTGAGGTACCTGTAGGCAAAGTAGGTTCCTGTAGAAATTGTGCAAGTGCTCTGCCCTGTGGGGCTGTGTGTGTGCATGTGCATGCATGTGTGTGTGTGTAGGGCCAGCTCAAACCATTTATTTTGCTGCTCTAGGCATTATTACAGTTACATGTATTTGAAATGCGGATTTTTATTTACCTTTCGCAAGCCACCATAGAGGGCTTTGAACGGAGGTCCCAAAGCTGCTTACAGCAGCAGGCAGATGCCAATGAGGCCATCCGGGCTATGACCACGCATCCATTTTTTTTCAAAATGAGGAGGCTACCAGCAAGACTGATTGTGAGAGGAATAGGATTCATCCACTCATGTTGCATTGCGAGGAACAACTTGGCCTTGGGTCAGAAGGTGAAATCTCGTCAACCAACAACAATGAAGATGATGAGGACGACTTCTTCCTCTTCATCACCCTCACAGAAGACTGCTGGTGTAGAAACGCTGTGGCTGCTGAAATGCGAGAACAAAATACTAGTTTTGCTGATAGAGAGCACAATACAATGAAATGCTTTTTATTGACTTTATAATATAATTACACCTGGGTTTGGATATACATATATACAGTAGATTGACAAGACATTTGCCCATGCACTTATTTTAAATATCCATTTTCCAGTTGAATTCAGAGGACTATTTCCTCAATGCACATTGGAACGCGCATGATGCAAAGCAAAATGTATTAAGGATTTATCATTATTAATGAATACTTATTTATTAATTATAATGAATTAATGACACCTAATAATGTATTAATTACATGCATTCATTCATTTGTTAAACTATATCAAACTGAAAATATCTGCTAACATACTCGGATCAAAAAATATATATACCCAATATAACCATAGTGATTTCTAGACGTCCATAACTGTAAAACAAACAAACAAACAAACAAACAAACACCGAATCCACACACTTTGAACAAATCTCCTTCAGTGTCGTAACCGGCTCTGTCATAATTGAATCAGCCCTGACTGTAAACCTCTCACCTAAATCCCTGTCTGAACCACATGTACTTCCAGGTTACCGCTCCTGGTTCGCGGAACAACCGATCATCCCAGGCCGCACGTGGCGCCGCAGTGGGCGATACCGCAAAAATGACCATACCAGTGATACCAGCAGAATCACCGGTACCGATACCGTGTCTAGTCAGATCATTTGGCTGAGCTCAGCAATAAGAGCCCTTCGGCTCCCACCTCTGGCATTTATACTCCAGCCAAATTAAGCAATGTGTTGACCTTTGATTAGTGTGCGTGCGCACACATCACTTGAATTATAAATACTAAACCCGATAGTACCCAGAATACTATCATCTTACATTACGTTTGGTATAAAAACATTGAATAATGTAAAACAACTTATTTTTTTTTTTTTGTTTTTACATTTTTCGTCATGTCGCTGGTTAAAGAACAACGACCCTAGCTGTATAAGCCAAACCACAGTAAGTATGTATGTACAATAAAGGAAAAAAGACAAAGAACAACCTTTCTGACGCCGGTGGGAGGTTCTCTGAACCGTTCAGAGAACTCGGTTCGCGCGGCACCGACACGTCACCGCGCCGCACTCCAAGTGGGCGTCGCGCGCGCGGAGAGGATCTCCCGGTCGTTCCCCGCGAGCTCGGTGACCGGCACCGAGCCGCCGCGAGGCAGGAAGTAGAAACGTAGAATGAAACAAAAAAAAAACAATAAAATATACCCGACTTATTTTGGAGAGAGAAACCGATCCTATTTTATTTTTTGTTTTTTGGTATCGATGGTATAGATACCAGAATCGATCTCGTAGTTATCGGTACTTGTGGTAGTCGATCGGTCCACCGCGCACGGGTACGCGCGGACGTCGGGCCCGCGCCACCCCCACCCCCCCGCCTCCCCCCAGAGTTTGTCTATATAACCCAGAGGTCGAGGCTCGTCGCGCCGCTTCGCCCGTTCTGCTCCATCAGCGGCCCCGCGATGGCTGCTCCCCGCCCCGAGCCGGTGTTCGACCAGCCCAAGGTAGGAAGCTGCGGCGAGGTCGAAACGCACAAGTCGGTGAACTCACGTGGATTCGCGCGGAGGAAGGGATGCGGTCCTTCTCCTTCTTCTCCTCGGTTTTGTCCTCTGGATGTAAACAAGTAGGCACGCTGCGTCCCTCTCTGCAATCCCAATTAGAAAGGTACCGGAGCGGATTGGCTCCGAGAGAGAGAGAGAGACAGAGACTTTGACTTTTAAGGTTCCTTTATTTGCAGTAAGTCATGTCACAGCAGCGGCAACTTGATCACGAAGGAACCAAAAAAAACAGCCAAAGCCCCCCCCCCCCCCCCCCCAGATAAATCAGTCAACCGGTAAATAGGCAGCAAGAGCACAGACGTCCCTCTTCAGAGATAACGAGGTACTCAGGGACCTGTTTCTTCACCAGGTTTGAGACAGCTGTCCACTATAAGGACAGCCCCCTTTGTAGCCCAGACTTCCTCCTTTGTGCAGTTGACCTCCTTGGAGAGAGAGAGGGAGAGAGAGGGAGAGGGAGAGAGGAGAGAGGAGAGAGGAGAGAGAGGAGAGAGGAGAGAGAGAGGAGAGAGAGAGGAGAGAGAGGGGAGAGAGGGAGAGAGAGAGAGGAGAGAGAGGGAGAGAGGAGAGAGAGAGAGGAGAGAGAGAGAGAGGAGAGAGAGGGAGAGGGAGAGAGAGAGGAGAGAGAGGGGAGAGGAGAGGGGGGAGAGAGAGAAAGAGAGGAGAAAAGAAAAAGATCACAGCTACCACAGGAAAAATCACAGGTTAACAATGAGGGAATCATCCTGGAGAGAGAGAGGGAGAGAGAGAGAGAGCAAAAGTGCGTGGGAGTGTGTGACAGCTGAACGAAAAGAGAGTCAGACAGACGGACAGACAGAAAGTAGAAATAACGCGAGACGGACAGAAAGTAGAAATACAGACGACGACAGAAAGTGGAGAGTCAGACAGAAAGGACAAAAGCAGAAAGACGGAAAGAAAGTGGAAAGACAGACAAAAAGTAGAAAGAAAAACAGACAGGAGGTAGAAGAAAGACAGACAGTAGAAAATAAGACAGACGGAAAGTCAGACCGACAGACAGAAAGTAGAAATAAAGAGAGACAAGGACAGAAAGTTAGACAGAAAGACAGAGAGACAGAAAGAAGGACGAAAGACAACGACAGAAAGTAGAAATAACGACGACGACAGAAAGTAGAAATAAAGACAATGACAGAAAGTAGAAAGTCAGACGGAAAGTAGAAAAACAGAAAGAAGGAAAGAAAGTAGAAAGACAGGCGGAAAGTAGAAAAACAGAAAGAAGGAAAGAAAGTAGAAAGACAGAAAGAAGGACCAGGTAGAAAGACAGACAGAATGTAGAAAGACAGAAAGAAGGACAGTCAGTAGAAAGAAAGAGAGAAACTAGAAAGAAAGTAAGCCTTTTTTTTTTTTTAATTGCATCACTTTAAGTCTGTATGTGTGTTTAGGCTTTATTAACTTAATGTTAATGTATTTGAAATTGTGAAACTAAAAAACAAGTTTCCCACACTGAATTTATTCAGATGATAATAGTCTTTTTCAGTGTAAATTTATCGCATTTCAATATGGTGTAGAAGTAACTTAGCAAGACATGCCAATAGAAAATAAAAGTGGCAAATTCAAATAACAAAATTCCATGTTCCTGACTTTTTACTCTATTTATTGTCCATAAATGATGAATATAACATTAATTGTCTGCATTGGGACACCATGTCCTAGCCGTGGACGCGCCAATCCTGCAGTGGTTCGTTTCATGATCTTGATTAGATTGGAAATTGTAACCAAGTTAATTTACAATTGTTTGTCTTTTGTAGTCTTTCAATCTTCATATGAATGTGCTTTCAACACAGCAGGGTTGTTAAACCCTGGGTTCATTCACAGTACAAGCTAAGCAGATATTCTGAGAAGGAATGCTGAAAGCGGAAAAAAAAAAAAGAAGTAAAGTGCAAGAGGAAGTTGCATATGAGTAAAGCAGATGTTCCCTTTGATGAAAGTTCTAACTGCTCTATTTGGGGGTGAATGTCATGCTGCATGGTGTATGTTATAAAATAGTGTCGTGAGTCATTTTATTCTATTTTTTATGTTAGTGCAATTGCAATATGATAAGTACTCATGTTAGTGCGTTATGTCAATAGAACAACTTAAAAGAAGTCAGCATCCTCAACTCGAATATTGGTGCATTATGTCAGTACAATACAACTTAAAACTAGTCAGCATCCTCGACTCAAATATTAATGCATTATGTCAATAGAACAACTTAAAAGTAGTCAGCATCCTCAACTCAAATATTGGTGCATTATGCCAATACAACAACTTAAAACTATTCAGCATCCTCAACTCAAATGTTAGAGCATTATGTCAACACAATACAACTTAAAGAATAGTCGTAGCTAAGATAGGATCAGGTATTCAGATACTCCTGAAAGAGCAGGGTCTCCAGGTGTTTCTTGGAGGGTGTGGGTGTCTCTACAGAGCGTAACAAGCTGGGTAGCTCCTTCCACCACTGGGGCGCCACGCATCAGAACAGTCTCGATTGAGAACTCATTCCACGCAGTGGAGGCACCACCGGTTCCCCTCATTTTCAGACCTCGGAGAGCGGGTTGGGGCATATGGCCTGATACATGATACATGACACATGATACATGATACATGATACATGATGCAATGTGTGTGGGTGCAGATCCAGTGACTGCCCTGTAGGGCAGCTTTAAGGATTTAAAATTGATGCGGGCATCTACAGTATAGGGAGCCGTTGGAGAGAGTAGGAGAGTGACAGAGCACGTGACCCCATCACGCGTGAGGCTTGTTTCATTCCATAAGGAAACTGAATTATAAAATCAAATAACCTACACTTTTGATCGTCCGCCAAAAAGTGATTGTTGTCCACTAGGTGGTCTATAATCTGTTAAATTGACCCTCATATTAAACCACCAAATCACTTTAAGGCAGAAACAACCTTTCAGCTACAAGGTGGGAGCTGCAATCACTTTTTGGCGGACAATCACTCTTTGGCATCTGTCCTCCGGGGCTATTTTAGATCGGGGGCTATTCATAAAACATTCGGGCCTGAAGCCTCGGACGCCCACACCTAACCGCTTCACTGTCGCAGCGTTCTATTACCATAAGACCTGAAAGCAGGGGAAATGTCTTTTGGGTGAACCAACTGAACTGAATCACTTCCTGAAACGATCCGTTCGTCACTCAGTTCAGTTGAGTTCTCAGTCAGCTGTGAGCAACGTGATTCGTAGTAAGATAGACGTGGTAAAATTACACAACATGGCAAGGCAACAAGTGATCTAAAATACAATACAGTGCATAGCGTTACATTAAAAATAAATAAAGGCCTGCGTAGAACTCTAATCACTGCAACACTGGTTTTCTTTCAGCCGTTTTTTTAATGCAGGAATTAAAGTTTTTAAAAGTACTGCAGTTCTCTCACCGCCTTACAAAGCGTGGTGAGACCTGGTGAGGCAGGGACGGCCTCGGATCCTGTCGCTGCGAGGGTACTGTTAGCACGCACAGTGAACGTGAGGCAGGCGCTGAGCCGCTCAAAAAAGTGCACTCCCATTCAATAAAATATGATTTTTTTTTTTTCTTACAATATGTTGATCCGTCCACTTGAGAGGGCAGAACGGAGACATGATTTGACATTGGATATGATTTGAATTGTGATATCAAAGATAAGATAATAATGCTCAATGGAACACGGTGCTGTGATATGATGAAGATAATTAGGGGGGGAAAAAAAAGTGGGATGAGAGAAGGACGTACGGAGCGGACACGGGCGTGGAGGGCGGAGGAGAAGAGACGCACTTGCAGTTAGTGCCCAAAAGTTTGTTCGTTTCTTACGGCTCCCAAGCATTTATTTTAAAGATGAAATAGTATTAAATGTTTGGTTTATAATTTTTCCACTACAAAAAAAACCAAAAACATTTATAGTGATTGAATGTGAGTGGACTCAATGAATATCCTCTGACACAAATTAAACAGTTATAATGAAAGCGAGGCATTTAATGGAAAATAAATATCCTAGCCTCTCCTTTTAAATTAAATGTTATATTCCCAATTATTTTCTTGGTGCATTGTATTCAAATTCCTTATTTGGTCCAAAATGAGATTGTATCAGATTTATGTTCCTCAAGTTGTTGTCTGTCTCTCAAAGTGTTTTCAGAACTGAGTTTGATTTCTAAACATTAGGTACTAAATATTAAAAAGTAAACGTCAAAGGAAACTCAATTACATCGCCGCTCCCAGGAAACGGCAGCTCCCAGAATGCAAATGGCCGGGAGGAACCTCGCCAACTGCATTCTGGAAATTGCTGTCCCCTCGTGCGCGCGGGCTGAAAAGCGCCACTTCCTTAAAATAATCAGTGTTATAAAACAATAAATGCAGGAAATTGGAATGTTTAGAAGTTACAGAATAGTAGGAAATTCAAGGAATGAATTATGCATTTTTCCAATATTTTAATAAATTCATGATTCAGCTAAGCACGTTCAACATGATGCCATTGAAGTAGTGCTGCACTATCCAGATCAAACCACCCAAAGCGCTGATTATGTTTCCAAATGGGTGTTTGGTTTCTTTAATAGTCTGGAAGTGTTCTAAACCTTTAAAGCCTGATATCTCAGAACTCCTGTTTCCAAAACCTTCGTCTTTAATAAGTCTCGGCTTCCAAAATATTTGCTTGATTCCCACGAGTGGCGCCTTGTTTTGGTTTCAGCTCTGATTCTACACTTTGATTCTCATTCATTTAGTACGTCCACACTCTTTCAGAAATGTTTATTCGCCGAGCTTTCACTGTGCTGCTTGCAGAAAGGTTAAAGGTCAGATGCTGAGCCACGCTCAAAATGATGATTCAAAATCTTTCATCCAAATTAAGTTCTAACGTCAATAATAAATAAATTAAAATGCTAAACAGAGAATCCGTTATTTTATAAAAATGAATAAATATTTATTTCCACGGCTGTGATTTAACTCCCTGCACCGCCTCCTACTCCCGCCGCCCCCTGGTGATCGCACCTCCTATCGGCCATCCCAAATAGCCACGAATGGGCAATATGAAAATAGAAAGTGCCCAACGCGAAAATATACTATACTGTGTATATATACTATACTGTGTATATATACTATACTGTGTATATATACCTTATTTAATGTAATTGTTAGCTGTTAATTATATGATTTGTACGTTTATAAACTATAATAATTAAATCCCTGGTGGTTTTATTTATTTTTTACTACAAGTGCATTTCGGGGCAAGTGGCTGAAATGTTTTACTTACCCTGTAACCAAAATGGACAATTTCCATCATTGACCTGCAGTAATTGAGTACCGGTACATGTTTGTTAATGCCTGTAGCATAAACAGTTTGAGTGTGAGTACTATGTCTACAAAGAGCTTTAAAACTCGTCACACGTCTTTGGATACAAAATAAAAATACATGCCCATTAAATGTATCAAAATAAAGTACAAATTTCTTGTGTGAGCAAATGTACTTCATTAAAACACATGTCATTTGTATTTCAAAATACATAAAGTAACCTGCCATTAACTGTCGTTACCGCTGTCACTGAGGGAATCAAGCGAGCCCAAAACAAGTGTCTTGATAGACAAAAATATCATCCATTATCCATAAAACCTTGAAGCTCCTTTCTCTTATTTATTTATAGTTATTTGCTTACAGTTGTTGAGCAACAACTAGTTTTTCTAGCATTTCACGCCTCCATTTGTTTTCTCAAGCCACAGTCAAAAGTAAAGAATAGTGCTGCTGCATACAACAAGACATATAAGCATCATTTAAATATGTGATTCCCTCATTTCATTGCCAGACACTAAGATAAATCAAGTATTTGAAATACAAAAACACTGTGGCCAAATTTATCTAACTACAAATTACATCTATTATTTTTTCAATAGGATCAAATACAAATGACAAAAATAGTAATTAAAATAAACATTTCAAATACATGTAATTTTAATAATGCCCATCTCTGTTTTTAACCAGATCAATTAAAATTAAATGTAGGTCTAAATCCTCACAGGTCATGGCTCGACAGCCTTATTTGTCACTTGTTGTAAAGCAATGACATTTGTACCTGTCACACAAAGGTCAGCTCATGAATATCGATTAGGGTGAAAAACACTCCCATACAAATATAGAAAACATAATATTAGTCGTTAACAAGTAAAAAACTTTGTATTCATGAAAAGTTGAGACCGATTAATGATTTTGGACCAGTCAAGGTGGCCACGCCGCTTGATCCCACAGTCATGCAGAGAGGTGGATCTCCAAAAGGATTTCATTCGGTGACTTACAGTGGTTTGATCGAGCATCGTCCGTGTGTTCACAGATCGAACTACATGTCCACCTCGACGGAGCGATCAGAGTGCAGACTATTCTCGAGGTGGCCAAGTAAGTCAGTCCCCGAACTTGAACTTGAACCCTTTATTTCAGTTTTTGAAATGTTATTCTATATAGAGTGTGTATGGGAGAAAGGGCATTTAAAGGTTTCTTTGTTGTGTGGTGGAATTTACACTTGAAGAAACGACCTTTGCAATTATCCTTTATGATTTAGGATCAGTCTATGCTCCATGTAGTACATGCATTGATGTCAACTATGGGGATTATGTTTGTTTTTTTTCCACTTACCCTTTGTTCCTCCTGACATTTGAGTGTACAAATCTTGCCAGAAACTACTGAACTTGGATGAAATATTCAAATAAATACTGAAATAAAATGAACCTATGCTGATTTGTTGTCTAATGTTTCCCTCTCTTATTTGCCCTGTAGGAGACGAGGCATCTCCCTGCCCGCAGATACCGTGGAGGAGATGACACAGATTATTATTGTCAAAAAGCCCGCCACGCTTACAGAGTTCCTTGGCAAATTTGCTGAGTACATGCATGTCATAGCGTAAGTCCAAAGGGAAAGTGAACACTATGGATCACCTAAATAATTCAGCTTCCAAAGGTTAATTACTCATGGGCCGGCTTAGCTCTTCCTTTAGGCGAGGTAAGGCGCGCCATCCCTTGGGTGGGGGGCGAGGGTGAAGCCACCGGGCACCTGCACACCCGTCCCTCTCAGACAGTACTGACGACGCGTGCCAGCTATGGGGTGCCCGCGATCGGTGTGTTTTTATTTAATATAGAGGTGTGCGTATGGACTAAAACCGTGCGTAATGGTGACACTTTCTCCATGACTCGCTCCCTGATCACCCCCTCTCCATGCGTTATGCGCAAAAAATAATCTCGAGGGGTCTACAAGTCGTGCCCTGTTCCTGATAAGTCACGTTAGCGTCCGTGTCCGGACGCGGACGATTCACATACAAAAATACATTTATGATTCCCCTTATTTATAATTCCCATTGAAATTCCCTGTGCATTTTTTAAGCTTCTATTTGCTTTATCCTATTATTGTAATGCACACTGACTGACAAAAAAAACAGAAACACGTCTGCTCAACTTGAAGAATCTCATTCGACTGGTGGGTTTCCCACTGATGACTGCACTTGTCGACTTTCAGGGGACAGCCCTAATAATATCACATTTTATTTAAAACGACTTTTTGCAACTGCTGCAATGCATCAAGTGTAACATTGGTCACAGCCGGTTGCCAGTAGGAAGTGGCACAACCTCCTGTTTCCAAATTAGTGTGGATGTAGAAAAATGCTGATTTGCGGAACTGCAAAAGAGTCAACAAAGCTGTGAAAAGCCTCGTAAAAAAAACTCACACAATACACTGTTTGCAACCATTTTTCTACAATAGACTGTCCGACAATATTGTGAGCCCAATAATCATCTAGTCACAGAGTGGAACATTGTGCAAGAGATTAGATTAAGACACTCAGTATATACTCGGTGGCAACCATGGTTGTCTGTGATGGCTGAATAGCTGCTTGCTGTTGTGCTGAATGGAGTGTTCTTTATCGAGGCCTTTGAAAGCCAAAGTACAACGTGGGGAACCTGCTAGTGGAGTTAAGCTGATGCAGGATTGTTGGGTGAGTTTGGATGGATGGTTCCTGTGGAGGGAGCGCATGAGTGGGAGATGGAAAACAAAACCGTTATTCACCGGCAGCGTACATGCTGGAAGCAGAGTTATGCTATTTTGTGTAATAAAATATGAGATGGAGAATTTACATTTCCTGGAAGGGCGTGTACATTGAAGGGGTACATGGAGCTGTAATTCCCATGAGAGTTTCAGAGCCAGATATCGTCCGGATAGGGTCAGACATATTTAATAATTGATTAAAAAAAAAATATAATAATAATCATAACTTAACTAAAAAGAAATTAACTTTGCGTGCATGAGCTATATATTGCCTAAATCTGAAGGAAATATATATATATATATTTTTTTACTTTTAATGTGATTTCCCAATGTGTTTTTTCCATTTAGAATACACAGCATTACATCAAAATACCACTAGTGGCGATAGTGGCGCCGCCCCTTGCGGTCGCCTGCGCTGCGGTTTAATGCACATATCTGTATATACATAATTGCCTATTCCATATGCATAAGCATATTCCCTTTATCTATTCCATTTTGTTTTATTTTAATTTGTTGTATTTCGTTTTATTCTATATATTTTTATTTTATTCTATAAGTATTCGACTTACTGTATTACATTTTAGGAATCAGTTAGTCTATTAGAATTTTTTTTTTCCCTAGGACATATTGTGTGTTATCACCGGGTGCGTTGCATTACATTTCACTGCATATATGTATGAAAGTATGTATATGTATGTGACGAATAAACCTCTTGAATCTTGAATCTTGAAATATCTAAATCTATGGACTATAGATGAAAGTAACTATAGGCCACCATTCAGATTTTTCAGGGTTAGCCCGTCCAGTGGTTTTGTCTCATGAGGGTGTTTATCAGTACGAACAGGCCGCACTATTCATTTTGTTTGTCTCTGTCTCAATGATAGCGGGGACAGAGAAGCCATCAAGAGGATAGCCTACGAGTTTGTGGAGGACAAGGCCAAGGAGGGAGTGATTTATGTCGAGGTCAGATACAGCCCCCACTTGATGGCCAACACCCAAGTGGAACCCATCCCCTGGGACCAGAAAAAGTAAGTCGTCGACAGAGCAACTATAGCTTTTATCAGAGAGCTAATTATTGTTGCAGGGATACAGCTTTAAAATGAATACACTTTATATGATTTGGATTCACCACTTGTCTCTATAGATTTTCAGACTTTTATTTCTTTACCCCCCCCCCCACCCCCACCAGGGGAGACATCAGCCCGGATGACGTTGTGCAACTGGTGAACGAGGGTCTGAGCGAGGGCGAGAGGGCCTTCAATATCAAAGCCAGGTCCATTCTATGCTGCATGCGCCACATGCCAAGTAATGAACTGTTCACGCTCCTGACCGGCCAAGCTGCATTTTGAAATAAGAGTCGCTCCTTACTGTCCTCCAAAACATCGAGTCGGGGCCCAAAGGTTTCCTTGGCATGCACCTCAGATTACCGAATCTTGTGCAGTGCATTGAAGAAGCAGATCATTATTTATCATGCTCAAATATCATGCCCATATCATACGCACGCAAATATCATATAGGCATGCAAATTTGCTTTAAGCTAAAATTGAGAAATATTCCTTCACATTCAAGCCAAAACTCATTATTAGATTTGTTTACTTTTTATTCTTACCTCAAAACAATATTTCAATGTATTATTACATTTACATGTATTAATATTTACAACAATACTTACAAAAACTAGAATCCAAATAACTTTTTTTTTTTTTTTTTGGTAAGTTAATCAAACGTTTGTTGAATTAAATGTTATTGTATTGTGCCTCTGGATATTCTCCTCAGCGTTTACTATAATGAATGCATGGGTCGGTGTGGTTTCAGCATCCACACCTGTCTTGGGTGTAGGTGATTGTCCGGGGATCGGGGTGGCTGTACGCCTGTTGCTTGTTAGAGCAATTGTCGGGGCGACAGGTAAAACCCCCTTCCCCACACACACACACACAGAGCGAGGCTCTGTCATGACATTATGTCGTCCTGCTCCCGGCTTGTTACATCTTGCCCACCCTCTACAATAAACTGGTGTGTTTGCGACATCTCTGCATGTGTCTCTGTGTCGGAGAACCCTGAAAACGCCACACGGGTGGCGTGTGGCAGGAGGTATCCGTAAAAATTATTTATACATATTTTTTCTAAATATAACAAATATAGCAAAAATCATTCCACATCGCAAAAATGTTACCTTTTTCCCCACAAAATATCTCTGGAAATTAATTCTGAAATAAATGACAATTTGAGCGGTTTTGGCTTGAATGACAATTAGTAATATTTACCTTATATATTGCAAAATCTTAATATCCTATAATATCAAAACTGTGACGGCTACTGTTTTTGTTCCCCGGGATTAAGACATTGCAATACTACATTATTCAATAACAGGGAGGCAGTAAGGAGGGCTCTTACACGTGTGTGTGTGTGCATTTGCATGTGTGTTTGTGTGTGTGTGTTGTTGACATGACATTGCATGGGGAAGACTATTTTGATAATGTATTACATTCATTGTTTTTGAGCCTCTATGTGTTCAGTGCAGTGTATAGGCTTATATGTGCCATACATATTTTGATGTTATCTGGAACAGTTGCTGTCATTAGACATCATAGAATTTTGTCAGTTTGGGTATGTTATTCATTCATATAGGACATCTAATCGAATCAACTCTCTTTGCCAGGGATGCTCACTTGTTTTGACACTGTAGTTTTCTGAGCTACAGCTCAGTCTGTGCCTGCACTGTAGTGGAACACAGTTCTCAGGCAGACTGGACGTGTCATCCTAAGCGTTATTCACTTCATACCTGGACATGTGGGACCCGATAGACCCATTACTGCTTACGGCTGTACTATAATTAGCTAAATACGTCTTTCCCCCTCCAGGCTGGTCCATGGAAGTAGTGGAGCTGTGTAAAAAGTACCGTCACGGGGGCGTGGTGGCCATTGACCTGGCAGGTGATGAGTCCCTGAACTGTGAAGCCTGCCCGGGGCACAGGATGGCTTATGAGGTATGTTTAGGCAATTTTAATTTCCTTGCTATGTTTTGACGGCTTGATTGAGAGAAAAAAGAAAAAATATAACAATATGGAATATGACACCCAGTGATAAATGTTGTTCCCTTCCGCTGAGTAGGGGACAGTTCAGCTGCTGTACAGTTGAGCCATTAGGAGATAGGTGTTTTGCTCAAGGACCCGCCCGCCCTGATTGCATTGTTCTAGCCTCGTAAAGGATTACATGCAATGTATTTTCATTCAGTGTCCATACCACACTTTTGAAAATTAAAGTGGGTCAACTTTCGGTTTTCAGCAAGTTTATTACAATTGCATAGACTGATTCTCTAGCCGAACTTTTACATTGCCAAGATTTAATCTTAGCACTACGTCCAAACAAGACACGACTCAAATATGATACGTTTTAAATTGATGTTGGCCTGCCTTTTAGAGATCATAAGGCTTGGGCTTGAGGTCAAGCATGAAGGTTTTAAAGTCATTAGAGACAACGGTTGCAGGCGGGCGGTAAAAAAATAGTATGTACGTGTGACATTTAATTAGTCCGTGTGTGGGTGTAAATGTGTACTATGCATACCATAAAACGATGTTTCCCTTGACCCCTGGCCTTTGACAGCTTGATGACGAAGGTAAAAGTTCAAGTCATTTCATGGGACACATGCACATGCGTATTCAAGCACATCAGCGTTAATTTCCAACCTCTCCATAACGTCCAAAATGTGATCTTATCTGATCCTCGAGCGTGTTTTTATTTGTGTTTTTTTTATTTTTATTTGTATTTTTATTATTAAGTTGTTCTCTCATTTCAGCTCCACGAGCCACTCCAAAGGGTTTATAAAGCAGCTCAAACTCTTAAACCCGTTTACCTCAAGCAGAATCTGAGATGACGAGAGTCAGCGGCAGTGGAGACTTGGAGATTAGGCTGTCAGGGCTCAGAGTCCACACTCGTATCAACTGTTATCTTTTTAACTGCACGATTATTGGAATCTTTGCGCAAAGATTATGGAAGCCCCGTTCAGGGCGAGGGCCAGGATCAGGACAAACAGTTAAATCCTAATGGAAAAGAGCCTTGGGAGACTTCCAGACAAAAGTATTATCTTCGTTCATGTCCATAACTTGTTTCTGAACTCCCAAAGAGAGACGCAACAACGAGAATGTCTTGAAGGAACTGGGGAGGCTTTTTGGGAAGCGGATGGCAGTATCAATGCCAAAGACAGAGAGTTGGCCCGGGCTGCGGCACTCGTTGACGTGTTCCGTGGCTGTTATTGTTGACAGGAAGCAGAGCGTTGTGGGATACACAGAACCGTCCACGCAGGAGAAGTCGGCCCTCCCTCTGTTGTGCAAGAGGTAAGACTTCCTTCCAGAACCCCAACACCCCCACACTAACCCCAATAAGACGGAATTATTCCTGATTTACAGGCTGTAGTACAGACTATTGGGTTGACGCCCTGTGGGTTCTGCTGCATGGGGTGAGACGCATGATAGTGGGTTTACTGTTGTGTCTCCAGCTACTGGAAAGCCCATGATTAGTAGTGGTAGTGTGTGTGTGTGTGTGTGTGTGTGTGTGTGTGTGTGTGTGTGTGTGTGTGTGTGTGTGTGTGTGTGTGTGTGTGTGTGTGTGTGTGTGTGTGAGTGAGATAATATGAGATATGAGATTGTGAAACGGTGGTTTATGCTCCTGTAGCATAGCAAAGCCACAAGTCCTTATGATATCAACCTTGTTTTAAGAAAAACATGTTTTATTCACGATGTCATGGAAAAGGACTACACTACCCATAATCCTACAGTGTAACAACGCCGTCTCTGATTGGTGGAGTCCGCTGTTACCATGGAAATGTTTACCGGACCGGGAACATCACTGTTGGCTAGGGAGTTGACTACTACTCACCTGAAACACTATATATACACACAACACAAACTACAATATATAACAACGTCTTTATTAACAATGTAAACCACTTAATCGACTATCGATTAATTGCTAATAGGAATTTAATCGATTAAGATTTGGTCTTATCGATAAGAACTGAACAATTTGCAGTCTTTTTTGTTATTGTGTCGATGAGAGTCTCACAGGGTGTGACAAGAGGGGGATAACCCAGCCAGGAAGTAGTAGTACTCACCAACGACAGGGGGCAGTTTAGAAAAAGTACACAGTGGAGGCAAATTATTTAGTTATTATATATCAGAATTTTAGTAATGTTAATACTTCCATCAGCAGACTTGATCTGCTACGTTCCATGTGGCTCATTCAATCGCAGAGGACGGCAAAAAGAATTTTTCACTCGCGCAAATATGAGTCGTAAATATTCCCGTATGCACGAACCAGCACATCTCCGTTTCGAAATGAAATGGAACGAGGAGAAACTTTCCTCGCGCCGCGTCACAAAATCTCAGAGGAGCGGGACGTTGTGTGGCTCCCCACGGGCCATGGCGCCACCCCCTGGTGACGTCATTAGCTTTTATGTTTTCGATTAATCAAAGATTGTTTGTTAATTTTAACATCTATCCATTAAGGAAATTCCTTTAAATTTGCATCCCTAATGTTAACACTATAATAATGACAAAGGTTCAAGAATTTAAGAGGAAGCGCGCTAAACTATCGTTAGGTTGGAAGTCGTTTGAAAGGTATTGTTCGCAATGGTTTATGGGATGAGTAGTTCCTACACTCTTTCAATAATTATGTACAGTCTTGTACCTTTTGCGTTTTTTCAAATAATTTTTGCTCCGAATCAAACCTTTTGTGGTCACGATTCATCTCCTAGTTGTTGGCTGGTTTCCAGGCTTAAAACTCTTTATATCAGGATTTTCTGAAACGCCAGTGGAGTGAATGAATGGGAGCTTTACCTGGAAGCAGAGCCGTTCAAAAATTGGGCAGTCAGTGTTGAGCTCTATTGGTGGGATACGGAATTAAGTGTCTGCCCTGGTAGTGAGAAGTCTTCATCTTAGAGGGGAAAGTGTGTGTGTGTGTGCGTGCCCGCGCACGCTTTACTCCGTCTACTATTCAATTTCATTCCTGGGTGTCGTTATGCACTGACCTCTTTTCAAGGAAGCCATCCTTCAAAGTGACAGCACACCCGACACACGTGCACCTCCTTAAATATCCCGCCAGTCTGCTAGTGTCCCATGAAATGCCAGTGAGTTTCTCATTGCTCCCCATGTGAAACGTGTTCCAGGCCGTGGAGATTCTGAAGGCCGAGCGCATCGGACACGGCTACAGGACCCTGGAGGACAAAGGCCTGTACAAAAGGCTGCTGGCCCAGAACATGCACTTTGAGGTACGTCGCCTTTATCAGCAACATAATCACCTCCTCACCCCTGCATCGTTTATTGTCTAATATATCATTGAAGAGGGCATTACGCCTGATTCAAGGGCCTCCCGTCGCATTTCGACTGCAAGCCCATTATTATCTTATCTATCGACTGATTGCACCTTGCCAATCATTAGACAAAAACAATTCAAAACTGATCAAGGGAAAAAGTTATACATAATACGAGGCAGAGTAAAGCAGCCATAAACCAGAGTTGGTTTATGTGATCATAAAAGGTGGTGACACAGTGGCCTCTAGTGGCGGATCTTGATATTTCTCAATTGAACAAAGATCAAGGGTATTACCTGGACCCCTTTATGAACTAAATTGCTTTCAAATGGTTAAATGGTGCGTGTTTTCTTTCAGTTGTGTCCCATATCCAGTAAACTAACCGGCGCCTGTGACCCAGACTTCACCAAACACCCTGTCATCACGTGAGCAACACGGACCACCAATAACGCTCACACGCGATAGTTAAAAGTTCATTAAGGCTTTTACCCATTTGAATGAAATTCAATTTGAGATTGACATTTTTAATCCAAGTTGGTATTTTACCAAAGCCGTCGTGTTCCGAATGTGCAGGTTCAAGCGAGACAAAGCGAATTACTCCCTGAACACGGACGATCCCTTGATCTTCAACTCCACCCTGAACCTCGACTACAGCACGGTGCAGGAATACATGGGACTGACGGAGGAGGAGTTCAAGAGGCTGGTGAGTGGGCGCATGCTGCGGTCGGTCGGATTCAAACGCCGGTTTTATCCACCACTCGGAGCAGCTCGGCGGTTAAAATGTCCGGTCGACAGGTTCGGCGTTTGGATTTACCAAGATGATGTTTTTTTCCGACGAGATCCCGTAGCTCTTTCCCTGAGATGCTCCCAAAAAACATGATTCGGTCCCGGAGGGTAAACCTGCCGTTGAACGGTTCCAACCGGGCAGGTTATGACCGCCAAACAGCTGGAAAGGCAATGTTTAAAAGCGTGGTCGATTAACTCTGCGGCACAATGGATAAGGACGGTTCTTCATGGGTCTGGGAGCAACAAACCTGAGCCCTTTTTTAACCCTTTGTGTGTTGCAGAACATTGCTTCGGCGCAGTCCAGCTTCTTGCCCAAGAAGGAGAAGAAAGATCTTCTTAACAAACTGTATGAGGCGTATGGGATGGTGCAGCGCACTGTCTTCTGAAGAATTGAGCGGAAACAGCCCCCTCCCTTCCCAGACACAATGGAATGTTTGTCTTGGTTTTGAACCAGCCATACAGCGCAACACATGTATACTGTAACTTCATAAGACTACGATCACCTCCGCACATTATCTGCAGCCACAAGTATTATTTTGTCATGAATTAATTATGTGTTTGTCAGTGTTCCATGTACGCACAGACTGCACAACTTTCATTGCCGTCTTCATCCTTAAGCAATTTTGAATTCATCTTCACAGCCTTCCATATTCGCCAAGCAAGGGTGAACTGGCAGGCCGCCTGGTGCAAAACTATGGGAAAATCAGTATTGGAGAATAGAGTGTGGGTTAAGATTGTGAAGCAGTTGTTCTTATGCACCATCATGAACTGTGAATGAATTCCCCATTTTGTGTTTTCAGCTTAACGCCATCAGCAATATCTCTTATCCTATTGGCAAAGCATGGTGCAGCAACATTCATGTTGGTCTTGAATACGTCCTTTTAGCCCGATGTTTGAAGAAAGGTCAGATTATTTGTTCCATATTTTGACGGCCAACTTGGATGTAGGTTGTGCTGTTGCTTCTGAGGTCCCTTGGGCAGTTGTGTGTGGAAAAAGCATACTGACAACACTCCATACTTAGAAAGAAACTTCATTTTTCAAGTAAAAACCCTTCTGTGAATTTTCAAGCCTTAGCCTGAAGTAAGTAAATACAAAGCAATGCATTCGACGTAGATGCAAGTTTGTTTGAGGGCAATAAATACAAAGAAAATATCTCAGGTAAACAGCAAAATGCCAACTGTTGTAGCTGCATTTATACTGTAGGTGGCATACTAGAGTTTTATAATGGAACACAACTGTACACATTTCAATGCTCTATGGTTCAGAATGGTTTCAATGAAATGTTATTCGAGTTATTTTATTTTTTTTTATATACTTTTTGTATAATACAAAAACAGAAAAAACACTTCCATTTTCTAGTCACATGAAATAGATGTATGACCATTAAAGCCTACAATAAAATCCTGCCCAACTTGCATTGTGACTGAATATGTTCAAGTAATTGCATTTTAAGGAATTCAATTAAGATACCCATTGCTTGTTATGAGCAAGTATAGTACAAAGCCACACAGATTATAATCTTTCTTTCTAAGCTAAAGTTGTCCAAACTATCAAAGCTCACAAGGGAATTGCTTGTTCCTCGTGTGAAGCTACCAGAAGTTTCAAAGTATGCTCGCGTCCAGATTTGAAAAAAATTGGCCGTGCCTTTACTGATCATTCAAGTAGATGGGAACGCCGTGGCCGTGCTAGGTGGAAACGTAAACACCAGCTTCCTGTGTCGCCCCTAATGTACACAACGGCCACATTCAATAATATTTATGGCTCTGGAACCACTCACCTCTACGCTCTCATTAATGTCTTGTCTTCCAGTCTCACAGGGTTCACTGCTTTTATTCCCATCGTGTTTCGGCATGAACGGAGAAACATGCAAATTATTCTTTGTTTAAAATATTAAATACTTGAAAATATAAACCACGGCCGTTGCATTAGATTTGTTTATTTCACAAAGGATATTCCTATTACAAAGATATCACTTGCAATAAATATGACCTCGATACAGTACAATGTTAACTGCAGCTATGTTGGATACAAAAAAAAAAAAAAAAAAAAGAAGAAAACAAGAAAATGATTAAAATGTTCAAGAGTCACGCACACATGTAAAGTAAAGAAAGAGAAACAAATGATTATGGATATGCAGGTGATGTTCTCTTCCAGAGTTCCAAAAAAGCGAGAACAGCGTTTTGGGGCGGGCGTCAGAAATACTGCTCAGCTCAGTCGATCTCCCGAGGCATGAAACTGTTTCTGTGCTTTCTCTGAACGTCCCCGAAAAAACAAAGGACTAAAACAGCAGCACCGCCTGGTCAGCCCTCCACCGTGCCACCTGATCGTCAGATCAGGTGTGTGTGCGCGTCAGTCAAACACACGGGCAGTGAGGGATACTGTCCTCAAGTGTAAGCACAGAGAGTCTCTCTCTCTCTCTCTCTCTCTCTCTCTCTCTCTCTCTCTCTCTCTCTCTCTCTCTCTCTCTCTCTCTCTCTCTCTCTCTCTCTCTCTCTCTCTCTCTCTCTCTCTCTCTCTCTCTCTCTCTCTCTCTCTCTCTCTCTCTCTCTCTCTCTCTCTCTCTCTCTCTCTCTCTCTCATGGCTGCAGAGGAGTTTAGGACGGGTCTCCGGTTCCCTGGGCATCCTGGCTGGTGGAGCCCTCTCCCTGGGGCGGGGGTGGTGCCCCGGGGTCTCCTTTGGAAAGGGAAACATGTGAACAGCCCAAAAATACTCTGCAAGCAAAAAATAAAGCTCTAATATATCTCTGAATGGTGCTGATGGAAAGGTCAGCCGGGTGGACCGACCAGGCCCGTGGTCTTACCCGCCCGATGGAACAAACATATACCTGTGTTTCCGTTTAAAAATCCTCAAATGCTACGTTTTGGGAGCCGCTGCTATGCGTCAATCCATTCTTACGGTGCCATCTCACCTGCCGGCTTCAGCTCCATCTCCGCCATGTCTTTGGTCAGTTCGCTGGCGCTGCCGGCCGCCGTCCCTTCCCCCGAGATGTCGGGCACGGCGTTCCTGCGGCCCGTACGATCGCAGTTGATGAAGTCCGAATACGACGTCTCCACGTCCATCATCTATCCATGGCAAGAGCTCTCATTACACCTGTTGGGGGGGGGGGGGGGGGAGAGAAACAAATCAGCCTGTTCTATAAAATAAATAAATAAATAAATAAATAAATAAAAAAGGGGCCTCCCTAAGAATGTGTGGCTGTCGTCCGCGCTCTCTCTCGCTGATTATACTGAAGTGGAATCCTGAGGCTGCTGAAGCGCTGCTGAGCGGCTCCAGACACCGTCCGGGAAGTATCGACCACAGCAGATATCACACTCTCTTCCGTCGGCACGGGAGTGAATTGGTAAAAGAACCAGTCTCTCCATAATTGCATTTTCTATTTCTGCAGAGCTACTAATGGCACCGCTGACATTGGTGCTAATTGGCCGTCCTAGTTATGGAAGAAAAACAAAAAGCGGCTCCGAAATCTCCCGAGGCCCAGACTTACACTCTCCCGTAACTGCATTGGTTTGAATTTGCCAAGGATTAAAAAAGGCAGAAGCACCGATCAATAATGGCAAGTGTGTGTTTGTGTGTGGGGGGCAAAGGAATGTGGGGGGGAAGCGGGCTAGCAGCCCCATCAAAGTGTGTATCGAGTCCCCATTTGAGATTCATCGCTCCTTAGTTTCCTGCGCTCAGTCCATTTTTAAGTGGGTCATGGATCCTACCAGCAACAAACACCATCTAGCTGGTGGTTCCTGGGAGACGGGACAAAGGACAGCAAGAAAGACTGCGACAAAATGGAAAAATAACTAAATAAAAGACAGAAGGGAACGCAAAAAAAGATAAATAAAGAAGAAGAAAAAAACAACAACCCTACACTCTAGACTGGGATGATCATTTTCCACGGCTGCAAACACACGAGGCTAGTACAAGATGTGCATACAGTATGGCACGCTAAAGGTCCTCCCTGCTCCTCCCCTCCGATGCCCTCATTCCCATGATCCTTTACGGGGGAAGTCCAGCTACAGCACAGGAGGGCAGAAGGCTGCGGTGTGCGGAACCCACTGGATTAAAGTTGCACTTTTACAGACGGACACGCTGATAAACAACGGTTTAACCTTTAATGGGGGGGGGGGGGGGGGTGTCAGAAGGCATGAGATAAGAAGGAGGAGAGAAGAGAGCAGAGGAGAGTCGGTAGGTCCCTTAGCGGGGCCTGGCGGTTCCCAAAATGTTTTCACTCACATTCCATTGGTATCACTCCAGAAAAAAATAAAAAAAAAGTCCCACACTTGTTTTCCTCTGTGTTGTGCGTGCGCACGGCGTGCCAGAGAGAAGTGCGCGGGGGTCGTTCACGGAGAAGCCGCGGGCCGGAGAGTCGCACCGGCGCTGCTGGAAAATGTCAGCTATTAGACCGCGGACAGTTTCTAATGCTTTTCGAGCGGCACCTAGCCGGACCCCGGGAAATGTCACGCAGCCTGGAGCTGATAGCGTTTCCTCAAGTGCTCCCCCCCGAAGACAAGAGTGTCTCTGTTCCGGATGGAAGTGAGAATGCCTGTTAAGATTGCCATTTAGATGGCGGCTCCCCACAGCCATTACGAAGCCAGGTCGTCGTGGGACGCCAGTTTCGCCGCTCGCTGTGCGTGTGCGACTCCTTGGGAAATGGAACAGGTTGAGCAGGAGTTTGTGATCGGGCCGACATTCTCACCGAGAAGCAGGAACCGCTTTCAGGCACGTGGGACCGCAAACCAGTCCACGCACAAGGGGGTTTTATCCGAGCGTCTCTGTGGACGCTCACCGCGTGGTTTCAAGTGTTCCACTCCGGTGCTTTATTTGTTTATTTTAAAGGATCCCCCATGAGCCGATGCTGATGGTAATCAGCTCGTCTCCCTGGGGTCCACACCTACGACACAACACATTTTAAAGCCAGTCAACACTGAACTTACAACTCATTAAGCGGAACAGAAATATTCAAACTAGCACAGTCATACCTCCTAGTCTGTCATCTGTATGCCAATAGATGCCTCTGCATATTTGTTTTAAAAGATGATTTATTTTTTTACAAGGCGGGATATTCAGGGGTCAATTATTCCAGTTTGTTATGGCTCTGTTAGTGACAGTTTTATTCCAACAAATTAGTCCTGAGGCTAGGTACCATAACATGACCGTCACCGGCATATCCGGTGTTGGCGGCGGTGATGCACGTGGGAGTGCCGTCTAATTTGCATTCTCTCGTTTAATTAGTCGGCTAGCCCGCGCATGTGGATCAGATCCTACCGTGAGATCATTAACACATTTCCACGGAGGATGGATGAAGTGGACAAGGCACCGACGGCAAAAATGCTTTCGCATCACGGCGCGTTTGGTCGCTCGTCTGTCTTTGCCGGCTCAGCCGTAAAAAGAACAGTTTAATGGCCCCGCATCTACAGTTTCCACCTTTGACGCACCAAACTTGCCGGGACACTAAAGTTGTTGAGAAGTGCTGACGGAATGAAGCGTTGTCGATTTTTTGATTTTTATCATGGAAGTCAGCGGATGTCACTCTCGTTTCGGGGCGGAGGACAATCTCATTTCAAACCCCGGGATTTGTTCCGGTACAACAAGAGACGGCGTTAACCGGATATCGGTCATAAGCTGAGCGCCGATATACCAACCGAAACTTGCGATCGAATTACTGATTATTTACGACTCGGAGACCGCGTCCCCCCGTGAAAAAGAAGAGTCTTTGTGTAAGAGGTGGCTTGTGTGTGTGTTTGATTGTGTCTTACAGTCGGAAACCTGACACGGCTGCAGCTGTCAACACGGGACCGGCAAACAAATGTCACCGGCATTTTCACTCTCGACAACAACAACTCAACCCGGGGGGTGGGTCACGGCACCACTTGGGTTGTCTGATGAACTCCGTTTATCCTCACCTTTGCACTGCGGGCGCAAAGTATCCCAAAATGGTACGATGCTTAATATGTAACCAACCTATTTGAACAATACGATGAAAGAATATTGAATATCGCATGTCTCTGTATGATGGTCCTCCGCACTGAGGGGGTCTGAGTGATAACTTCCTTCCACAAAACTCAGAGGTGACACTCGATGTTAAGGTCTCCAAACAGAACTGTAACTACGTGTACGTGTCAAGCGGCAGAGAACCAAAAAAAAAATAAAAAAGAGCGTTCAGGAGGGAGGAGAGGAGAGAGGAGTTGCCGATGGCGTGTTTGAGCGTGAATGGAGGCCAATGTGGGTGAGGCGACGTGCAACTGGAAGAGCGTTTGGCATGACTGACACGAGGAACAGAAAGCCTGTGAGCTCACCGAGGGAGCATGAGTCAGCACGGACCAGGGCCCATTAGGGACGACGGGCTCGCCGCTTCCCCCACGGAGCCTTTTAGGCCCGATTTGTGTGCAATAAACTCACATTATCTGCAATAAGGCCGCACAAAGACCGGTCTCCTTGCTGATTTCCAGGTCCATTAGGGCCTTCTATTGGCAACCAGTTTGAAGTCTGTCAACTCATTTTGCAGCGTTTGTCAAGGGGGAAAAAAGCCTCCGTGTGAATTTGTATCATCTGCCACTCCGAAGCTAACCTTTGACAAATGGCTTTCTAAACTATAACTAGCATAATGCTGATGTATTAAAAAGGTGGATTGATATTTGTAACACACAATATTATGTTTCATCACAAGACAATAGCATAGGCAGAAATAACAGAAAAAGTTTATCTGACGAAAGCTTTCCTCTATTTACCATCAAAACAACACTAAAAGCTTAGCCGATCAACAAATAACCTAACCAAGAGCCCAAAATGATCAGAGTGTTCTGACAGTCGTCTGCGCCCCCGACGGCCAGGCTGACCTCTGATTATTTACCCGAATTAACATCCATTCGGGGCCCTCCCCGGCGAAATGTTCCAAGTTTATGAGGGTGACACAGCGCGAGCGTTTGCGCTTCCCTCCAGCCTGCTGCTGCCTCTCATCCTGGCCCGCGAGGAGGCGTCGGGGTCCAGTCACACTGTGGGAGCAGCTGCTTGGCTGGACTACCAGCCCACTTCAAAGCCAAGGGAGTTGTATTTCTACGCACAGCTAGCACTGTTGTCTTGCTTCCTCTCATAAATAAATGAGGCCCTTTCCATTCAGTGCCGATGTATATCTGTTCCGTATATCCTTCCTCTTTTTACGGGGCCCCCGTTTCCCATGCTGGAGACGGCGGGGGAAACTTGCAGAATAGACACTTCTGCTTAGCGGTCTCATCGCCATTGTTTCCGTGGCCACTGTCAAACTTTTGGAAAAGGTGATGACAAGCATCTCTGGTAGTTCTAATTTAGAAAGAGTCAATGGGGGGCTGGTGGGGTTCACCTCCTCCCCCTCTCAACTGTCTCACACTTAAGTCCCAGGCTGGTTTGTTTGGTCTTTCACACTTACCGAATTGTCACCGACAGTATACACTCCAACATTTAAATTTTTTTCCGTACTTTATGACGGTGAGATGCAGAGAAGGTTGAAAGCCACTCCAATCTAATTGCAGTCCTAATTATCTATCAGCCAACTGATCCCGTGGGCCCGAAGGCATATCAAATCAGTTGGGGAACCAGAGATAAGAAGCCTGACTGAAACTATTAGAGTCAACTACTGTGGGCGAGCTGCGAGTGAACTAATGAATAAAACAAAGGCTCACGGGTGACGCCACTACGTCAGGAAGCTACAACAAAAAAAGAACACTAAAACGCAAACCTGAGGGGACAGTCCGAGGGCAGTCGGGGGTTTGGGACAGCAGGCCGAGTAGTGGCGGGTTGAGTTCACATCTCAGACAATGCCAAAGAAAGAAAGAAGCGGGATATGAATTCCAATGGTATATCACCTGCCTTCCTGCAAGAGATCAATGGTGGAGCAAACAATGGAGGTAGAGGAGGTGGTGGCGCCCACTGGGCAGATGCAGGAGGTTGCAGAAAAGAGTCCAACTATTTTATTTGTTCCTCAAATCAGTGATTTAGCGTAAAACAATACACAAACAGACAAGACCGGGGCTGTGTGATCTCATCCACACTTCCAGCTATGTCACTTGCACATAAGCCGCGTGAGCACAGGAAGCCCTCCATCACTTCCAGAGAATCGGCACATTAGCCTACGGCTGCATCTGGACAGAAATGTGAGCACATGTGGGGGAAACAGCGTTTTTCCTTTTACACGACTATCAACAAAACTGAATTATAAATGATGGACAAACACAGACAGAGAGAGAGAAACGGAAGCTGTGAGCATAATCAACAACAACCAGGTGCCTTAGAACATTTGAGCACAAACACTGCAGTATAATACCGCAGGCAAAGGACTTGAAAATGTTGTTAAAAAAAAAAAAAAAAAAAAAAAAAAAAAAAACATAGCTCGGGCCATGTTTTTAGGTCCATGGCTTTTGTCAAACCCGTTCCCTTGGCAACATCAAGGCTAATCAATATCAGTTGTTACCACGATAAAGCTAATGCCTGACCTTAACACGGAAGCATAGTACAACCTCCAAGTATCCGATAACCAGTGGTGCTAGTACTAGAGGTAAGGGAGTTCAAATCTGTACTGTATACTTTGGGTGTCTGTGACAATAGGGAAACTACAACCCTAATAAGATGCAATTATTCCTGATTTACAGGCTGTAGTGCAGACAATTGGGTTGACGCCCTGTGGGTTCTGCTGCAAGGGGCGAGACGCATGACAATGAGTTTACTGTTGTGCCTCCAGCTACTGGAAAGCCCATGATTGGTACTGGTAGTGGTTTTGTGTGTGTGTGTGTGTGTGTGTGTGTGTGTGTGTGTGTGTATGTGTGTGTGTGTGTGTGTGTGCGCGCGCGCGCGGTCTTATGAGCAGGAATAGAATGGAAGTACCATAGACTTGACCACACACTACATCAGAGTCAGGAGCAGGTGCTTCCATTGACACAAAACCCTTTAGATCCTAAATTCAAAATGATATATAATTTTTTTTTTTTCCAAACTATATTAAGGAAATTCAATGTAAAATATTAACCCAAAAAGTTGTACAGTGGTGTTATCTAAGCAATTAAAACGTTTGTTTTTTTTATGTGCTGCGCTGGGTATACATTTCTTGACGTCACACCTCATCACCATTATGAAAATGCATGCCATCGAAGTCCTGAGATTTAACCTTCATCTCCGGTGTTTTATTACGATATCTGAAGCAAGAAGTGTGTCACCATTAGTTCCTGCGACGATGGTCTTGCTCATTCCATCACTTTTAGTCCTGCCGTTAAACCCTGGTTGTCTGCCTATTTCTGCCCATGCGTTAAACAACATGGGACCCTAACAGGAAGCAGGTGGCTTGTTTGCACGCGTTCTTTATTTCCCAGGCTCCCTGAAAAAGTCCCTTGGGCTGAGAAGGAGGACATGTGGGGACAAGGAGAGGGAGATGAAAGTCAGCGGAGAAGGAAAGGTTTACTACAAGACCTTCTCATCTATTCCAGGATCTCTTATGTCGTCATTACTTCCTTGTAGACTGATAACTAGTACATCTTGGTGCTCCATTTTTGCCCCATCGCCAAAGGAACAACTGCCATGGCTCGTCTCTATAACACCCATTAGAGCGATTTTCACACACACACACACACACACACACACACACACACACACACACACACACACACACACACACACACACACACACACACACACACACACACACACACACACACACACACACACACCAATAGAGCTCAAAGGTGACTGTCCACTTTTTGAACGGCTCTGCTTCCAGAGGTAAAGTTCCCATTCATTCACTCCACTGACGTTTCAGAAAATCTTTATATAAAAGAGTTTTAAGCCTGGAACCCAGCCAACAACTAGGAGATGAATCGTGACCACAAAAGGTTTGATTCGGAGCAAAGCTAATGCTGTATTTGGAAAACTGAAAAAACGCAAAAGGTACAAGACTGTGTACATAATTATTGAAAGAGTGTAGGAACTACTCATCCCATAAACCATTGCGAACAATACCTTTCAAACGACTTCCAACCTAACGATAGTTTAGCGCGCTTCCTCTTGAATTCTTGAACCTTTGTCATTATTATAGTGTTAGCATTAGGGATGCAAATTTAAAGGAATTTCCTTAATGGATAGATGTTAAAATTAACAAACAATCTTTGATTCATTGAAAACATAAAAGCTAATGATGTCACCAGGGGGTGGGGCGCCATGGCCTGTGGGGAGCCACTCAACGTTGCGACGTGGCGCGAGGAAAGTTTCTCCTCGTTCCATTTCATTTCAAAACAGAGAAGTTCGAGGCAAGCCTCGCCGAGCTGGTTTGTGCATACAGGAATATTTACGACTCATCTTTGCATGAGTGAAAATATTTTAACTTTTTGCTGTCCTCTGCGATTGAATGATATATAATAACAGAATAATTTGCCTCCACTGTGCACTTTTTTCTAAACTGCCCCCTGTCGTTGGTGAGTACTAGCCAACAGTGACGTTTGCAGTGCGGTAAACATTTCCATGGTAACAGCGAACTCCACCAATAAGAGACGTTGCTGTTACACTGTAGGATTGTGGGTAGTGTAGTACTTTTCCACGACATTGCGAATAAAACATGTTTTTCTTAAAACAAGGCTGATATCATAAGGACTTGCGGATTCTATAGGAGCATATACCACTGTTTCACAATCTCATAGTTCGTGGTAAGTCTACCTTGGATGGTTAAGACATAATGGCTAATAATCAAAATCCTCTATTCAGAATATGAATGAGATTTCACTTCGGGAAACTCACTGTTGAGCTCTGTATGCTTTATAATTAGCACTGCATGGTAATAAAAAGCTGTGGTACGGATTTGGTCAGAAAACTTCTCTATTCCTACATGGAGATCCGAAGATGTCCTCGGTGTGTGTGTGTGTGTGTGTGTGTGTGTGTGTGTGTGTGTGTGTGTGTGTGTGGCTCACCAAGTAATGCAACTGAAATGCATCATCACGCTCTTCTCCCACACATTCAGGAGGATGTGGGCGTCATGTGATTCGATTTGCTGAGGGTTGATGGGGAGAGATAGCTGGCGCACAACAGCCTTCCCGAAAAGCAAATATGAAGCGCACAAAGGAAAATGAGACTGCTTGTCCCCCATTGAATGCAATGTAAACACTCCAAATATGTAATAATGCCAGATTATTTTATGGCGCCATCTAAGAACTGGAGTTTATATCGTTTTTTTCCCCCAGTCGTTTTCTATTCCATTTTAAAATTGATTTGTCTACCGCTCCCAATGAAAGGTTGTAGAAAAGTCGAGCCAAATGAGCTTGTCACCGTTTGGATGTCGAGATAGAAAACCCAGATGTGTTAGACCGTCGTATTCACAAACAATTAGTAAACAGAGGAAATGTATGAGGATGCGGCCCTGAGAAAGAATTTGGAAGACAAACAAGAAATTGAGAAAGCCTTTGATGCAATTTAGCAGGACAGTCCCCGGTCATGGTCTTTGTCAGTGGCTTAATGCAACAGATTTCATCTGGGACGAAATATGATTTTGCTTATAACAAAATTATTTTGTTCAAGTAAAGTCGATGTCGCCGGCACTGACTAACGCTAAAGAAAATGTGCCTTCATGTGACTGCAAGAGGAAAAAAAAAAAGCAAAACTAAACATGGATACCTGGAGTCATAAATTAGGGTGACTATACAGTATTGTGCTGTGGTGAAAAGAAGCCAGTGTGCGACCAGGGTTGAAAAGACCAAATTTGTTTACGTTATCAGGGAGTTTTAGCAGTGCCCAATAATATTTTGGTATGAAAGGGCGGGGATCACAGCAGACCCCCGTAGGCCATTGTGAAGAAACTTGCTGCCTCCCCGAGAAGAAGTAAGTGAGCTAAAATGGGAAATGAATTCCTCTACGCACAGGGCAAGGAATGTGGTTGGGGGCCGATGCGGTTCAGCAGACTGAAAAAAGAGCAATCTAGCCTACTAAAAGGAGAACACATAGAAACCATGATTGGACACTGGGAAGAAGTAGAAAAATAGAATTCTCAAGATGTCCGCATATTTCAGAATGTCATGCCAGATGGTGAGTTATGTTTTCATTTAGAAGCTTTTTTTAGATTTAGCAGCTTAGATTAAAATACCTTTGGTGTGAATATTAATGTATTACTTTAAGCAGCAATTAAAAAAATAAAAATTAAAAATTAAAAACCCACATTTTGTTAAAACAAAGGTGAAAAGTACTTGAACATTTTAAATCCATATTACTTTCAAAGTCTGTGAACAACTGTCATTTTCCACATTATATTACATTTTATCTCAGGCAAAAAGGGCACTCTAATGAGAAAACACGTTCCAGAGTTCCGTCAAGTTCCTGACACATCGCTCTGTCAGAACGGGCTGATGTGCTGTCTTCAAATCTATGTGAACGGTCTCTGGGCAGCGAGTTGTATCTGGACCAAATCAGGTGAACCAATTCTTTAAATAGATCACTATTTTTATCCAAACGCAAATTAACAGCTCTTCCTTATTACCAAAATGCCTCGAGCCTCGCTGCCTCAATTTACCACTAAAATTGTAATATTTTCAGACTGGCAGGGTTTCATTAATAATAAAACAAACAAAAAAAAACAAAACTGTCATTCCGGCACATTACTGGAGATAATAAAACTGAGGGTGGGTAATGGAAAAAGGAAAATGCTGTGTGACAAGAACAAAATCTAATGACGACGAAGGAAAAACAGCGGAGAGAAAACACGGGGAACGGCAGCGATACAGCAAACCCGCGTGCTCTCGGTGGGCTCCACGCTGGTTTGCAGTGCGGGCGTATAGGGGTCCTAATGTTCTCAGGCTAATCATGTTACCGCTGGCAGCTCTCAGCAGGAGCAGATATGACATCCATTTGCTGGAGGAGTTGGACGAGGAGGAGTTGGGAGAGGAGAGTGTTGTTAATGTCACGCCACAGATTACCAGGAACTGCGACCGCGCCTCCCCGTTATTTGCCGTCGAACCGCCGTCAGTGTGTGCGTAGCCAGTGTCTCTGAGTGGTGTAGTTGTGCACAGCACACACCAGGCCTGAAGGCCCTCCGAGTGATTAGCCTGACAGGAGGCAGTAGAAAACGACCGAACGGGTAAAATGAATCATGGTTTACCCGGGTTAAACGCGCTAATTTTAGGCGATTGGCGCCTTCCCCATTGCCAGGAGAAATGCTGGGGGGGGTTCCTGGCGTCTCACGTTCGACGTCAAGTCCCAGCGTGATTGGGAACGAAACAGTAGAGGAGACAGCAACTTAGAAAAAACAACAACATAATACTGTAAAACTTATATATATATATATATTTTGACCCGTTCAAAAGAATCGTAGCGTTTGTGGACGATCCACCACTCCAGTAGAAGCAGCGTGAAGCATCTATGCTGAAGGAGGGGGGCAGGCGGGGGTGCAGGCGGTGGGGAGCAGAGTCGCGCCTCCGGTTCGGAGACCAGCTTGTGATCCCCTCACGCACAAAATGTCATGGTCCCACTCGCGGGGGGGTGGGAAAGTCAATAACTTCCGATTTTGATTTTCGATTCTAAATCGGATATGAAATAATACACGGATATTCGTGTCTATTAACGCGCCGACGTCCGGAATTTCAGCGCAAGTCACACCGTGCCCTTAAAATGGCCAAACCGAGCGGGTCGACCAGGGTTGGTTCGTCTTGTTTACATCAGAGCCGGTCGGAGGTGGAGCCGATTAAAACCTGTGTCTCTTGCAGAGTCATTTGACCCGGGACTGAAACCCGGGGTTTTCCTTTGCCACTGATGACAAATGCCGGATGTTAGCGGTTTTTGGCACAGTGGGAAAGGAATAATATTCAGCTACTCAGAGTGTGGATACAGCCAACAGGGGCGCGCGTGTGTGCGTGTGCGTGCGTCTTTCTACTTGGACTGGTCTTCTTTGAATCATTGCACGCTCGGTGCTGGCCATTTTGGAAGATGGAGGAGGCCAAGTTTGGTTGCTGGTGCAACAGGGAGAGAAGAGTGCAACGGGAATGGGTAATGGCTACGACACGAGAAGATGTTTTTTTTTTTGTTGTTTTTTTTTTACAAAAGCACACTATAATTAAGATTCCAGAGAGTTGTTTGCCCCAGGGTGCCATCTCAAACATGTAATCTATGTTTCTTGTCTGTCCACCTGAGGAGTTAGAAGAGCACTGCTCAGATTAAACTCGCTTTTCCTATGTGTTGTTGGACAGAATTAACTGTATATAAAAGATTGTGGTATACATTTCGCAGACTACTTGTTTGGGACAATTGTTTTCCCTCCAGCTGTGAAGCAACAAGAAAGCACACGTTAAGCCCAACTAAGCGCTTGATATCCATGACATTCAAACATGTGGGGATATCTAGTTACTGCTGCTGATAAAATACGATCACTGATGGTTAAACTGATAGGTGGGTTTGTCGCGTTATCTTACTACAGCAGCCACAACCGCGGGTGGTTTTATTTAATCCATTCTAAATTAAATGAAACGTCCGCCGGCCAAAGAGATGTCGCAGAATATTGCCCGTTCCAAACCAGCTACTCTGAATGAAAAGGGGTTAAAAACCGGACGGAAGCCAATGTTTGTTTTCACCAGTTTCCCATGCCCAAGAAGACTGGCGGCATCCCAGCAACACTAGGGAGAGGGGGAGCTCCACAGCTTGCCGAATCTTCAGGCATTATCTCCATCCTTTATCATGTAAAACTCACCCGGGGAGCAGCGGTCCAAGCAAAGCTGGGGTTTTGTTTTTTTGTTCGTCCTCCTTTCAGGCGGCCCTAAAATCACCTTAATGCCCCCGCACAAGTTTCCCCAAACTGAAAGACACGAGGAAAATAATTTGCTCAGAGCCATGTGTGTGTGTGTGTGTGAGCGAGAGAAGGAGGCAGGGAGAGATAAAGGTGACAGAAGAGATTAGACCCTTTTTTAAGGAGATGTGGGACTAGTGGGAACCGCACGCACCCCGTCGCAGACACAGAATTCAACAGAAATACATCAACACATCAACACATATATTATAACAAACCGCAGTTAAATCCCCGCCCGTTCACCCAAAGCACTTAAGCGCATCGATTCCCAGTGGGGTTTTTTTCCTCCCCCGGATCAAGGATCCTCCACAAATCATTGCACGAGTTGAAGTATCTTTTTTTTTTTTTTTGCTGGGGACCCCCTGGAACGACCGCCGGGGGGTCCGCGGACCCCACGTTGAGAACGACCGCTTTAGACTATTCGACACCCTTAAAAATGTGCATTTGCCAACACTTCGTGAATTGAATGACGTGGAAGTTACCCAGAGACCATTTACACGCGTGGAGACGAGCCCAAACGACGACGCCCCCCCCCCTAGGTCAACACAGTAGACTGTATAAGATGGAGACTAACCTTGGTTCGTCCCTCCTGTTATATCCACTTGTTAACAACGCAGCTTCGTCGCCGATCGCTCGGTAACTTTCCAGCTGAGGGACCGGGCTCGGCGTCTTCACCCACCTCCGCCGCCTCCCCCGCGTGCGTGTGTGTGTGTGTGTGTGTGTGTGTGTTCGCCCCGGGAAACCTGCGACAAAAACTCCGCTGGAGAAGCAACTCGGATGTTACTCCAGGAACCTTCGGCAAACAATGAGGAATAGTGACGCGAGGCCCGCGGAGGAGTCGCCGGTGGCGAACGAAACCCGAGAGTCGGGAGTCACGCCGGGAGGGGGGGGGGGGGGGGGGGGGAGTGGGCGAGCGGGTTCACGTTCCACTCAAACTGAGGAGAACGAAGGAAAAACGGTCGAAGGCGTTTTGGCAAAATTCGTTTCGAATCGGATTCGAGGCTGTCACACTCCACCACAATATTGATGGGGGAAAAAAAATGGGATATTGATGAAAAATGTGTTTTGGCAGAAGTAAGTGATCTCTCTGCCCAAATACACATTTCTGAGAGGATTGGTTTCTGAACGATTGTCTTGAGATCCGTCCCGCCGGAATCAGTCGTTTTGACCGCATTCAAAGTTCTCCCGTGAGACTCGCGTGACCAACATACGCCGACCCCACGCGCGTTGCGTTTCATCCGACTGAATCTTTTTTTTTGTTTTGTTTTTGTTTTTGTTTTGTTTTTGTTTTCGTCTGAGTGACCCGTCGTGAACCGAATCCGTAAAACGGGATCGAAGCTTCCACCACTAATCGGCAAACGCCGCGGAAAGGTGACGTCTTCAAACAGCTGTTTCCAAAATGGAGTTGTCCGTCTCAGCCAATCAGAGCGCTCCTCGGGGGTCGCGCGGACAAAGGAAGCTGGAAGCCACCGTCCGCCGAGGGCCGTGGGCGTGTGTCAGAAAGTTAACGTTTATACATTTAGTACATTTTTTTTTTAAGGCATTGTAAAACTCTATTATCCAATACGGTGTTGTGTATTTAAGTAGAAGTACCGTGAGTATCATTGTAGCTGGAGAACAAGGTGACGCTTCTATGCAGCGTTATTTAAACGCTTTCCCTTGGGCCGGTGTCAGGAATTAGAGTGGATCAAAACACTTTTCCAAAGGAAACTACATGGATTATTATTATTGTTTTTTTGGGGGAATTTTCGGCAAGTAAATATTAGGTTCAGCGGTAGGCTTCGGGTGTTGTAACAGCTGAAAAATGTACTATTACGCCGATTAACTTGAATGATTTTGACAAAAAGGATTATGGATAAATAGAAAGACACCGTGTTCCGTGTCAATGTTAATGTATTGAAATTAAGACCTCATACATCTTACTTTGAGACTAATACATTTTGAGACTTAACGTTTCTCAAATTGAATGTACGACATTGAAGGGCATTTTAAGGACACCCTGTTGGCTGCAAGCAAGGGAAACAAATCTATACAAAGAAGACCAAAACATGAACATTCGCGCATAATCATTTTAAAATTAGTTTATTCTCTTCACTGTTTTTAACATCTTTAAATAGAGTGTAATAACCATTGCACTGTTTAAAAAAAAAAGTACTTGACATATTTATTATTAACTTTAACAGATGCAACATCATTTGACACTTCTAATCTCTAGATGCCTCTTTTTGAGATTTGGCAAAAAAACAACAACAACAAAAAAGACAGCTATGATGTTTGTAGTTAGTGCTAAAACACCTAAACTGCCCAACTGTAACATCTGCAAACGGTACTATGTATGCCTGGGTTAAGACTGAGTGATGAGAGACAGGCAAGTGGTTCAATGATATGCAAACCATAACATAAGGCAGACTATTTGAAAAAGAAAAAAATCAACTGTTTAGAATAAAAAAAAACATGACACACACGTGCACGTTGGGGATTAAACTGAAACTTATTTCTGTAATTGTAAACCGCCAGTATCACCCATTTACAGGTTCCAACCCAAGAGTATTGATTCTTATGCAACTGAGGAGAGTTCACATAAAAATTGCTTTGGTATAGACAAAAAAGCATTTATCATACTATCATACTGTCTTGCAGAACCGTTTTTAACAGATTAAGGCAATATGTAAATGCTTGCAAAGGAATTTAGAATCTATGTTTGAGGAGTTGCAGGGCAATATGACAGTGCAGATACTACATGTTACATGCTGCTACTGTGTTTATATAATGAGCACATTTAAGAAACATTGTTTTGGAAAGCTTTTTAAGAGGTCTTCCTTAGTTCCTTAATTAAATAAGAGGGAATACATTTGTACGGGGGAACCGATAGTAGAAGCCTATCTCCGGCTAATCTAATACATGTCCATGTATCTGCACAAGAAAGACAAAAGCATCTCTGCCAGAGCCTGAAGCTGCCGTCAAAAAAAATTAAGAGAATGCTGTGAGACGTTTAGAGCAGGGAGCACATTTTGTGCCGTGTAGTGTAGTTTGGTTAGTAAAATCAAAAATGTGCAATATTGGCAACTTGCCCTGTAGAACCTGTTTCAAAAGAAACCAAAAAAAAATGTCATCACAGTGTGACGATGCGTTAGTAACAGTAGTACAGTTGTGAACGCAGCCCCCTGAAGGTATCGTCGTCCTGCCCACTGGTCTGTTCCCCTTCAAACAGCATGTTGTCTGGAAGCATAGCCCCCTCTAGTGGATCGGGCTGGCAGAACTCCACTATAAATTCCTCCTCCGAGTCCAGCAGCATTCTTGACCACGCTGACATATCTAGGTTGCCCGCAATCCCGCCGTATTCCTCGGGCAGAACCGAACGGGGGACATTCCGGTGAAGGGAACGCAGGTCTGAACCATGGAGGACGTACTGAGCAGCGAGATGGAAAGACCATGTGACAGTGAAGTCATCATCAGACTCCAAATCAGATTCATTCTTGACAGACACACACCAGGCCTCCATCAAAGAATTCTAGCAAACATATGTTTGTGGATCTTTCTCTGCTAGAAATTCATTATTTCAGATTCAAGAGAAGATATAATGTTTTGTGTACACCAAAATATCACTGGCAAACAGAGCAATACAATGCATTAAAAAAAGACACAATTCCTTGAGATTGGGAGTGTAAAACATGAAACATGGGGCTTTTGGTGACAATTCAAGAAATAATACTCACCCTTTCTGCCATCTTTTCCTTTAGAAAAGGCTTAATTATTGCAAAGATCCCTTTGAAAATCCTGGGCTCATTAATTATGTTAACTGCCTTTATTCTGATTGGGAATCCATCCTGTGAATTCAAGGAGAAAATCATATGTGTTACACAGCCAACTGGTGTTTGCAAACAAATAGTTAATGCAATTGGTATGTGGTTATACAAATGTTAACATAGTCTAAAAAATGTACACATTCTTGTTATGCACTAGGACGCTATTAATGGATTGAGCATAAATCGCAGCAATTTGGTAAAATTGCAAGTTCTCGCAAATATAGGGGAGAGCGGGATTTCCAGTTGGTTTAATGTTTAATGAAAATATGAAATGAGATGAGATGATTGAAATGACTGTGGTAATCTTTGACAATAAGCAAAGGGACTTTCGGTCTTGACCCCTTCACATGCCACTTTAATGCACATATCTGTATATACATAATTGCCTATTCCATATACATAAGCATATTCCCTCTATCTATTCCATTTTATTTCATTTTATTTTTATTGTATTTTATTTTATTCTATATATTTTTATATCTATATATATATATTTTTTATTTTTCCTAGGACATATTGTGTGTTATAACCGGGTGCGTTGCATTACATTTCACTGCATATATGTATGTAAGTATGTATATATAAGTGACAAATAAAAATCTTGAATCTTGAATCTTGAATCATTAAGGTGAAGTTTTACCATCGCAGCTTCTTACCTGGAGAATGCTCACTACTTTTTTGGCAAGGAAGGGGCCTGGATTGGATGCTTGAGACATTCCCACTCCCGTGTAGTCCGCTAAGATGACAATACCATTCACTTGAGTTTCCTCAGGCTGGATCAGCTTCTCCAGAGTCAGATAAAGGGCCCTCACGTTGTCAACAAAAGGATAGTCGTTGGGTTTCCACTTCCCTGGAAGAAAAAGATTTGACACGGCATCACACACCATCATCATCGCCCGTCCCTTATGAATAGTCAGAAAAAGGCTATTAATCCATTCAGTACAGTTTAAGATCTAACATTATGTCCTTAGGGTCTAAAATGGCACTATGAATCAGAAAAGTGGATAAATGTGGCTCCTACCCGGCCGAAGACAGAGGATGTATCTTCCATTAGGGTCGGGGTGCGGCAGAACGGTCAGAAACCCCAGGTCCAGTACGTGCTTCACGGTGGACGGCTTGAGGTCCTGGAACACCTCTGGCCAAGCCTTCCGACCTGCGTGGTAATTCAGCAGCAGCTCCAGGGCGCGGTCGTAGTCAAACTTCCTGGCGCGCAGGAAGCGCAAGAGGAAAGCGTCATCAAGCCTGGTCCTTAGATTTGGCTGGTCCTTTCGTGGTTGTGTAGAAAAAGCAAGAGGTCAGCTACGAATTAAACATAATTAAATTAGATGGTCAAGAGTTACCTTTTCTAGGGTAATATAATCAATATTTATCATTATTGACCCTTCAGATCATAGAAGTAATTCAAACTGTCTCAACAATTAATAAAACATGTCTTTAATTCTTCTAGTCCATCACATATTTCAGGCTCAATAAAGTATCTCCTTAATCGCTGACTAATGGAAGGAACAGTATGTTACACAGGCTGGACACAATACAAAACCTTGAGGATCATGTCTCTCAGTGCTTGGACATCTCGAAGACGCCACTCGGGTTTCTCCTGGAGCTCCTCGCGTGCCTTCGCCACCAGCTCCGGGGTGAGGGTGCAGGAGTAGATGGGAGGAGGCGGCGCGGGGAACCAGCTGTCCTCTGCGGCTGCGGACGGCTCCGCGGGTGGAGAGCTGAGACTGATGGATTCATGCTGATCAGCCATGGACGGACTGTGCATTCCTGAATGGAAAGCAATAGACGGACACTGTCATTCCAAAATCTTTGCTGTCAAAAGGGGGGGGGGAAGCCACGATCACATTAACTTGCTTAAAAAAAATACCAATTAAGCCCAATTAGTATATAACCTTTCGAGGTAGTATTCCATGTATCACTGTTTTACCGTGAAGCACTGTGAGCAGCATCCCATGTATGAAAGGTGCTACATAAACAAACTATATTATTAAATCAAACGCAATTTTGTAATGCAAGTGTGCATTCAGGCGATGTTGGTTGACCAACGCGATCGAAATAAAATGCGGATGTAAATAAACGAGTTGATTACATTTTCCTTGGAACTCGCTAATTCAACCTGACCGGACCCAATGCGAAGGGATGACTGAATATGAACTGTGAACCTGTCTAAACAGGCGTGTGTCCACTGACCTGGGAGTACGGATCTCTAACTCTAGCATATATCGGGCCTTGATTAAATTGTTGCGCAAATCCATACAAGCAACAACGATGTGTTTAAAAAAAAAAAAAAAGCAACAACAACAACAACAACAACAACAACAGACACCCAACCTGTCAGAGAAACCCCGGGGCTGTTGTACTTCCGGGTAGGGCCACGGCGCTCTCCGATTGGTCCTCCGGCGCCACGTGTCGCGTGTGACGTCGCCCCGCGTCTCCCGTTTGTTGGGCACCGCCGCGTCGTGTTTTTTCGTCACGCCGAACTAATACGACGTGTACGTTTCGAGAGCGGCTCACAACACGTTGCAAGAACGCGTCCAGGGTTTAGACGAGGTGCCGTCGTCATGACAAGCTCCTTTTTTCTTTAAATATTGCCGCGGTTCAATTGTAGAGTCGCCGAATTCTGACTTGGTATCTGCAAACATGTGCCATAGTTGACATGTTTAGAATAGATTCGACCAAGTGCATTTTCATTTCCATCCGTCTTGGTAAATCTTGTTGCATTTTTATACAGACAGTTGGCATAAAACACACTATAATTATACGGAATATTAAATAAAAATGTGTTATGCAGCGATAAGTTAGACGGTCGCGGAAGGGGCTCTACAGTAAGTGGCAGCGTTGTTGCAAGGGCTGGGATATTCTGCACAGGATGAATACATATGTAGACAGGATGAATGAAAGCATGTGTTCGATACGGACGTGGATAGCAATGGATGAATAAATAAAATCGTAAATTATTAAGTCAAATGCTGTAGATGGCAGAATTGCACAACCTACCATTATTCATGCCGCAGCACACGCCCCCCCCCCAGGTAGATGCCATATAATTTGCTGGTGGAATAAAAATTCTAGTGTCTTTTACATTACATTATGTCATTGTGCAGACGCTTTTGTCCAAAGCAATTTACAATAAGTAATGTATTTGAATGGGTTTTGTTTTTTTTAGGAGGTTGCGGGGCATTCTAGTAAATAATATTTAATAGCATAATGATTTAATCGTTTTTCATACTTTATTGGTAGACATGATTTTGTCCAAAATTCCTGTCTGTACCCCAGGTACGACGATCAAAACAGTTGTTACTGTACATTATTTTCATCGGGGTTATGGTATCCCCCACGGAATCTCTCGAAAGACCCCTGGGTGTCCCCAGACTCCCACGTTGAGAACCACTGGTCTCGTGTGTAACTTCCAACGTAAGGATATTTCCCGATAGCGACTTGTCGAACAAGACATTATAAACCAACATTTGCTCAAGTGGAGAATTTTTCGGGCCTTTTGCTTTGAAGCTGTATCCCTGCCTCCTAATCTGTCTGTCTGCTATCTGTGATGGCTTTACGACATTTTATCAGTTTGAAGCAATACTCACCAAGTATCAATGACCTGACAGCGCTGCCACGTTGGATCCACTTTTTTTTTTTCTTTTTTTTTCCCAACATGCAGCAAACAAACCGCTGGGTTGTTTTAAACACGTGCACTTTTATGGATTTGTGAGTCATTAAGATTGTACATTTTGTTGTAACCCCCCCCCCGTTACAAAGTCTTTGCAAACAGGTTTCTACAAAGAAGGGTCAGGAGCAGGATTAAGTGTAAAAATAGACCTTGAAGTTTTATTTATTCATTTTCACATTGAAAGGTGAAACATTTCTTATCTTTTGTAAGGCAGTATAGGTTTCGAGGCACATTTTATTCTGTCAGTTAAACCATGAAAACATACTTATGCTAAAACAAAAAATATAATATATTAAAAAAAAAAACCACAATACAACATATCGAACTATTTGAATTGGGGAAACACCTTTCTTCCTCAATATGTGACTGCCCTATGACTTTTAAAAAGTGGCACCACAGAGTACACAATGTTCTATGAACCAAGCTGTCTTGGTGTAAATTATAACTTATGACATTTTGCATAACTATTATCTGGGGTTTTTTCAGTCCATCAAATAAACCACTCATACCTAAATCTCATTGCGCTTTTTAAGACGAGACCTAAAAGTTGAATTTGTCCAAGTGATTTTGTTTTGTATAGCACATTAAGTACGTCATTAGTCATACAATAATGTAAAACATTTTTTATGAATAAAAAATTGTCATCATATTCTCAACAAACTGCAAGCCATTACCACAACAAAGAGTTTCCTCACCCTGTCAACAATTAATGAAATACTGTGCTACGCAAAATAAAATGGCAATGTAAGACCTGTTGTAACATTCATACAGTAGTGGCACGATCCAGTATAACAGTAAGCCTTAAGGGATTCTTTGTTGTCCGCATATCAAGGCCTTGCTGGGGAAACCAACAGAACAACCTGCCAAACAATGAACTGTCTGCAACATTCCTTGTCATATTGATCTGACAGTCTGATGTTCTCGAAGTTTTGACGAACTTCGATTGTGCTGTCCACCACACGATGGCTTCAAAATGTCAAGGAATATAACTGAGAAACTGAAAATACAGTCCAGATAACAAACGCTTTCAGCTTGAATGCTGATGACATATAAACCTGTTCATGAAAACCCAGGTTTAAACCAACTGCTGAGACTTAACACAATAAAACTGATTTCTAAGGAAAGGAAATGGGGGCTCCTTGGCTGGTTAAATGGCCTCCTGCTTGGTGATGGTTGTCTGAGGGATGGAGGCCGGCTGCTTGGGCACCGTGGCTATGACGCCCTGAGCCATTTTATAATGTTCTGAGCTTGATGCAGTGGGTGGAGAAGGTATTGGGGTTTCAGGAGTGGCTGAAAAGTAGAATAAAAAGTTCCATAATGTTAGACTGATCGCTCAGCATGTAACTCAGTACAGTGACCATATCTGCCCCTTGGAGGTAAAATGTTTCTTGAAGCAACAATTTTCAGACAAGGAATAAGTACTTTTGTGAAATTTCTGAGAGCATTAAAAATGTTGAGAAAAAAATAACAGAAGTTCTCTTTGACAAAATAAGCCAGATTAGTCTCCATGAAGAACTTAGAGGATTACTCTGCCAAGCTTGTTTGTCCCTCCGGCTACCTGATTGGACTGCAAATGGAGTAGTTTGCCAGTGAGGGAAGTTAACAACCTCGAATAATATTATTCATTTGAATGCCCTTAGGATAATAGTTTTACTTGTCCTATGCCCGTATGCATCCTTGACAAATTCCCTCATTGACAATAACAGCCCAACATTTAAGCCTTTGGTCCCTATTCCCTATCCTATCTATGTAATGTAATGTAATGTAATGATCCCGATTTGTACTTACAAATTTGACCATTGTGGATGGGTGTAGGAACGCTGCTGGCCACGATGACATTGCTGCTGAGGTGCTCCTGGACCAGGTGAGGGTGCAGAGAGTGGGGTGCATGTGGGGCCTCATTGGCGGAACCTGAGATACACAACATGCAAACACACCGTCAGTCATACTTCCCTGAGAAATCACACTGCAGCGCACAGACTTGTCGCATTACACCCCAAACGTATCGAAAAAGGGCTCACCTCCAAGGAGCATTTCTTGCAGCAGGTTGTCAATCTTGGCCATGCCAAAGAGCTTGACAAACTGGATCTGCTCAATCATCTGCCAGGTGATGCTCTGTAATGTCGGTAGCAGGAGGAGCAGCTCCCCAAAACGGCCTCGAGAGTCGTACTGCCTGTCGTTGATGTAGTCCTCCAGACTGACCTGGACCTGGTACCGCATCCGCTTGATCTTCACCGGGTCACTCAGACCTTTCGCATCTAGCAGCACATCGGCATTTAAAGCATTGTGATTTTCAGCACTGTATCTGAGTGATGTGAGAGTATGCGATCTAAGCAAAATATTTCCCTGAATTTAAATGATCTTGCAACATGCAGTCATACCTGGGTCGAAGAAAACTATGGCTTTCAAGCAAGCGTATTCATTGTCGTCTATCTGAAGCTCTTGGAACGGAAGCACCAACTCATCCAAGATTCTTACGGCTACCCTGCTGACTTCCAACTCTGGGCAGTTTCTGGGAATGATGTGGTCATTTCCTGTCAGAGATATTTGTTCAATATCAGTTTAAACATATCAACTTGAGGACAGGATCCAAATTGTTCATGTTGAGACAGCAGTCTCAAATATTTGTGAAAACAAATGTATTTCTTACCTAATAACAACAGATCTTTGTATAGCATAGACCTCTTCGCTGCCCCGAGCAGAAGGTGCTCTCCAGCATGCGCACGCAGCAAAGCCACCTGCAAGAGAGCAACTGTTCATCATTCCCTCCGGCTAATGGTATTTTTATTGAAACCTTGGATTCCTAACATAACTCTCATTTTCCTTACCAGGAGAAGTCTACTCACATAAAGTAACATTATAGATTGCAATATTCCTATTTTCCGAAGTAAATTTATGTTTGTGATAATGCCATGTACAAGGAGGAAAACTTGGGCCTATTCACTGGACAACATTTAAAGAGAAGGAATAAATGGGAGAGACTCAGGCCCATGTCTCTCAAGATACAAGCTGCCACACTGATTCAACATCAGCAATCAGTTACCCAGGCCTGTTCATCACATTGTTAATGATTCTGAATTTTTTTTCAGAAGGGATATAACTTTACAACCAGCTCATCATATTCTAACTCAGGATTAAAATACATTAACTACTCTGGGCAAGTAGTGAGAGCTCAGTCGGCATAATCACAAGGGGCTTTGTACTTACTTGTCATCAAAGCACTTCTGGATTCGGTTAACAGACACTCTTTGACTTAATAATCTTCTTTTGAAAATGGAAGCACCCAAGGAGTCTATTTCATAGAAATTCATGACAATACACCTCAGTGATATTTGCTGGTTGCAGCCTGGAGGATTAGAGCTGCTTTCTTCAGTAGTGGACTAGTTGATGAGTGACTAGAGTGTCTATACACGTCTGTGTGTTCTGTCTGTGTATGAGTCTCACCTGGTCATCCAGGGGCAGGTCACAGAAGGCGGGGATGTATTTGGCCCACTCCACCAAGACCAACAGCTGCTGTTTCATAGACTCGCACACATCTGTGATGGTGGCGATTTTCTTGGTCCTAATGTCACCGTTCAGTATAGGGCCGGGGGAGGTGATCTGAGCTCGGCAGAAGAGAAGAACCGTCAGCAAAGACGGGTGTGGATCGCTCCCAGTCACGTGTGGAAAGAGCGACCGGAGCCCGGTTTGGGTTGGGCCTTACCTGCCTGGAAAGCACATCTGCCTGGATAAGAGCATTGATGGATGGTAAACTACTGTCCTCGTAGCTGGACCTCCGGGTGCTGATTCTGTCTCTTTCGTTCTGCACAGCTGAGAAACACACAGGGGCTCATTTCCCTCGGCTAACTTGTAACACAAATATGCTGAGTCATGTGAGGGGGGGAAATAAGGCTTCCAAGGTTGTCTTGTTTGTCAGTATATGGCTATTATGGCTTAGAAATGTGTGCTCAGCATAAGCTGGACATAGACTTCAGTGCTCCATGGAGTGAACATTAACAAAGTCCTGCTCTTGTGGCGATTGCAACACACACTCTGGGAAGCTTCAACCCAATAGGACTGCCCATGCTGTGACACTGATTCACTGATTGAGAAGTTCCATTTTTACACATGAACCAGATTGCACAAATCACGACTGCTGTTTTTACCCGAAACAATATAGATTGAGCCTGCTCCTAATGACGGTGTAGAGTCAATTTGTACCTGAATGTGATTGTTTTTGACCAGATAAGATGCTCCTACCTTCTTTCTTCATTCCAGCTCTAAAGCATTTCTTCAACCGGCAGTATCTGCACTGATTCCGCTTGTCCTTGTCCACAATACATTGCCTGTTGAACCTGAGGAGGAAGAAAAAAAAGTTTTCAAAATAATTGCGGGGCATGATTACAACATCATGCAAACAACACAGATGAAACACTGCCATCCTTTCACTTCCACTTCTCAGAAAAAGCCCAATCATAAAGATGAGTGCTTCTGGAGCTTCTTGGGTTTCACTTCTCACCTGCAGGAGTACATGTGGTTTTTGCGGACGCTGCGTCGGAAGAAGCCCTTGCAGCCGTCGCAGCTGGACGCCCCGTAGTGCTTCCCCGTCGCCCGGTCCCCGCAGATGGCACACAGCGTGCCCGCCCCCAGGTGGTTTGCAGTGTTCATGTTGGCACTCTCCGCGGGCGAGGAGTCTGACACCAGAGAGACAGAGAGGGAGGGGAGAAAAGGGTGGGGGGGGGGCTGCGGTGAGCAGGACTTTTAGATTAACAGGCCTTCACCCATTATCACCCTTCGTCCTGACTGCGAGGGTTTCCGCATGTAATCTGATGGCATGACGATTCATCCCGATCAAACAATGTGGTTGCAGCCCCTCACGCAGTCAGCAGTCGGATGCATTTAAGGAGGCGTAAACAGCCTCAGTCAATGTGGCTTTCGCTGATCGCTGAACGAAGCTCCCAGAATCTCAGGAGTTCAGACAGAGTCAACAGAGCGTAATTGATGTCGGCGTGATAACCTCTGAAAAGGCAATCACTGAAGACAGTCTTCCTTTCAGCTGCGCTCGTCACCATCAGATTGGATAAATCAATCACCTGAAATAACTGGTTTTCACAATCGTAAATCCCTGCATGGGTTGTAAATGCTTACTCCTGTGAATCATAGGTAACGCAAGTAAATATGAAAATATGCCAAGTGATGTTGAAGGTGAATTACTTTATTGGAGACCTTCTGACCATTCCAACTAAGAGGCAGATGTAGAGTGAAGGTGTGTTTCACTTTAAAGTGAATTTTCTTCACCCTACCTGGGAAATGTTTCCTTTTTGAAAGGCGATCACAAGTAGAAGTCATGGGAGACTGGCAGCCCAAATGAGTCGGTGTCATCTTAACTTCTCGAAAACCATTCATTCAGAGAATCGTTACACTGATTCTCAACCGTGTACACTGTGGGAATTGACCGTTTTTGTAACGGGAGAAGTATGTTCACCACACTCAAAGCACTGCTTTGTTGGAAGACAAATATCTACACACTGTAATTGATCTAAGACCACGTCAGACCACAAGTCTGAGCAAGTTTGGATCAACCCAATATCTCACACTTCCAACTAATACCAAAGTGACCAAAATGCCCCGAGCATGGAGCAGCACGTCTCATAAATCCAAAATCCCTTCATGTTTCATACCCAAGCAGTGACGTGCCAAAGGCCGCCGCACGTTATTATCTCTTCGCAAGCAGAAGAAGAAGAAGAAGATGGACAAATGACCCCCTTTTATACCAACATGGTGTCCTCTGCTGACCAAAGTTTTAAGTTGGTAAAAGTCTCAAAGCTCAACGGCGGAGACCCATATATGTGACTCACCTGCGCCCATGGCGAGCACCTGCATGTTTTCGAACTCCAGTGTGGTGTAGGCCGGGTCCAGGGCCTCGCTGTAGTCTGCCATGTCCATGTCTGCTAGTGCTTTGAACAAACAAAACTCTCAACTACCGGACAGCGGGACAAGAAGACTTGTCCAAGAAGCTAATGTGCCCCACCACCCTACAGACGCCCCCTTCCCTCGATTTGGCCAATTGGCTCCGCCCCATTAAAGGTAGACACTGAAGTCGGGAGGGCTGGATGGGGACTGTGTTATCGTGTGAGGGACTCTGAGGCTGTCAGTGAATGACAGCCGCCTCCTCCTCCTCCTCCTCCTCTTCCTCCTCCTCCTCACATGGATCCAAACCAGAAGAGAGTGGAGTGTCACCTAGTTGATGTTTAACCAAACCTCAATGGGGAATCAGTGCTTTTTTGAGAGAGAGAGCGAAAGAGAGATAACGCAAATTTGATATCCCTTTTTTACCTATGCATCAGGGTTCGCTCTTTCTCCCACTTTCTGTTCATTCCTTCTTTCTTTCTTTCTCCAACACTACTGTGAGTAATAGGTAAGCAATTTCCATATGAGAGCCAGAACAGGTCGAATTGAGGAAGAATCATTTGAGGGAACATCACAATTTTATTCCAGTTGTCCATTTGATAGGAAAGTATTCCTCCACTGGCCCAAACCTCTGAGCAGTGCAAGCGCCAGTGTGCGTTCTATTTTTTTCATGAGAGAAAGGTATAGCTTCTCTACTGTAGCTTTACAGAGGCCCAATAGTCAGAAAAATTCAGCTAATTCTAACAAGCAGAGAAATAATTCTCGCTAAAGCAAACCGTAAACGTCATGTAAAATAATTATTTGTTATACTGAACAGGCGTTGCATGTGATGATGCGCTCTGGTCCAAGCTGAAAACCTGTTTCTTTTGGACAGTCGCCCTTAAAAGATACAGCCTAGGTAAGTTCAGAGGGTTTTCAGGATATCGCAGCATTTTCTAACTTTATAGAGGGAGGGTGGAAGGCCTTTACAAAGCCAACCACCAATGGTCTACCGTGTGGTGTGGTCCAAGACAAAATACAAAAACAAAACACCAACTTACTATCATAGGAATTGATGCAGTTAATGAAATACATGTCCATTCGTGTTCTAACGATTTCCTGAAAGAGAAATTCTGGATCCAATATTATTCAAAAATAAATGCTGCGGTTGCGCAAATTGACGCACCAGTCTACGTAGGTAAATGTGACACAGCAAACAGAGGTTTCTCTGTTTGAAGTAGAAAGAGCGCCAGTACACAGGGATAGGTCAACGATCTGAGGTTCAGCCAAACCTCAGGAGCACTAAACCCCATGTGGGTGAACTCCATAACCAGCGGCCGTAGAGACAATACAGTGGATTCATGATAAACGATTTGCTCCCAGCAGGAAGTCATAACATTCTCTTTCCATGATTAAATATTCACAATTCAGTAAGACACTAAAATAGGCCGTTAACAACCTATGAATCAACTAAACTGCACCACTCCAGGTATGAAGGTGGAGTTACATCCACCCACCTTGTGACCTTTTGAATAATGAGAACTGTGAATCTCTTATTAACCTCGATTGGTCGCTGAATGAGGGGTCACACCAATTGTAGACAAATAATTAGAAGCATTTTGACAAAGCGCCCAGCGCGATGAGCAAATCCCCCAAGGTGAGCAAACAGCATTGAACGTGGCCTAATGGGAGCCTGTGGTCTGCACAGAGGTTGTCGATTACGACATTTCTTCGCGTTCGATTTGTGAGGCTCCTCAGCAATGTCCGTGTTTGCTCAAGATGTTTGTTCATTATTCCAAACCAACTGGGGAATCTGTGTGAAGCTATGAATGAGTCACCAGGAACAAATCTTATCTCCCCTGTCATTAAAACTCTTTTTTATCGCTGCCCTCATCTTATATTTCTGTGCACTCCCCAAGGAACAGGACTGTAAAATATAATCTGAATGGTTATAGCTTTCTTAATCATACGTTGTGACAAAGTGTTCTGATGGGTTAGATAGCACAAGCTAGTTCAAAAACTCGTGCAGTGAGTCTACATATATCTATATATAAAACTGGGGGGTTTTGGGGTCTATCAACAACTAGAAAAAAACATTGAGTCTATACAATTCTATACAAGGGAAAAAACATAACACATGTTAAATTGTTCCCATCGTTACAATCCAAGGCTGCCGGTCCTAATAAATTGGTCGTGCCCGGACTTCTGTCCTACTACAATGCTTATGTTTAATGCTTCTAAACAAATCTTGGGAGTCCTTGTCCTTTAAACAGGGATAACTTCAGCCCCGGTGTCCACCACAGCTGCACGTCCAGCGTAAGGGAGCCGCAACGAAACGCGGTGCAAAGTAGACTTAACCGTCTTATAATCAGTCATCCAAACTCCCTGCACCGAGGCTAAAAGTCAAAGAACCACTCAGAACTGATGTAACACTTGTGTGATTCTCCCCTTTGAAACTTCAAACCACAGTTTGTGAACAAAGTCTATCTTCCGAATAGGAATCTCCGACCACTGACCAAACTCCACTTGCAACCACTGCCTATTTGTACCTTCTCCCCGAATGACTCGATTCCATTTCCCCGAGTCCCATCCCAAAGGGAAGCAGCAGCGAAGCGGCGCGAATAAATCAAAACACGGGGGGGACACACACACCATTGTGGGAATGGGGAACCCTTTACAGCTCGGAGGATTTGGAACCTACTCTACAAGAACGTATTTTGTGCTTTGCGGGAGAGCTCCACCGCAGGAAGGGGAAAAGTGAGTGCCGGTGTAAAAGCCCTGTTTTGCTGTTGTCGACGTAACGGAGGAGAAGACGACGTGAGGCCGACAGGAGCAGCACCTCCGCTCTCTGTTCTCCGGCAGGAGACAGAGGAGATATGTGAGCGTAGTGTCATGGCTAACCCTAACCTTGTCAACAGATTATTATCTGCAACTCACACAGCTTATGCAAGCCGTTCTGGCTAACCAGGGGAATATCTCTGTCTGGTTTAGGTTCTTTTTTTTTTTTTTTCATCCTCATTGACTCCCGTGGAAGAACTTATGGCATTTTGGTGTCCTTTTTGAGGATTTAAGCTTTCTTCTAGTTGTTTAAAAGTGCGTTTATGGCTAACTTTCAAAGTAAAATTTTACTTCCGTCTTTTTTTTTTTTTTTTAAATACCTGTGCTGATTAGAGTTGAAATGAAATGAACCGTCTTTTATAATTCAATCAGGACTGGCGTGATCAATAGTCCTTCCCGGCCTCAGATCCTCACGTATTCAACGCTGATGGCTTAAGCCTCTGTCTTGAATGAGGTCATCACCGTGATTGGTATTGGGCATTGTGATTCGTTTTTGCTCAGTGAGATCTCTTTAAAAGGAATATAGAGCTCTATATTTTTTTAACAGAATGCAATATTTAGGGAGAGAAAACCAAGAGGAGGGAATCAAAGGGGCCATCAGAGTAAAAAAAACTAATGTCAGTTAAAATCTTAAAACAGTTCTCATAATCCTCAGCCAGAGGTTCTATTTGGTCTTTGGGTAATGATAAACCACTAGGGCCTGTTTCTTTCGCACAGGATTCCATAAGATCCCCGGCTATTACTGGGTAATAAAGACCTTGGCAAATAAAGTTGAGAAGTGTCTAGTTCGGAGGAAAGATAGCATTGGCTATGATTTCTCACTTAGTCTCCAAATGACTGTAAAGGTGTGTGCCGTGTGTCTCTGTGGAGGAGTCTTTCAACATACACGTTCAACTTTTTCCTATGCGGACGTGATTTGTTTTACTTTGTTAAAAATCTGCACTGCCATTTAAAAAAAAAAAGATTGAAACATGATGATGTGGAGGAGGCGGCTGTCATTCACATGGTGACGCCTTCCATCTTCATGAAATAACAATTTCCATTTATTGGACAAAATTCAGCTTCAGAAATTGTAGAATTGGTCACTCCAATAGTTTATATGCATATTTAGATATATATTTGAATGTACAAATATACCCAAATTTGATTTCCTATCAAATGACTGACGAAAAACCCTAAAAGTTTGTCTCTGTGCACCAAATAAGTAAACAGTTGCATCAATAAACATCCAGAGCGATGTGCGGCGTAAATCAATCACAGCGTGAGATAAGCTTCTGTAATAATTAACTGTTGTTTTGCTGAGGACTCATTTTGGCTACCAACCCAATCACTCCTGTCAGCAACATGGCTCCGGGCCCTCTTATCTCCCTGAGACCCCCAGTCATCAGTTTATCAATGCACATTTAACCCCAATATCTTCAATAACAGCTTAAAAGCTCCGTCAGAGGAGGCCCACTGGTGCATTTCTCAACTAAAACCAAATGGGAAAAACATATAAATCCCTTATTGCAGGCGACTGTTCTCGGATTTTTGTCATTTTATCTTATTTGCAACATTAACACTGGTTAGGACTTGAAAGCCCTTCACTACACCACGTACATGTTTTCAGTGTTATGTCAACTTGGTTATTTCATATTTTGGGTTTAAATGGAAAGTGCCTTCTACTGGCACCAGAGTTGGCCTAGATTAGAACCATTGAGCACTACCGCCACCGTGTGGACATGTAGTATTACTGCATGTTTTCTTGACTGTTTTCAGCCAGTATGTGCACAAACTGTTGGATCAGGTATTTTTTATTATTATTTCACCAACAGTCTATGACAGAGAGGTGTATTGTCTTGCAGTCATCAAACTTGCAGTTTAGACATTTCATTTCACTACTTTAATACGTATTCTCTCCAAATTACACTATATACAAATTAAGACCTCAGACGTTTTAACATTTGTTTTGTTAGTGGCCCAGAACCTTACCTGCCCACAAAGCAGCATTACGGCTGAGACACAATCAAACTGTAGCTTGTTGACCTGCTCTTGTTTGGAATAAAAATCAACACGCTCCATTAGTTCCAGTATAGCTCTCCCACCATTATTTTAGAAAGCGCTCTCGTTTGTCCTCCCCTTTACCTGGATTGGTGAAGTGCAGCGCTCCATTTTCACCATACATCCCTGTGTAGGCCGAGCCCTGATAGTGCTCTGGCCAGCTGTGCATGGGCCCATGAGCCCCGGGCTTGGAGTAGGGCGCTGCCGTCTCAGCCCGGGCCACAACGAGAGGGTGAGGGAGCGCTGTCAACGCCGCGGTGCTGCTTTCTGCCGGGGGCCAGGGGAGCGGCTGCAGGGGCCCCAGGGAGAGTGGCAACAGGGGATAATCCCCTAATGCCTGTCACAATGAGATTTGATTGGAAACCTGAACACTGGGCTTAATGGTGTCAAGTGAACAGTGTGTGTAATACCCAACCTCCTTTTGCACCGCTAATCAGGTGCCGTGCCTCGGGTTTAAACGTCTGCTGTAGATCAGTCGATTATCATATTTCATTCTTGTTGACTGTAGAACAGTTCAACAATATAAACGTAGTACTATATTAGGTAAATGTTATGGGCATTCTTGTTCTTTATTTTATTTTCATTTTTTAATCTGCTGTAGGTGAGGAGGTTGACATTTAGATGATGTGGCTTTAAGAATCCCACATGTTATATGAAATGGTCTGCATGATGCACAAAAACAAGCTTCTATTTAACATCCAATTCACATTACAATGTGTACAGATGAATATTCAAGCTTGGTTAATCAAGATGAAAAAAAAATGACTTCAATCTTTATGGAGTGAATATCATGTAATTTTCCCCGTTTGAATGTCGACAAAATAATGTTCTGGAATTGTATAGTCCACCACTACGGGGCAACAGACAATCTACTCTAGATTATTTCTCCTATTACAGCAAACCGTGATGGATTGCGATCCCACCTCACCGTAACTCAGATTGACGTGATTAACAATTGTAATGGCTATATCTGGGGAAAATATTCGACCATGAAAGTGAAACTGACATTCTTTGGTCTGGTCCATCCGTCGTGGGTGTAAGTGGAGGATGAAGTGTCCCTGGTACTGTCATTCACTCAGGCTGTGATATGCTCAGCACTCCGCAGCCCGGTCTCTTGGCAAACACGCGTGTCGCTGCCGGGCTGTCCAATGGCTCCGCTGTGTTTACATTCAGCAACTGATTCTGCAAACAGCGCGGCTCAGGGTTTGTCCAGGCGGTGGCCGTTGGTGCAATTAATCCCCTGTGGCCAACATGGAGTTATGTCACTTGCAATGCGGAATAATTCTCCATTGGTGCAGTTCGGCATATCAGTATGGAATCGTGTCTTGCTTGAATTGTTAGCACATTCAATTCTCTCCCATTGCTGCCGAACTCTGATATATTGCTGACTAATGTTTAAAGTAACGATTTTTTGGATACCACTCTCAGCACGATATGCCGTTGGCACACTTTTTTTTTTTTTTTTGTTCAAACACAGAAACATAGTATAACCCGCTCGGCCATAAAGTAGTTTAGTGTACACAGCTGCCAAAGAAATGCATTTGTAAAACGAACGTCCTGGTTTTCGGACGATCCGTTTAGCGCAAGGTAGCCAAACCAATCCTTTCCGAAAAGCTTGTTTTTGTGCTGTATCACAACTGTCAGCTTTATGTTCCGACGCAAAGAGCTGGAATAAAGATGGAATGACGCCATGGTCACCGTTTCACTGTCTTCACGTTTGGGCATTATGATGTTATGTCCGGGATGTCCGGTTATTTTTGTTTTGGCCCTTGTTATTTCCGATGCTGTTGTCGTTCACGTTGGTGCTGGAGGCCTCATCTAGATGACCTGAGCCCTGTTTGCCAATCTCACACAAGTAGTTTGGCTCAGTTTGGCTTTATATGACAACCATTGTTACAACTGTTAATCATCAAACTTTTCTTTTCTCATTGATAGAAGCAGTGAGATCCTTCCACATACCACTCCCATCCGTGAAGGAATAATGGAGGCTGAGGTTGAATATGTTTGCTTTTTTTATCCAGTAAAACATTTTTTACATACGGTACGTTTTCCAATGTAGCACTACAGTATGTATGCTGTAAATATAGAAATTTGGCATTACAATTGTTATGGTTGAAATGAAGGATGACCGTTCCCAATTTTTGATTTGACCCAATTTTCCCAATGCTAATGTGACCAGGGCCCTGTAGAAATAAATGTGGAACTTAAAACTGTGGAACTGTGGTTTTATCGGAATAAAATCGATTCCATATCAGAATTAAACCTATTCGAAAGATTTAACCAAAACAACCCGCACCGACTGTGTGTGGGTTGGTGTGAAACTCTCTCTATTGTGCAGCTGAAGAGCTCTATTCTTCCCCTTCGCCATTACTCAGAAGAATCAACATGGATTTTGAAAAGAACATGTTTGTGGCCCGTTGCAGGAATGTGGAGTGTGTGTGTGTGTGTGTGTGTGTGTGTGTGTGTGTGTGTGTGTGTGTGTGTGTGTGTGTGTGTTTGTGTGTGTGTGTGTGTGTGTGAGAATGAGGAGGAGGACTGGAAGCGTTGATGTCCTGTGTGGTGGTTTCTATGGCCTGGCAGAGTCTGCGATCTGATGGATGACAGCATGCAAAACCCATAAACCCCCTGTGACTTGTTTGTTTCCGTCAGTTTCATGGCACGTTTAATAGTTTCCTTTTTATTGACGGCTTCTATTTTTTACCTGTACAACTCGCAACATCCCCAGAATGAAAGTATGGGTTGCGTCACCCCGTTTAAACCCCACCGCCTTGTTGCACTTTCTAGCACCTCGCGTCCAGTCCCTTCCGGCCTTGACATCCTCCATTTTCTCTGACATCATCCCCACCACCAGGCCCGTCTCCGCTTTCCCCGTCCTGTTTTTTTTCTATTATTATTATTTTTTTTTTCCAGTTTTATAACAACCTCCGTATCTCTGCCGTCACACCTTCCTGAATTGCACCCGTGCCGGAAAGCCTTGATGCAAACGACGGCGGGCCAGCTAGATTACCGGTTTAAATCTCCCAAAAGGGGCCCCGAAAAAAGCCTTCGGAGAGGGAACGCGAAGAGAACCGGAGCAGCTGTCTCACACCTGATCCCCACCCCCCCTCCCGAGACCAGAGGAGTCAAAGCCAGAGAGTGTACTCACTGAATGGAAGTTCCAAACTGGAAGTGACTTGTGGTTTGACGTTGACCATGGCGTCGTCGCGTCTTCCCTGCCGCTCTTGCTTCAAAGCATGTCCCGTACAAATGCACCGCTACCTCCTCGTTTTCTCCGTTTCCAAACCAAAAAGGTGTGAAATGTGGAAGTTTGGCACAGGCTGCCGCTGTGTGAGAAGGGTGTTGGTGCGAGGTAAGGCCGGCGTCGCTGCTGTTATCTTATTGATTTTCCTAATCTGGGCAAATGTGGGTGGAGAGGTTAAACAGTAACCAGGGCTCGTATGGACACCAAGCTATATGGCAGCCGTCGCTATGGCAACAAGATGATAGAAACTCAAATAGACGTGGAGTTATTATGTGTTTCGCCCCCTTTTTCCCGTCGTGGGATGGACAGTTCTTTTTCAGAAAGTGAAAATATGAGGGGTGAATAAAAGTTTGGACAAAAGGAAAAGGAGAAAGTGGGTGTAGGAGAAACAAAAAAAAACAGGGAGTGGCGTAGAAGGAGCAGTGGAGAATGTACTGAGGGAGGCAGCGAAGAGACTGGCCTACATGACGTTTGTTTTGGTATGGAAAAAATGTATTCATTTATTTCCCCTCTCGCCTATTTAAATCAACAAACAAAGTTAATATTGATATATTTCAATGGATGCACCTTTTGGGATATTAGCTGTGAGGGCCAAATTCCGAATAAAATCTTTTAGTGTAGTTCAATAATAGCTCCACAACACTGGCCATGTTGAATATTAATCAGTTTATTATTCACAAGCACCATTTCTCACAGAAAGCTTTCCAAAGAGATATTTTTGTGTGAAAAAAAGTTTTTGTTGATCATTTGGGATTTTTGTGCGATAGTTCTTCGTCTAAGGTTTTGTTTTGGTAGTGTGTATTTTATGCCTGTGCGCATGTGTTGGCAGAATTTCCTAAGAAGTCCACATCCCTTCCTCATATTTGCAGCCATAAAAGCTACATTAGACTGTTTTACAGCAGAGAGGTTTCCCCCAGGGATTAATGGAGCGAGGAGAGTAAGTGCAATAGTTCCTGTGGCTGAAAGTGTTGCATTGGAGCCTTTTATGACTAATTAATAAAGTATAGCGCAATACCTAAAGTGAGAGACAGATATCCAGGAATATCTTTGTTTTATTCAGCAAGTCGCTTAAAAAAAGTCACATACAAAAAATTGATGATGTAAGAGAATCACTACCTCGTCCAGGTGTATGATTCAACTGTCATCCACATAAAAATAAAAATAGATAAAAGTGCTTCATTCTTTTGAAAATGCCTCAAAATTGTTCATTAAACTACATTATTAACAGTGCAAATCAAGAAACAAATGTTTTGGGATGTGTTAAGATGTTATTATAATTGGAATATATTAGAGTAGAACCTTGAGATACTATTTACGATATTATTCCAGATGTGATGTACAGTACTTATAGATTTGCAGCACTGGATTCATTCTATTGTGTATTTAAAATTATCCAATAAATGTTACAAATGACAGTAGTGGTGATTAAATCAATATTATATTTGTATAAAAGTGTTTTTTAATTAAAATCTCACAAAATAATACTGGAATTGCTCTGTGTTGTTTTTCTTCCTAAAAGCTTCTTTCTCTCTTGTTCTTGGCTGTACACTGGTTTCTCCAACAGCCGCCTCCGTAGCTGGAGGGACAGTCTGAGCACGACCTGCCCACCCTGTAGGGAGCCTCCCCCACCCAGTTCCCCCTGCGGGAAGAAACCAATATCTGAGGTCATCTGGGAGCTATTATGTCTCTTAATATAAATAATGACTTTTTAGGATTAGTTTTTCTTTTAAATGTTCCAATATACCGATCGTTGACTCAATAATAAATGCACTGATACTAATGTTAAAGATAATAACAGCACACCACTAGTACAGTGGTATTCCAACTTCCCAAAAAGCACAAATAAAAATGCGTCATATGCAAACGAACGCAGTTTATAGTAAATCACGTTGAGCAGTCACATCCATTTGTGGCTTTTATGCCTATTCACACAGGCTAATGGGGGCAGAAAGGTGCACTACTAATGGAATGGTAATAACCATGAAAGCAAATAATGAAAATAAAGTAAAGAAATAATTCAAAATGAATAAATTATTATCCTATTAGATTTCGAAAAAATAATTTAAATTAACATATTTCATGAAATGTAATTGGTCATGTCAAATTAGCGCTCAAATTTATTCCATTTTAGGTAGATCCGTGTGTGTGTGTGTGTGCGTGTGTGCGTGCGTGCGTGCGTGTGTGGGGACCACTATCTGCAGGACTCACTTGACCGAGTAATTGCAGACCAGGAGCGTGGCCTCCTTCCAGGAGCTTCCGAACACTTGGATGTTGGAACACTTTCTCAGGGCACACCCCACTCTGCTGGTGCTGGCCCAGACCATCTGAAAACACCAGCACATACTGTGTCAGTTAGAGCAGGGGTTCACATCACAAACCAATACACGGCGTTTCCTGCAACAAGGCTACACACAGAAAATGTACACATCAAATACACTCATTGCATCATTTGGTGGGGAGCTGGGGTGTGTACCTGCGTGTAGTGGGAACATACGGATCCGCTGCACCTGCTGGGGAAGGCGAAGTGACGTCTCTCGTCGTGCCAGGACCGCACCAGGTCGGCGATGGAGCGATACCTGCAGAGCGAGAGTTCAGATCCGCTCACTCATCTCGGAGGGATGCACTCCTCGATTCTACGCACGTGCTAATAAACAAACACATGTTATTGTTGACAGGCGGCGGGGCTCCTCCGTACCGTCCGGAGCTGATCGACAGGTTCTGGCCCATGTATCTCAGCGCGTGCGTTGGACCGTGCTCCCACACGCAGCGCGACGCCCACGAGTCAGCCGATTTGGCCAGAGCCTCGTCCCACACCTGAAAAGAGAGAGGGAGGCGGAGAAGAGGTCAGGTAACACCGTTCAGACCACTGAGAGGGGAAGGACATCATTCTGCATTGCTCTTAAAAGCAGAGCACAGAGGATCATGGGAAAGTCTCCACACCTTGTTTTGTTGCAACATTCCTGCTGATATTGTTGTGACTGTCCATTCTTTCACCCCGACTGTGTTTATGTAAATCTTTCCATGCTTCTTTTTTTTGTACCATAATTGAAGGAATATTTTTAACTGCTTTTATTAATATAAAAATCGAAAACAGCTTTAATTATATCAATATAAAAAAAAATATATAATGATATGGGTAAACAGTGTGTGTGTGTGTGTGTGTGTGTGTGTGTGTACAGTATATGTATAAAGAAATAGTATTTATTACAAACAATTATTTCTATTTTTCATGGACACAATATCCACTTCCATGGTGTTTTGTTGAGTTCATGACATTAAAACCCTTGGACCTCGGAAGATGGCCCCTGTTTTCCTTACTAGAGCTCCATTTGAACCCACCGGGTCGTAAGACGCTCACCATGTACTCCATGTTGGCGGCCGGAGGAAAGACCTGGGAGCGCGCTCTGTTGTGGTAGTCCAGCAACGCGCTCATGTCCCTGGAGCCCAGCACGGCTCTCCTCCGCCTGGTGCGAGGCGCAGGGAAACCCCGCAGGGTTGGATCCGCCTCGGAGGCAACATCCGTGACAGTGCCTCTGAGGCGCCCCGTGGGGCCCTTAGGGTTGAGGGGCCCCACGGAACCCGGCAGCACAGCCGCAGTGGGAGGGACTGTCCACAGGGTGGCGGCCAAGAGCAGCTGAATGGTAGCGGCGGCCAGTTGTTTCTTCTGCAGAAGACTGGAGCAGTGTCCCGTCAGCTTCTAGTGAGGACAGGACAACTTTTTATATTTCTTTTGAATGTACTTTGAATTTTAATTAATTAATTACAGTTTATATAAGCAATAAAGGAATTGATTCACTTCTGTATTATATTAGATGTGTATTATCTGAAAAAATAATTAATCTTGGCCAAATAAATTGAAACAACTGGCATGATTGTGTGAATTATTTAAAACCTGAAAAGTAAAAATATGTTAATACCCATTGTAAAATATGTGTTAGGAAGACATGGAGTGGATGACAAAAATAAATGAAATTATAAAACAAGACAACAATATAATAAAATCTACTGAATGGGAGCTTTTATCTAAGTAAACATCACCAATAGCACAAGGTAATTCAAAACATTCTCTCAAAGATATTAAATGGGCTTCAAAGTCATTCAAATGAACAGCTCAATGGATTGCACTGTATGCACCGTCTCTACTCATGCACCCTATATCATCGAGCACACTTTACAAAAGCATTTTCCTGGACATGAATCATTATTCCCAGTTTCACTGCAGCATAGAAAAGTGAATGGCAACAATCCCACTTCAAAATTGCTGTGCGTCCAAAGCCCAAACCCTCATACCTTCATCATGGGATCCTTCCAGACTATGTTCCAGACTGGGAGCTGAGGAGCAGGGGAGATCCACGCTTCAGCACCAGTCTCTGCGAACAAGACAGCTTGACATGTGCGGTGGGGGAAATATAACTGGGCCAAGTTCCCTCCGAGGGCATCTGACGTACACACTCCCCTGTTCTCGTCTTCCTCCCACTGGGTTCAGGGGCTCAGCAAACTGTCTCCACACCAGATTTAGCTGCATCAACACAATAAAATGTAAAGGTGTGGTCCCTCTCTGAAGCCCTGTAGAAAATCACCAATACAGGGTATTATATTGTGTTAATTAATTGTGTTTCTGCTCTCTAATGTCTGCTGATAATAGAACATTTACTAGCCCCTTCCCAGTAAAAAACACAATAAAAGGGATTAAATAAGCGTATCATGGGGGAACAAAGGTGCATTAAACACAGTCTCCGGCTGCTGTCGGTTCCAGGAGAAGGGCCCCAGACACCAAAACCCCTCAGGACTCAAGATGCACGGGACCCAAGTCAAAGAAATAACAATTATACGAATAAAGGAACATAAAGTCCTCATATGCAGCTTCTGGAACGTGGGGATATTGCAAACTAACTCTTCAGATCATTGCGTTAAAAGGAGTTTGGTGATTGAAACGGCGACTGGTGCCATGTTTGAGCTTCCATCAGTTGACTTGCACAAATGCACCAATATTGTGTATTTACTTTTTTTTAAATAAGCCAATGACCGCCAGGCGTTCTAGGGGCATTTCAGAGAATGGTAAATGGATGAGCACAGGAGCCCAATCCTATGTGGGAAAACTTTACCGACAATTAACTGTTTACTGACACCGGTGCTTCAATGGCTTAACATGCCGCTGGTGTGGGAGGAATTTTGCAGACTCATAAAAGAGTATTTATCGAGAGCAGATCATGGCGCTCTTTGAAGAGGTAAAGAAAAAAAAATAAAATAATCCCTCCATGATTTATGACAAGGGAAATTTGTTGACAGAAGTAGGCCATGCGGGGTGGATGGAAACAGCTAATGACAACAGCGCAGTTTCCCGATTCGTTAAATAATGGAATTGAAGTGACACAATATGGTAAAATAATGACATTAATGTCGGACTTGAATCCTTTCGGGTCCAATCGGACTGGATTGTACAGAAAACAGATCATACTCCCTACACCACAATGGCTTTGTGACAACAAGGCTACAGTATGAACTGACTTCAATTTGAAGATGCCCACACTCAAGACCCTGGGTTTCTCCAGTTGTCCTCACAATAGAAAGCAGTAACGTGGCATAAATGTCTTTGCCCTGGACTCGGTTTAAAAATCTGATTTACAGAAGAAAGATTAGAGCTGATCTCGGTCTAAGTTAAGGTTTAAATTAAATCTTTGGATTAGGGGATGTGGGCCTCCAGGTCGACCTGGACAACAGGAAACGGATGATCTGGACGAAGAGCAGGATCAGGACCAGACAGAAGGAGCCGACTACTCCTTCACCACCTTAGTCTAGGACTTCCTAGTTTAGAAGGAATTAATCTCGACATCAGCAACATCTCAGAAAGGCATTTTTAAATTCTGCACACAGCCGGTTTCAGGTCGACTTCTTAAACTCTGGTTGGGTTGAGTGTGGTCGGACTTCGTGTCTGGGTGAGGGAACGGCTTCAAAGGAGCCGCGGGTCCGAGCCGCGCGGGAAGATCGATGACCAAGTTCACTTTAAACTCCGCGTCGCGTCTCGCTGTTGCTCTGTATGTTTGAAGTCTGCATCTGTATCAAGTCACATCTTCGGGACCGCAAACGCCCTTGAACATAAAATGGGCCTTTTCAGCTCGACTTACGCCCGCAAACCTCTGGACCATACGTGTTCCTTTCTCTTCTAATGTCCTGATAGTACGCACGGTGAAGTTGTTCTCAAAAAGAACTCAGTGTTAATACCTACCAGCTTCCAGACCAAGTGAAGTTTAAGAGAACAAACAAACAAAAAAAAAAACCCTTGAATATCGTTTTCTGTTCACATTGCACCACCCTGGCATAATCAAACCGTTATCTCTGCAGTGGACACGGATGGAATTTTTTCGGTGCTGCATGACGGATGAGTGTGCCCACTCCACCGACAAAGAAGCCTTTGTTAAAGCCCTGTATTTAAATTTAGCAACGGGCACGTTCATGTCAGTTCTGACACATAGTTAGTAACTCTATCATGGCACATCAAAGGGGAGAGAAATGTGGAGGAGCGAGATAAAACGCATCCATCACGCGCAAGGGACTCACGGACCTGTCGGACCTTAAGGACCAAAGATGGAGCGTATTGTATGAATAATGTCGAAATATATTTCACACTTGTATTACTTGATAAACTGTTACTGAAAATACAAAAGTAAAAAAGGCTGGAAAGGTGGACGGACATGGTCAGCATTTGGCTTATGCCGGGTCCAGGCCCGGGGGACGTGGATGGAGATGTTTCATGTAGCAGCGTGGTGCGAGTTGGTGGAGCCCCTGTTTTTGGCAGCCTAAAAATAATTTCTCCCTTGTAACACCAAGTCCCTCGTAGCAGACCAAGTTTTTTTATATTGTTAGTTCAGTTTTTTATCGAACACAGACACTGAAATAAGGAATGCGTTAAACAATAATTTCATTCTGCATTGAAAAAAAGTTAAATACACAGTATAATTGTCGTAGTCGTAATGGAATATAAAAATAAATACACATATAAATGCACATAAATTAATACATTTGCAGAGTGAACAGTTCCTGATGGAATCTCCCTACCCTTGAAAGAAAAAAAATCTACATCAAATGCTAATACCAGATCTTAAATATATATGTGCTTTGCGGCAGAAATCCAATGCAAAGCGACAGCGCATGACAGCGTTGATTCACACGGCAGGTTGGATTTATTCCTGAGCATGGCCGACACGTTCATTAGAGCAGAGGTCTCCAGGGCGTCGGGCCTGGGCAGCCATGGACCTCAGATGCCACTAGAGCGTCATCCTGCATGCGGCACAATGATGTCATCTGTCATTTTGAGACTCTGGGCCGCCTTTCGCTTCTTGCATACGCAATCGTGCTGTGATCACGGTGGAAACGTCCAGGTCCAGAAAAGTCAAGATCCTGCCGTGTTTTTGCTCCAGCCATGCGCTGATCAGTGGATTTCACCGCGTTAGTTGGACGTCTGGGTTTCTCGGTAATTGGCAAATCCACATAGTTGACTCAAAATCCCAGATTGGGTTTGGACTTTCTGAACTTGGATTCAGCCTCCAAGTGCAGGAAACAAACCCACATTTGAGGATGTTCAACCGCAGTTTCAGTTTGCAGGACGGTCTTTTCCGTCCTATGGCAGCTATATACTTTATTCATCCCATTGCCATATAATAAAATATGACAATAAACTCTCAAAGTAATGTTAAACAACAAAATATTAAAAGAATAACAACAAAAAAAAAAATTTGAAAAATACAATTAAAAAAAGTGAATAAATAAAACTGTATCTCCGACGAGTACAGCTGCGCGTTTCTTTGCAGCCTATCGTAATGGTGTTAAAAGATCGGTATTATTGGTATTGCCACGTGTCTGAGTTAATCTGTATGGGGGATTTCGGGGTAAAATGTCAGATCAAACGTGACACTTTGACCTCCGACTTCCATCCAAATGCCACACTACACGGTGTGTGTCTGAGCAAACATGACCTGGAGGGAGAAAGGAACCCGTATGCTCCGGTCGCAAAAGAGGAAGTGTGTGTGTGTGTGTGTGTGTGTGTGTGTGTGTGTGTGTGTGTGTGTGTGTGTGTGTGTGTGTGTGTGTGTGTGTGTGTGTGTGTGTGCGTGCGTGCGTGCGTGCGTGCGTGCGTGCGTGTGTGTGTGTGTGTCTAGTACTTCTCACTCGCTTGTGAATAATTCTGAACTAGGTTTTATCCTGGTAAAAGTGCTGAATTTCAATTTTACGATCACATTTCATTACATTCAATTTCACGTTTTTGTTATCAAAGGGTGACCTTCATGGTTACGAATAACTTAACAATTTGGAACGATTTGTATAGTTCTGTCCCTGTCGACTTGTCGATCAATCACTCCTTGCACTTTTACTGCTTTTCCATCAGTTTGTCTGAATCACTTGTATGCATCTTAAAACTACTGACGCAGAGCTCTTACTGCGCATGCGTCCAGTCCGTGCTTGGCCCAGCCTTCCCCCTAGAGGAGGACAGGTTTCTGCAGGTCCAAGGTTGAAGATCTGGGCCTACACATCTACAAGCATGAGATATATAGAACACAAAACAGGAGAAGCATTCTTTGGACCCCATAAATAATCATCAATGTGAATAAATAACCAATTTCAATAATCACCTTGTATGTATCACAACTTGAATGGTTAATTTTAAAGAACAACTTTGTTGTTCTTTAATTTTTTTTAAATCCTAGTTTAATTGAATTGAATTGAATTGAATTGAATTTTATTTTATTTTATTTTATTTTATATTATTTTATTCAGGCGTGGAGGCTGATTGGTCCGTACACTCTGACGCCACTTCCGCTCCGCACTTCCGCTCCGCACTTCCGCATTGTGTCAAGTGTCAACATGGCACCTGTGGATGTCATTGTAGATAAGTTTGCGTCTCTTTGGAGGATATCGGCCGTGCGACAAAACTTCCCATGTCTCTTTTTGGCTATTTCACTCGTCGGATCCGTTCTGAAAGAGCTAGAACTCATTCCGAGGACTTATTTCAGCGATAGCAAAAATTTTCTGAACGTGTAAGTGAGGCGTCTTAGCTAATATGCTAAGCTAGCAGCAAGCTTACTAAGCTAACGCTAACTTAGGTCGTTCCCTAAGTGCTTCTTAAGTTGTGATTTAGGTGATCTCCTGTTGTGAATGAGCGTGTTTTACTGCCTATGCGTTTTGTAACGTTAATCGGTTAAAAATGTGACTGGTGAAACAGAAAACCTACTAGAGCTGCAACATGGGCTACATACAACGTCTGATTGTGATTGTTTGAGCTGATCGCGATCGTTTCGTAAAATCGAGATTCCACAGTCATATTTTCCATCCAAATTCAAGGAAAATTTCAATACAATGTTAGGTTGATTTGGATCTGCTTTATGCATAAGTGATGTAGCATAAATGAACAAAAGTCGATCAAATTCTTAATCGTCTAAACTAAAAGGGCATGATCGTGGCAGCCCTACCATCTATCTTATCATTATTGAGCTACTCAAGTTGCCAAGGGTGTCCAAGGGTCATGCATGGCTGTGTATGCTAATGAACTTGAACAGGCAAACCTAAGTGCAGCTTTCGTCCCCTCAGGTACTTTGTGAAGATATCCTGGGGATGGACATTGTTGCTGCTGACTCCGTTCCTCCTCCTCTCCAACTCATCCATGAACAGGAACGTCTCCTTTCTATGCCGGCGGCTGCTCTCGCTGGTTGTGGCAACAGCTTTTTGGTACGTCTGCACCGAGACCTTTTTCTACATAGAAGACGTCACCGGTGCGTGCTTTGACTCGGATGCCCTGGACGTCATCAATCAGGAGTTCACGTACAAAGCCAGCTGCAGGAATGCCGGTTTCCACTGGCGCGGCTACGACATCTCGGGACACTCCTTCATTCTGACCTACTCTGCTCTCTTCATCGTCGAGGAAACCTCCCCGATGAACTCCCTGAAGACAGCCACCATGTCCATGCTGCCCAGAGTCGTCCTCGGCGTCCTGTACGTCTCCCTGAACACATTGGTGATCATCTGGATATGGATGTTTGCATGTACCTCAATTTACTTCCATGACCCGTCCCACAAGTTGCTGGGGACATTATGTGCGGTCCTGGGGTGGTATGTCACTTACCGAGTGTGGTATCTGAAGCCGTTATCACCTGGACTCCCTCCTCAGCGCCAACCCAAAGAACAAAAACAACGAGCCTGAGTTATCAACTGAGTGTAGTCGCACTCGTAAAATGGCTCCACTAGCGAAACCCATTACCAACAGAGCAAGACAAATAGTGTGCACTTGTCTCGATTGTGATACTATTGTTACAAAAATATTTAGCAATCTGTGCTGCCATAAGTTGACATGCGTCAAATAACTCATCAATATACATAAGGGATGCAATACAGCAGATTCAATGCAGTACACTGATCAGCCACAACATTAAAACCACTACTAGTATTGTGTAGCTTCCCCCCATGCTGCCAAAACAGCTCTGACCGCTGGTGTCCTGTTGTATCTGGCACCAAGATGTTAGCAGCAGATCCTTTTAAGTCCTGTAAGTTGCGTGGCGGGGCCCCCATGGATTAGGCTTGTTGTTCTAGCACATCCCACAGGTCCTCGATCGGATCGAACTCTTAACCCCAGCCATCCACATGATGTAGAAGAAAACGGGGGTTCATCAGACCAGGCCACCTTCTTACATCGCTCCATGGTACAGTTCTGATGCTCCCATGCCCGTTGTAGGCTCTTTCAGCGGTGGACAGGGGTCAGCATGGGTACTCTGACCGGTCTGTGGCTACGCAAGCTGTGTATGGGGTTGCGTAGCTCTTCTTCTGTGGCTCTTCTCTGCTCCCCGCATGCATCAATGAGCTCATGGGCGCTCATGACCCTGTCGCTGGTTCACCGGTTGTCCTTACTTGGACCACTTTTGGTAGGTACACACCACTGCATACCGGGAACATCCCACAAGACCTCCCGTTTTGGGGATGCTCTGACACAGTCGTCTAGCCGTCACAATTTGGCTCTTGTTAAAGTGGCTCAGATCCTTACACTTGCCCATTTTTCCTGCTTCCAACACATCAACTTCAAGGACTGACTGTTCACTTGCTGCCTCATATATCCCACCTCTTGACAAGTGTGATTTGAACGAGATGATCATTGTTATTCACTTCACCTGTCAGTGGTTTTAATGTTGTAGCTGATCGGTGTATAATACAGTATTACAAATGGTGTCATACAACCTAGTAGATGGGTGGTGCAAGAGTAGAAAAAAAACAAAACAGACAACTTTAGTGTCAAAATTATTGGTCATTTTGAGCCTCAATACCGCATTGGGGGGAAAAAAAGGAGTTGGTTCCTTTTATATAAATATTGTATTGATATTTAAGACCAACCTGAAAGCCATAACAGAGGCACACTCAAGTCAGATGGGTGCTTTCCCTCAGTGGGTCCAAGTTGACAAAGCTATTTAAAGTGTTTCTTGGCTTGTAGGAAGGCTGTTTTCATGTGTACTAGTGAGGTGGGTTTGCTGTCTCCATGGGATGGTTGGCAGCTGCTGTTCCTAAAATGTCTCCTGGTAATCTGAGATGAAGGCCAACCATAGCACCAACCTCAAACTTCCCTCTCTCACCTCCAGCCTCTATTGCGTATAATGCCGTAGCATCATTTGGTCTCATAGCTTCTCGTCCTAAAAGTTAGTTCCAATTTAGCCGATTCTGATTTTGAATCCTCTTGAACCTATAAGAATCAATTACTTTTACTGAAAAGTATGAATCCATGGTATAAGTGGTCAATAGGACATAATGATTCACTTGTAATCAGTGTTTTTCATTATTAAAGACATCTTAGTATGTTTAGAATAAATATTTTGGCCTAGAGGATAGTCTCTGGTACTGTATTTTAGGCCAGTATTGGTCCGTCCCTATTTGAATTTAAATGTAAATGTGTGGGTAAAACAACTGAAAGGGGAAACTTGAGAATATGCACCCATCTGATTAGTGCCACAGAGTAAAGGTAATAACCTGCAGTCTATCAGCGGACTTATTTTTTTACCTCCATATCAGTACGTTCAATGCAAAGCTCCCTATCTCTGTCAAATCAGACAAGTATTATACCTACGTGTAATACAAACTTTAAGTCCTACGTCAGCGTTTTGAGGTCTTTCTGGTTTTCCTTTTGGAATGCGTGTTCATTTTCTTGTCAATTCATACATCTCATTGGATGTTTGAACATTACCTTAACGACAGATTTCTACCACATCGCCAACACTATTTTTAATGTATGTCCAGAATCCTGGGTGTCCATCATTGAATGATAGACTAGATCTTATGTTGCCTGCTCTTATTATGATAAAGAATATATTTATTTTGTCTTGCACTAATACTCTAGGACAGGCCTGGCCAACCCGCGGCTCGCGAGCCTCATGCGGCTCTTTGGCTGGTTTCATGCGGCTCTTAAGGGGCTTTCACATGACAAGCGTCAAAAACTCAGAAAAAAAAAAAGCGCAGCCATTCATTCCCTATTATGATTATAAAATCGCTATGATGTATCACTCGTTTTCCACCGCGGATCACTTCCTCATTTACTCAAAGCGGACAGCAGCAGGAGTCATGTCCCATTAACGCCTGTTTTATTAGTCCTAATGCCGCGTTTACACCAAAAGCGCCGGGGCGGCGCGCCTCCATACAAAGTCAACGTATAGACGCGTTCCAGGCGACTGGAACGCGTCTATACGTTGACTTTGTATGGAGTCTAACGCGGCATTAGGACTAATAAAACACCAAATAAGATTCGAAAAGCTTTGGAAGTTTATTTTCAACACTACTGACATGGTTAGTAGTCAACATATAAGATGGATCGGCCAGCGAATTGCGTTGCGTATCAGACATCTCCGATGGAGAACTGTGAAGGCTGGAGGGTGTGTGTGTGTGTGTGTGTGTGTGTGTGTGTGTGTGTGTGTGTGTGTGTGTGTGTGTGTGTGTGTGTGTGTGTGTGTGTGTGTGTGTGTGTGTCACGACTCGCGAGCTGCAGGAGGAGGACCGACTGAAAGCTGCTTTAAGGGAAGGGACCATTGAGTTCTGGAAAAGTGTGCCAATGGAAAAATGCCCCAATGTCAAACGGGCTGCGCTTAAGATACTGTCAATGTTTGGGTCAACATACGTCTGCGAGTCTGTGTTTTCTACCCAAAAACATGTGAAACCAAAGCATCGATCTGTTCTGACTGACACCCATGTGAAAGAATTGCTTCGAGTGGCAACAACGGAATTCAAGCCACATTTGAAGAGGATTATTCAAGACAAGGAATGCCAGAAGTCCCACTAAGCAACATGCATAGTAAGAGAAAAACGCTATTGTTAATTATTATATTTTTGTTTGTGGACTTGGTTGAACTGAGAGGCATACCGCGGAAACGCAGTACTTTCATTTAGGAGTCCTGGCTTAATGGTAGCGGCTTTGAACTCGAGATCCGATAGCGGGTTCGATCCTCGTAACCACACATTTTCAAAAATGTGGCCAGGGCTCCGGAACACCTAGTCCCAGGTATATGTGGATGGCCAAAGCATCGGATCGTGTATGGTAGGCAAGAGCCAAAGCTGATTCTTAAAGGTTAGGGTTTAAGGGACACTATTGAATAAATTGACCCAACATGAAAAAAATACATCCTTATCATTAAACTCGAAGTCCAATTCCCCCCTCTATGAATAAATAAACAACAGTACTTTTTGAACTGAGAGTTTGTGTGTGCGAGACAGTGCACACAATGTTATATTTTTGTTTGTGGACTTGGTTGAACTGAGAGTTTGTGTGTGTGAGACAGTGCACACAATGTTAATTGTTGAAAGTAACTGGCCTGTGGTCTTAGTACTCCATCCATCCATCCATCTTCAACCGATTATCCTTAGTCGGGTCGCGGGGACTAGGAGTCAATTTCTGTCATTATCATGTTGGTGTGTGACATTTACAATAAATCTGGCTGAGCAGAGGTCTGTGTGTGTGTGTGTGTGTGTGAGGAAGGGATGGGGTGATGTTCATGTGTGCCCATGTGTATGACGTGGCTCTTTGCAGTAACACAGTAGAAAAAGTGGCTCTTAGTCTCTGACTGGTTGGCCACCCCTGCTCTAGGAGTAGGCTAGTACTGAATATTTTTGTTTTGGACATGCATGTTTGGACATCTTTTTGGTGCAAGAGTCCTTTTATTAGAGCGGTTCTGATGGTGTTTGCTGTTTTCTTGATTTGTATGACTCAGAAAATAGTTCCTGAGAAACAATGTTATTTATATGCGGAACGCTACTAAAGCTCGTTAAAAGATGCATTGTGATTTGTACATTGATTTAAATATCCATTAGACCAAGCAAAAGGAAAACTCAAAGTTCTACATATTCCATTTTCATCATTTAATTTTGTCTTTGATGGCAACTGAATAAATTAAGGCTCATGAACAAACATCATAAAAAGCACCGTAAATAAATGCATATTTATAAATATAAAAGATAAAAAGAAAAACCTAAAAAAATACTATTGTGAAATAGAACGGCTACAAGTAACATCTAGGATATCTCAACTGGAATTCTTTGTGTGATCCATGAATTTGAGATCCAATTCTCAGCCACGATGACAACAGGTCGGGGGAGCGGTGGAGTCGATTTTACCCAGGGTGCATTGCCACAATCAGAAGACAAACTAGCGTCCACGATGATGGGTGGGTCACAAAGTGAGAATTCTAAATTTCTGCCCTTGTCTGCTGAGAGTTTGGCAGTGAGCCGCACGTCGTGTCACATGTGAGGGATTGTTTTAGGTCCAAATCATAACGGGACAGACTGTACACTATGACTTTTTTCCTCATTTGTGTAATTTATAACACTACTGCTCTTATGTTTGAAATAAAAGTCACTCCTTTAACATCTCATACTCTCTAAGCATCTATAAGCATATGACAATGACAGATTTCCCAAAAGTAAACATTTATTCCAATTACTGTACTCTTAAATCTCCTGCTTAAACCTGATAAAATGCACCTTTTGCAATTTCAACTGGAGTTGTGATCTAGATGATTTGTATTCTTGAGGAAATAATAATAATAATAATAATGGGGAATAAATTATCACAACATTTCACAGCTAATAAATCTCACTAAGGAGAGCCGTTTATCATCTTTGGTATTCTTTGCCCCACCACCAGCCACAGCAATTATAACATCTTACCAATAGCTGCAGTGAATGTTGTTTCCATGACAACAGAAGAAAACGGAGCACCCCCTCTCGGGCATCGAAGTCCATATAAACATTTCACCTTATTTGTTGCTTCGAGGTCTCGTCTCAGTGGAACGTCTCCTCTTTAATTACACAATGTCAACCTTGTCCAAATCCCCCTGTGACGAATCGTGGCCATATGTGTTTACGCTGTGAACTGGAGGTGTTGTGTTGGTCCTTAAAGATCAATTTGGGGCGAATGTGCCCATACAACTTTTAGTTTCCGTCTGAATGGCTGTACAACCGCAAGCAAAACACAAAGGAAATTAGGACCCAAAACATCATTTGACAATATGAATTAAAACCTATGATGATTGATGGTATTTATGCAAAGAGTTGAACGGCAGAGAGTAAAACAAGGAAACAGCACATTACATCGGTGAACAAAACAGTGAGCCAATCAGCCGTCAACACCAGTATTTCACCCATTTAAAACTGCTTTTAAAAATTAAACAAAATATAACGTAACAAAAAGCATAATATTCAAAATCCGTAGTCTTCAGTTACAAAACAATCTTGCATCTGTCTGGAGGTAGGGACAGATGGCCACCGTGGTTCAATGAATTACCTTTGACCCCCTCTGACCATCTACAGTCCAGCATACAGCGCCGGCGCTTTGAAGGTCACATTTATACAACTTAAACATCGACAAAACTGTGGTTCTGTCTTGAAAACTCATTATATAGATAAAATTCTGCCTCTAGGTTGTCGCAATAAAAAAAACAAAAAAAAAAACAACCTCCGATCACGAAATGATGACACGATGACAAAGAACCCTCGTAGTGAAGCACAACCTGGAATATGCTACGTCACACAGTGGCCCCCTGATGTAGAATTTACAATATTCCCGTCACTTCCCGACCAGATACAGAACTTGTAGGAATCCTATTCTAACAACGTGTCCATGGAGCTCCACGGTGCTCTAAAAAAAGGGCCTGTGCATGTGAGAGTGGGAGTGTGTGTGTGTGTGTGTGTGTGTGTGTTTTTTTGTGTTAAGGTGTGGTGTGCAGTCACTGCAGGGTGGATGCCTTTTTACACTCCTTCCTCCGTCTTATCTGGCAGTTTCTCGCAGTGCGGTGCCTATTAGAGGCTAGTCGAGTTTGAGTTTGGGTTTCAAGTGCCTTGGTACTAGGTAAGGGACTTTGCAAATCCAAGCCCAGTGTCGGGGTGAGGAGCCGGAAACGAAAAAACTAGTTGTGATTTGATGGCGTACTGGCATCCCGAGGTCAAGCCCGATTTGGTGACATAACCTCAATAAAATCAATTTTCGGGTCTCCTATTCAGTGTAACTCAGCGGTATTCAAACTGTGAGCGCGCACGCATCATTAGTGGGCGGAGGATGGATTGCAAGGGGGGCCTTTAATATGTATTTTAAACAATAATTTGATATGACAATTTCAATTTCATGAAATATGTTTATTGAATGTTTCTACATATTATAGGATAATAGTTTATAAATCAAAAAATATATATAATACAATTTGCTCATATTTAAATTAATTTTAACTTTATGTTTCTAATTGTTGTTTGATTATTATTATTAATAATAATAATAATAATAATAATAATAGTTATTATTATTAATATTATTATTATTATTATTATTATTATTATTATTATTTCATTAGTTGTGCACCTTTCTGCCCCCATAAAAGCCACAAATGGATGTGACTGCTGGACCAGGTTTACTATAAACTACATTAGTTTGCATATGGCGGAAAAAGTTTGAATACCGCTAGTGTAAAGGCTATCGAGCTCAAAGTTTGGGATGAAAACCGGGCCGGGTGCATGCCTCCACCAAAACGCAAGTCGCCGGGAAACAAATATGGAGACCGATGATGACGCTGGATAACCTGAAAATGTGCTGTCGATAATTCCTTGTCGTGGAATGTTCTTAATATTCTCGGTTTACCCGGATAAGTAATAGTGTTCTCTATATAGATTCATATGTTTTCCTGCAGTCATAAAACCTTGCAGAAAAAGTTGAAACATCACACAAATTACACGGACACGGAACACGACGAGGGGGTGGGGGGGAGGGGGCGTTCACTACATGTATTTCTTTTTTAAAAACCAGTAGGCAAAGTAGCCCATGCCGCCCAGGGAGCCCATGAGGAAAGAGGCCCCAAAGAAGGACGGCGGCTTCTTTTTTACCATCCGGAAGGCGTTGGGTAGAACGGCCGACAGCAGGGTCGTGTGGATGTCGCCCAGAACCTTGCGGAAGGCGTAGCGTTTTTGCACGCGCACGAAAAAGGACTGCAGGTTGGGCCGGCTGCCGTCCTCCCAGTATTTCTTGGAAAGTCCCAAGAACTTGAGCCGGTGCAACAAGGCTCCGAGGCAGATATCGGCTAGTGTAAATTCAGGTCCGCAAAGCCACAACTCGCACAGCTTTTGCCCTGGCGGAGGGGGGAGACGGACAAGAGAGGAAAAAAGGCCGTGAGCCGCGGAGCCCAAACACACCAAGAAGTGGGGAACGGGTAACGTGCTGCCAATGTGTGTGTGAGTACCTTGATACTCCAGTTTCCTCTTCTCCAGTTCAGCCTCCACTTGATCTAGAACCATGGCTAACTCTCCCAGGATTTTTGTCAGGTAGTTCACATTGTCGTGGTCCAAGATTTTCGCCTGTCGGCAGAAAAAGTCGCGTTTGGAGAGAGGGAACATGCGGTCACATGAAGTCAGAGTTGATGCTCAGTCAAGATCCATGATATATTAATGATATATAACGCAATTTCACCCACGGGTCATCATACAAAGACCTCCATTACCCTCTGTGCAGCGGCATATTTACCAAAGACAGTATTTGTCATTCACTAGCTGAATTTTATTGTGTGGTGTCTTAAAACTGTATCTATATAATATCCCTTATTGCTGTGCTGTACTGTTGTATACTGTACTGTATATCTCCACACACACTTCCTCACCTTATTCACATGCCACTTTAATGCACATATCTGTAAATACATAATAGCATATCCCATATACATAAGTATATTCCCTTTATTTCTATTTTGTACCCCCACTCTGCATTACCCTTGGGTTCTTTATTTTATTTCATTCCATATTCCTAAAATGCAATGCAGTAATAAGTGAGTCGAATACTCACTTATTACTGCATTGCATTTTAGGAATCAGTTAGTTAGTCAAGAAGAAATAAGGTAGCTATTGTGTTCAGTCTAGAACATACTGTGCATATTTACCATTGACATTTCACTGCGTATATGCATGAAAGTATGTATATGTATGTGAGAATAAACCGCTTGAAAACCGAATAAATCTTGAATGAATCTTATACCTATAGAAGGGCATTTAACTGAGCCTTCCACGATTTAACTATTTTTTTTGGGGGGGGGGGGGATTGTCGTCTCCTCTCACCATGAGCTTCTTCTGCTTGGACAGGTACGGTTCCGTCAGCGCTGGCTCCTCGTGGTCCAGCTTCATGAGCTCGGACGCGGCGTTGGCCAAATGCCCTTCAGACGTCACACACACACACGACAAGAAAACACACTAAAATGTAGACGGTCCAAAGACTCCAAGGACAACTTACTATTAACCCACTGGAGGACCTTGTGGTGAAGCACGAAAAGCACTGATGAAATATGCAGCAATGATGAATAGTATTATGGGCTTCCACTGTGCAGCTCTATGATTTGTTAAGAAATAAACCTCAGTTACGGTTGTACATTATGTTTCACCGCCACCTTAATCAAAGCAGCTTACAACGCCGGTGGTTTTGGAAGGGACCGCACATCATCACAGCCATCGCAGTCGCAAAGCCTTCGACAGCAACAATAACAAAGTAAGGTCCTCTTTGTTTTTTAAATTGTACGTATCAGACGGTATCCATTGTTTTCCTTTGTCTGGTGCATTTCTACAGCGAGTCGTTTTCCTTCTGAATGACGTGTGTTTTCGGCCTCTTCTCTCCGCATTTAAAAATGCGGAGAGAAGAGGCAAAATCCTTCCCCTCCCTCGATCGGGTTAGATCATTTGTACTGAACCGTTCTCTCTTTCCGTTCTTTAAAAATAAAAAACACATGAAATCGTTTGGAAACCCCCCCCCCAGTCCTCCAGATATGGATCCACAATTAACCACGTCGTTTCAATAAAAGCAACCTACTCAAAGCAACCCACACATTGACTCACTAAAGCTGTTATTTGGAATTCACCCACCTCTCGGTCCTCGGGTCAGAAAATGACTTTTTTTGTTGTTGTTGTACATACTCGATAAAAATTAAATTTTTCGAGTTCGGCATCCAAACTTAAATTCTTCCCTGTGCGGGGGCCCGGACGGACCGCTGTCTGAGGAGAGGCAAACACGGAAGCGTCATGCTTGGCCTCCCTCGTTACGCATGCCGCTCCAGTACCGTATGGCTGGATGCAGAGCGTCCTTTAAACGTGATTTAACGCACGCCCTGCAGACCCGCTGAGGAGTTCCTTCGATCATTATATTCTGCTGCAGATTTTGGCTGAACAAAACCTCCTGATCCATTTGACCGATGGTCCAGTTCAAGAAAGGAAGTGAAATAACCGTTAGGTATATATTCCACAGACAGACGGACGTAGAGTTGGTGTACTGGCATCCTGAGGTGACTTACTCCGTATTTCTGCGGTGGCGTACTTTGGGATCATGGAGTCGGTAGTGAGCTCTGGATGCAGGATGCAGCCATGTGTGTAGGCGTCCATGGGCAGGCCGTCGAGGAGCTTCCGGTACTGTTGGACGCGCTCGTGGAGAGGTGAGTCTGCCTCAGGGATCAGCCGGGCCACTGTTTCTAAAGTTAAATAATAATAACAATAACAGATTTAAAGACGCCCGGTATGTATAACATTACCTCAAGAGGAAGGAGGGGTAGTGCTCCTGCAGACGGAGAACAAGAGACTTATTAATTTAAGTGTTAGAGAAAAATAAATAGTCATTGGGGATTCCTGCGGGGTGCATTCTGAAAACTAAACAACGATAAATAGATCAAATAATAAAACAAATTATTACGTTTACCTATCTATGTTTATCTTATTCTTATGTTTATTATTGGATTTAAGCATATGCAGTTAACAATTTTCCAAAAAACAGGCATGCAATATGTCTGCTCTCTCTCTAAAATGTAGATAGATGGATGAAGGGATAGATAGATAGATAGATAGATAGATAGATAGACAGACAGACAGACAGACAGACAGACAGACAGACAGACAGGCAGATAGATAGATAGATAGATAGATAGATAGATAGATAGATAGATAGATACTAGATAGAGAGATAAATACTAGATAGATAGATAGACAGATAGACAGACAGACAGACAGACAGATAGACAGATAGATAGATAGATAGATACTAGATAGAGAGATAGACAGTCAGATAGATAGACAGACAGACAGATAGATAGATAGACAGACAGATAGATGATAGATAGATAGATAGATAGATAGATAGATAGATAGATAGATAGATAGATCGATAGATACAGTAGATAGATAGATACAGTAGATAGATATAACAGTTCATAGTGTGGCAATATACACTAAACAGTGATAAACAACAGGTATAACCTAAAAATAACAGGGGAAAAAAATTAATAATAACAGAAGAACTACAAAAAAAAAGGTCATGTCCAAAAATAAAATGTACATTCATATATACAATAACTTAAACAGTGAACCAGACAGATGAACTCGAGAGAGAAACGGTGACGCACAATGAACCTGACATTACCTCCGATCCCTAAATGTGAGAATAAAGTGATTCTCACATTTAGTGATTCTTGAAGTAGTCTTTGAGTATAATACTCAAAGACTATTTCAAGCAGCGCTGTGCGCCGCCATACCGGGTCTTTCTTCCTATTTCTTCCTCCATAACCTCGGCCTGGGTTCCTAGGCAACCTTCACTCTGGCCTTGTGCTGCTCACCACCATAAACAACACCGCGCTCCATCACAGCCGCCACAAAGGCACGGCGCGCAGTAACTTGATGAAAGCAACACCTCCCGCAGCCTCCCTGCAACAACACGCCGGCCGCACAACAAAAAAGCCCTGACATTCCACGAAGGGAAACTGCTCGAGACAGACCCCTCCAACCATTAACCGGATAATCCGTACCGCCAGTTAAAAGGGGACTGAGCGAACTCATAATGACTCCATCCAAGGTGGGACGGGATGAAAGAGGGGGGCGACGTGGGGGGCGTCGACAGAGGACGGAAAAGGAGGGCCTGCCGCCGCAATGTGGTCTGGAGAATCAACGCCATGGACAGGTGAGACGACTCCAAAAAATAAAAATGTAATTTAAAAAAGGAGCTTTTTTCATCTGCGAAGCCGGAGGCGGGCGGTTGCCTGACGAGTTCAGGGACGAAAAGAAGGACGGTCAGCCGGCTGCTTCGGGCTCCCTCCATCGCAGATCGAGGGTGGAGCCGCACGTGGCGCCGCTCCAAGAGGCTGAGTAATGGGTCTCGGGGGCCAAAAGGGGCCGAACAACTCGGCGTCCTCCCGGCCGGTTTGCAGGCATCGCACACCCATTTCGCAGAACAAGGTGCCGCACCGGCCGCGGCCGCACTCAGTTCCGGCCCAATGCAAATATAATGGTATGATGCGTCCCCTTGCACTGGAGGGCCCCGTTATCCACTACCAGGCTTGTGTACCACATGCCGGGATTCATGAGGGAGTTAAACGTGGAGAAAGAGCACGTCTGAAAATCATATTTCCGAGGTGGAGATCGCCACGTCCGGCTTAAAGCCACGGCGGGTTGGAAATCCGTCATTTATGTGATTTGATTTTTTAAGCCACCGCGTGGCGGATTCTCAAGTAATGAACCATCAAGTCAATGTGTAATCCGGGAACTCGGGTGAGGCGTTTGGGAAGAGTAGAACGTGTGTTCGGACGCGCCGTAACGTGCATCGGAATCCCACAATAATTTCACTGTGACTGAGAAATTAAAACATGAAAATGAAGGGAATTGTCCGTCTAGAGTTACTGCCTCTCCACAGATCTCCTCTGCTTCACAGAGCAGCGTTCAGCCGCGGCGTGCCGTGCCGCCGGATGAGCGGACGCAAAACTGAACCGGGAAGAAGGAGAAGTTCTTCGTCCACTGCTCATTTTCAGCATTGCGACCTCCGGCCATTTCCGGTTTCGGGCTCCGGGGACGTTATGTAAAGGCCAGAGCCGGAGTCCCAGCTAATGCTCCGATGATTCCATAGCTCACAACCACCCCAACAAATAAAATACAACACAGAGAATTATGAATCAACATTCAGTTGCATGCATTGTTTGTTTGTTTATACTTGACCTTCAATGTACTGTAACCAGTATTTGGGTACAGTAATAAATTACTTTTTAACAGTAACGCAGTAATATGTTTCGTCCGATTACGATCGTCGTCCGATCATTTTGAGTTTATTGCGTGAACAGAGAAATCGCGGGGTTCATCCGCTGTCCGTCAATCACAAACGCACGCCGTGATCTGATCACCCTCACGTGACAGGACGGCTGCGCCTACGGCCCCTCCCCGACGATATGTCGCAAATCAGCGGCAGAACTGCTTTACGGCAATATATGGCGTTATCTGCACGTGGGAGCGAGCGTCAAACAAACACGGACGGAGGAAGGTGTCGTTTCGGGAAAACTACTCATTGGAGGGATCACGGATTATTACAACATTTGCCCCTCGGCTGCCTACCTATCCTCAAAATTTAGATGAAGGAAGAAACCAAGAACGAGAGGGAACATTTAATTGAAACAAAGAGAAAAGTGGTAAAAAACAACAACAACAACAACAACAACACAGCACTAACACTGTACCTCCGCCAAAGTTTGACTCTAGGTATTCGATGATCTGGTTGTAGTCGCTGACGATGGTGTCCCCGTGGATGAAGACGGGGACCTCCTCCCCCAGGTTGAGCCTCATGAACCAGGGCTCCTTGTGCTCCTGCAGCGGCAGGCTTACGTCCCGCTCCTCGCAGATCAGACCCTTCTCGTTGATGACGAGGCGGACCTGGAACCAGGGGAAAAACCGACAGCAGAACTATAATAAACAGTGTCACAGCTCGCTTTATTTCATTACTTATTGTGCATGACAACATTTTCAAGGTTCATTTTGTCGGGTCACACCTATTATAATTTTGTTTATATTTGATTGTATTTTTTTTTTGTTTTCTGTTATTTTTAGGCTATATATTTTCATGTTTATCAGTAGGTTTAACGTATATTGTCATATTTGATTGTGTATGGTCAACTGTTTTATTGTATATTTCCAGATTTCCATTTATTGCCTTTTTCCTTCTTTCATTTTTTATTCCATTCCTTTATTATTATTGTCTATCTACGGCACTATCTACTGTATCATGACATTTTACTGCATATATGTATGTATGACTGTATGTACTTTATATGTATGTGACAAATAAACCTCTTGAATCTTGAATCTTAATAGGGACAAAACCAGCTGGGAAAACATATATATCATACATTTATATCATAAATAGTAAAATAAAATAACTCGAAAACATATATTGGTTGTATTATATTCAGAAAACCCAATCGGGTTCGCAATAAAAAGTGCCAGGCAAAACTTGATTACTTGGGTGGGTTTGACAAAACACAGGAGATATTTTATAGCTTGCTGTAGTTCATTGTAAAGAAGAAGAAGAAGAAAAAGAAGAAGCTGTAGTCCAGGGGTAAAACCCTGCCAGGTCGCCTTAATGGCAGCAGAAAGACAAGCCAAGGTCTGGGGAGTGAGATTAATGCATGGATATGACGCTGGAGGTGCAAAGTACCGGGACCGCTGAGCAGAAATAGCATGCATGGGAAACGCGGTTTCTTGGAAGAAAGTACAGATAAAAGAAAATGATCACAATAATTAAATACAAAAATATATAAATACGGTGGCAACAAAGAATGACCTTGCCTTACGAGGACAAGAATCAAACCTACTTCATCAGATGCCTGCTTTAAAAATGTCACATTCAGGGTGCTGCACACTCAGTTGTGCCCTTGACAACACAACGAGAGAAGCACCAGGCGTCTGTTGCGTAACAACTTTAGTCACTGCTTACTAATAAAGCACGGCTCGGGTTTTCGAAAAGCTCTGTGATCTAACGTACGAAAGTTGGGAAACGTTGCCCGTCCGCGACAACATCCCTCAGCCTCCGTCAGAGCCTAGACGGATAGGAAGCCGTGGAGGGCGTAGGCGAATCTCTGGCCTGGGGCCCCTCAAAACGCAGCGTATTGATCCGCCAGGTGGGCCGACAATAACTGTGACTCTGGCGTCACGCTGCATCTGCCTCCGTCTTCGTCGCGTCTCCATAGCGTACGAGCGCCGCTCCCGTCTCGGTGCGGACGGACACACACACGGACACGGGCGCCGCTCTTCGGGGAGCACTCTTTGAAAGTTGCCAATAATAATATTTAAAAAATAATGTTTGTTCAGGTGAGAAATTAATTGACAGCTTCCTTCGGTTTTCCGGAGACTTGCTGATGCACACACATTTATTATTCCCCTCGGCATTTGGGGAGCACGATCCGTAGGAGGAGTGATGGCTATCCCTATCACTGGATCAGTGTTTCTTAGCCACTGCATTGTTTGCCATATCTGATTTGTGTACTCACATTATTATCCTCCAGTTTGGAATGGAACCATCTCTCAGTACCCCAGCACGCGACATCCAAGTCTTACAGGATTTGAGAGCACTATACGGCTATTTGCTCTGACTTCTGTCGTACCGAGGTGACAATCAAGGCAGTGCACCGCCAGGTTTGAACATCTCCTGCCGGGTGACAACAGCCAACAATCTGCAGTTCAGATAGGAGGCACCGAGCCACTGAGCCACTGCGCCCTGCGTAATGGCAGACAAGGGTCAACCCGGGATCTTCACCACGCGGCGGGGCTGGAGATGGAGCAACAGCGATCCACCGACGGTAAAATGTACAGTAGTATAATGCCAGCTATGCAGTGACATTTCCCCGGTCTGGTTATACACTGAGTTCCATGGGAATTTCTGTTGTGCAACAGCAATCTGCTGGTGGAATTAGTTCACTTACAATTACAAAGACAATTGGTTGATTTGAAACAAATTATGATTATTAAAAATGATTATGATAGTTGAAAAATTATTATTAAAAAAAGAAAACAGTGCCCAAGCCGACTCGAACTGACCGCCTGTATGGAACGTGGTTATGACAGCGTGGAAAACGTGTTTACATAACACACAGAGAGGAATGGAGATCAACAGAGGATGCAGGACGATTTCCCTTTCAGGTGTCTAAACTGCTTTTCTTTTGCACACTTTCCACATTCATCCTGTCAGGTGTCCTCTGAAGTGAAGCCCTGTTGGTTATCTACACACAAACACACAAAAACACAAACACAAAGGCTGTATATTCCAGATCACGGGGACTTGATTCAGGATTCAGATAACGGTTTGTCTTCTGGCAATGCCTATTTAAAGGGAGAGCTGCACTTTCCCCCAAGGTGCATAAAGTACATGTGTACTAGGAAAATGGACGATATGAGATGGTTCAACTAAAGAAAGGGCTTTTTTTTTTTTGCCTTTGCCTAGTGATGCTTCACTTCAATCAATTATTTAGGCTGTCATATGTCACGGCACGTACAGTAAGGTGTAACCAGGCTGCCAGGAGGTGGGGAAAAAGGTCCATCACCACCTCAATAAAATGGAAACTGATCATCCCACATGCATGGCGAATGATGCACAAACATGAAACAGCCGGTGTCACGCTGATGATCACTAAAACCCAGTGTTATTTCGGGGGAAACGTGCAGCCCATATGCTGCTGCTGCTGCAGCGGAGTGGGGGAGACCTGCCCCGGCGCAGCATCACATTCATATTCCGGAGGCCTGTGCACACAACATGCACAGTAAAAAAAAAAAAAAATGGAAATAACGAGATAAAATTAAACACGGCAACATGCACGAAACGCACGGGGATGTGCTGCACGACGTGCAGGAGACGCATGCGGCCGTGCGTTTGCCCGTTTATCATGCTGCGTTCGCACCTTCTGGGAGCTGAACGACTGCGTCCAGTGGTACAGCACCAGCCGGTCTTTGGAGAAGGGCTTGGGCTCCGCGGCGGGTTCCTCGGTCTCTTCCCCGTCCGTGGCCTTCCCGTCTTCATCCATGGCCGAGATGGGCCACCAGCTACAGTTGGTGGGGGTAACATTGTTGGAAGACGCCATGACAGTGCGTTTTGAGCCTTGTGAAGGGACCAGGGAGGGAGAGAGGGAGAGAGATGGAGGGAGGGAGGGAGGGAGGGAGGGGAGAGAGATGGAGGGAGGGAGGGAGGGAGGGGAGAGAGATGGAGGGAGGGAGGGAGGCGAGAGAGATGGAGGGAGGGAGGGAGAGAGTTGGAGGATGGGAGGGAGGGAGGTGTGTGTGGGGGGGGGGGGGGGGGGGGGCTGGCTGAGGATTTCGCCACCTCGGAACGAAGAGAGAGAAAAAAGAAAACCCATCGTCTCTTTTGCGACGGTCCCCTGCTGTTCTGTTCGCTCTCGCGTAGCCAAAGTCGGATGGGCGTTTAGGGGACGTCGTTAAATTGACAACATTGTTCGGGGGGTTTACACGCGTTTGTCTGTTTCTCCTTCGTTCGGGGACCGTGGACATCGAAATATATGAGGTGCTTTATTTGGCTTTAAGAAGAATTTTGAAGCCTGATTATCAACATAATATGTCTAACTTCACCGCGGCTGGGTTCAACGCGGACAGCTCCGGTGCTGAACTCGGTTGCAGCGTAAAATTTGCATAAAAAACAACCCACAGCAATCCACAATTATAATACTGATAATGATAATAATAATAATAATAATAATAATCATCATCATCATCGTCATCATTATTGTTGTTGTTATTTATTGTTATTAATAACTAATAATAATTATTATTATATAAGTGTCAAGATACTTTATTTGTCTCATACATGCGTGGTGCGGTTAAAAGGATAGAGGGTCAACTCCAATGACTGTGAAAAATAAACTAGGCTAGGGTAATAAAAATCATATAATCTAAAACAGAACAAATATATACATACAATGAGAAAATACATATGAGCAAATAATCTATGTGTATGCATTTACAGTGGGAAGCATACTAACTGTGTACAGTGCCAACACAGTATAATAATGTTCAGAATATTTTTTATTATTACTTAAAGCAAACTAATATTCGTTTTCAATGTTTGCAGTATTGTAATTCTTGTAATTCATCAGCAGAGGGCGTGACATGAGTGAACTGCAAAGTATGGTGTGAATATATTTTATTTTTAGTTCAGCGGGTTGTAAACAAAATATCCTAAATTGTCAATCAGAATAATGAACGGAAAAAGTATGACTGTCAAGCAAAACGGAACTTTAAATGTTAATATGTAACTGTCACAAAGTCAATGTGTTTATTTATGACGTAACCAGGGCATGATATTTGATTTTGGCAATTAAAAAAAAAAAACCCGAATAATAATAACTTCATAAAAGAGGTGAAGATATCCAACCAACTAACAGCTATTTAGTGGTGCCAAATGGTATGCACGCCCAAACCCGAAGTGGGAAGACTCTGGCAGAGCTCCTTGCAGGCAGCAAAGGATTGGGTTGTATTTTTGGATCAGTGTGTGTGTGTGGACTGCTCGCCTTGTTAGGTCTGCTGAAGTATTTCCACCAGCACCAACTGTCAGGAGACAGGGGTGGCAGGGACAGGGGAAAGGGGCTTCTCTCTGGCCACCTTGGAAGAAGCCATGCAGGATCCCTGGCTCGTCAAGAGAAAACATACTCCAAAATATTAAAAGGGGGCGGGGGGGTGAATGAAATCATCCATGAACAAGGAATTGGTTTGTGTTGAAATTTAAGGATTCTGGTAAAAAAAAACAAAAAAAAAAACAAGATAAATAAAAAAAACCAAAAGGGAGTAAGTTACCTAAATGACTTGGAAGAGGACCTTGGAGCTATTTAAGGGAAAACCCCAACAAAGGACTTCTGCAAAGTGTCAAGTGGTGGAAATGTCCAGAAAGTGCCATCAACCCACTTGGAAAGAAGAAAGGTACCACCAGTCCACTGCTGAGGAGACTTCAAATCAGTTTTGATGTCAGGGGAAGGTGAACTAAGGACCGGCAGACATTTCTTTTTCAGGGAGGGCTAAATCAAATCCGATCCGCCGCGCGCCAGGGGCCCCACCGGCTGCAGGTATGAGCGGGGGTCGCTTTGAGTTCGACGACGGTGGAGCTTACTGCGGTGGGTGGGAGGGCGGCAAAGCCCACGGCCACGGGATCTGCACCGGACCCAAGGGCCAGGGGGAGTTCTCCGGCTCCTGGAACTACGGCTTCGAGGTGGTGGGCGTCTACACCTGGCCCAGCGGGAACACCTTCGAGGGGTACTGGTCCCAGGGGAAGCGCCACGGGCTGGGGGTAGAAACGAAGGGACACTGGATTTACAAAGGGGAGTGGACCCACGGCTTCAAGGGGAGGTACGGAACCCGCCTGAGCGTTGGAAGTGGAGCCAAGTATGAAGGCACCTGGAATAATGGACTTCAGGATGGATATGGCACTGAAACCTATGCTGATGGAGGTAAAATAACAATTTTATCCCACAATTTAAAAATATTGATACTATAACTATTTTATTTGGATCAGTTAGGGGAACACAAATAATACATGAACATAAATGTTCGGAACAAAATGCATATTAAGTGTCAGAGTCACAACTTGTCAAAATATGACTTTCACTCAGCAAAATCAAGTTTAAACACATCTTTGCCCCCAGTTATCTCAAACAAACAAAATAAGTAAAGGGAACTATACCTCAAAGTTAAATCTACAATGTCAGTACAACAGGGAAACCCAAGTCACTAATAACAATCTCAACCACGCTGTTGTCCTGTCTGTCACAACGCCAAGTGGTAAGAGATGGTGAGATTCTGTAATTGAGACCGCAAGGATCATTTTTACGTTTCTATTATGATGAATCGTTGCATGACGAATGACATAATAGTGAATGGATGCGCGTTTGGTTGTGCGGTTCATTTGCACAGATATGTATCTTCAGCATAGATCGCAGTTTCTTATATTGCCATTGTTCAATATTTTTACTGAGAGAGAGAGAGAGAGAGAGAGAGAGAGAGCAAAGCACAACACTCAGATCCGAAACGTTGTCTCAGGTCCATTACATTCACTCTTTTGAGAAGGAGCTCTCTGCAAAGGCTATTTATTTGAGATGATTAGATTCGGCTATCGCTGATGTCTCAAGGAAATACCCTGTCTGCTGCTGTCAGTCAGACACTGCTCTAAATTTGAATTCTAACTTTAGAACGTTTACATTCCACTAGGTTATACTCGTACCTTAATTAAGAAATAACTATATAGATGTTTAAAATAACCATCCATTCACCGCCCATTATCCATTATCTATCATGTGTTGTAAGATCACTGAGATGAGTTATCAATATATTCATTCAGAGGATTCTACTTGGGATGGTAGTCCAACACATACATTGGAAGAGATGTTATCCCCAATACAAAAAAAACTGATCCAGACCCAGTACCACCTGAAACATGTCGGACATAGAATGAAAGCCATTCGATTTTCTGCTGAGCGTTCCTGATTTCTCTAGATGTCTCCAATTTAGAAAACATTGAATACATGTCACCGAATGACCCCAAACTGACAGACGCACATTCAAGGGCGGCACTGGCAACTAACAGTAATGGGTTGGAACCGTGCGATTTAGAACTGATATTGGTATCTGCAGTGGAAAATTTGATTCCTGTCCCATCCCATCAAATAAATGGGAACTTGAAAACGTTCCCTGCCGCAAATGCAGTAGTAATCCTGATAGATTATTATTAGTTATTGTGATTAAAATAATGCGTGTCCATACAGTATGATGACAAATCCCCCCCACACGCAACAGCTGACTCATCAGCTTTTGGGAGCAGTTAGTTTGAAGGTGCATCGGGCGGGTCGAAGGCACTGCAACACCACCAGATGTCCAAATGTAATAATAGCCCCAACGGCCCTGTAGCCACATGGCCCCCTGCGTCTGTCACACTGGAATTTACACACGTGTCCATTTTGACTGGAGACGCACTTTGTTTTTGTTGGGGCGTACACACAGTATATAGGTCTAAAGTGCATTTTCACGAATCTGATATCATTGAAAATGTGAAGCAAAAACACACCCACATCATTCCCTACCCATGCGTGACGTTGCATGATTGAATGAAGATGATTATTTTTGGTTTGTGTTGGAGTCAGAAATGAGGTCAAATAAATATGCCAGAACTGGTGAGAAAATGAATCCGCCTTTCCGCAACCGTCCCGATCTAATCCTCGAAATCGTTGAAACCCTCCAGGCACGTTCCAGGGCCAGTTCACCGGGGGGATGCGTCACGGCTACGGTGTCCGCCAGAGCGTGCCGTACGGCATGGCGGCGGTGGTCCGCTCTCCCCTTCGCACCTCCCTGACCTCCCTCCGCAGCGAGCACAGCAACGGCACCGTCCTCCAGCAGGACGTTCCCCTCATCACCGCTACCAACGCCTCGGGCGAGGAGACCCCCGTCGCCACCCCCACCCACCTGGGACCGTCCCGCGGCGGCTTCGCCCTCACCCTCCAAGTGGACCCGGAGGCGGTCAAGCCCAAGAAGAAGGGCCTGTTCCACCGGGGCTCCCTGCTGGGGAAGCTGAAGAAGTCCGACTCGCGCACCTCGCTGTCCAGCCAGAAGAGCAAGATCAGCTTCCTGAGGACCGAGTCGGCCCTCAGCTCCAACGCCAGCGACGCCAACTCCACCATCAGCATCGGGGACGAGAGCCTGGCGGGAGCCGACGACTTCCCCCCCATGGAGGCCGACATCGACGCCACCACCACGGAGGTCTACATGGGCGAGTGGAAGAACGACAAGCGCTCGGGATATGGGATTAGCGAACGGTCCAGCGGGCTGAAGTACGAGGGCGAGTGGCTGGACAACCAGCGGCACGGCTACGGCTGCACCACCTTCGCCGAGGGGGGGAAGGAGGAGGGCAAGTACATGAACAACATGCTGGTGAAGGCCATGAAGAAGAAGGTGATTCAGCTGAAGGGAACCAAGATCAAGCAGAAGGTGGAGCGAGCCGTGGAGGGGGCGCAGAGAGCGGCCGCCATCGCCAAGCAAAAGGCTGAGATCGCCGGCTCCAGGTAAAGACCACGCCGATGAAAGTCTCGATTGTTGGTACCACTATGTGATCTTCTGCAAAAATCCACCATATACATAATCTACCGTATACATACCTGCGTAATGGTTTTAATTGTGGTCGTAGCGATACGATCAACATGAAGCTGGAACTCTACTGGTCTTCAATTGTCAGATGCCAGTATACGTGTCTAATAGCAGACTTGAGTGAGATCCCCAATCTACCAGAACTACTTCCAAACTCGCATTGTAAGATGGAGCTTCCAGAGGAGAGTGTGGTTTAAAAAGCCCCGAGCATTATCTTGGCTAAATCAGTTTAAAAACCAGTCATAAAAGTTTTGACCGTAAAAGGTCTTGGTCAGGGCGTGGCAAAGTGACCCCCGCCTTGACCAAGACCTTTTTTCTGACCTTTTTCCTCGGACAAAGAGCCGACAAAGACCTTTTGCTACCGTTGATTTCCAGAGTGCCCTGGAATGCCCCTTAAGAGCCGTTGTTTTGGATTGAGCTTTATTTCCCGTACTGTATGTTACCATTTTCCTGGATATTTTATCGACAACTCGGCAGACCAATGAGAGTTCGCCAGGGAAGGATTATTAGCTCCTTCCATTTGTTATTTCTTCTCCGCAGATGAGAAAGCCTGGAACAAGGTTATGTAATAGGCAAGCGATGCATCTCAGGGCGACAGCCCTCTTGCCCATCTAAAGCTGTGGTGCCATGGACACGAGGAATACATTGACGAATAAGCTACTCAAGCACTACTAGCTTCTTTACAATATTGGTCACAGCTCTGGTAATAATGCTTTCCAAGGCACACTGAAGGCCATTCATATCGACTGTGTAGTGAAACAGCTTAAATGATCAATATTGCTTTGGCTGTCAAGGGCAGATTTACAGTATACCCTCGTGAATTTGCTGATGGTTATTTATTTTTATTTTTTTAACTTTTATTTTTTCGATGACGCCTTCAACCCCCTGAGGTTACAATCTTCATAGACGTCGACGCCGCCCATGAAAAGGAAAAGTCCACTGTGTCACGCAAGTTCATTCAAGCAAGCTTTGTAACAGTATCACTTTACTGTACACCCTGTCAACCCAATGACACGGACGCCCTAAAATAAGAGTCTGTCTTCACGTCCCTGGGGGGGGGGGGTAAGTCATCGTAAATAAACCAAGGGTATTTTTGTTTTTATCTCAGATTATTCAGAGTTATAAGCAAAAAAAGGTCTGTTCCTCATTCAAGCTGAGTAGGCTGGGATCCAACGATAGCAGACTTTTTGTTCCCATCTGAAATCAAATGGAACTACCTGCAAATACTTGCCAGTAGCACAGATTTGATGAATGACCATTCACTGTCTAACGGTCTAAATCTTCAAAGCAAAAATGAAGGGGAGTGAAAAAAAACAAAAAAAAACAGGGGACCAGAGCGCACTGTGTGAAGCGGTCTTCCTGAAATCAAACCGATCAAATCAACCCCAATACTACTCGTTCCCCCCTCGCCGTCTTCATGATTTGCCTCACCGATGTCTGTATATAGGATGTCAGACACGTCCCTCTTAAGTTGGTCCGTGGCCTTACAAGGCGCTCGTGTTTTCATCGTGAGCCATGCTCGGCACCTGAAATAATCCCAGTGTTTACAGCGATGAGGCCTGCGATGATGGAGTGCAGACCCCGTCCCGCGGCAGATGGTAATCTAAATATTTTACCATAAGGATAAGCAGTATAATGAGAGTTATGGACCAGCGTTTCTTTCACAGTTGCCGTAACCCCCCCATTGCCATCGTCTCCGCAGCTTCCAGGGGCTAAATCCGGGACGGAGCTGAGAACGGAAACAAAAACCTCCGTAATGATGTGGGACGACACCTCGGTGGTCTTGATCTCTTGTGTTGCAAGATCAAATCTGCAACTAATTCATCCAATTCATCATCAGTTCCAGCCAGAATAGCGGCTGACGTGTGTTCATCCCAATAAGTTTAAGTTTCAAACTAAAAGTCGGAACTAATAGTAGGCCATAATAATAATAATAAATAACAAGCACAGTAATATGTGTTGGTGACTTTCTGTTGTTGTGGTTAATGGGATAGTGGTGTCCCGTGGGATTATTTTATTGTAAAAAGGGAACACCGGTCTGTACTGTACCTACCAGTCTCCAATTTGAATGTGACGCACGTTCAGCTCCAATGCTTGTCCGTGTCAAACTCATTTCATACAACGAGCCGAGCTGAACAACAGCTATCAGCGTGCGCACGTGGAAGCCCCGCACTCTACGCTCACATTTTTTTTTATCAAAAGCGATGAGTGGGCGGCTGGATTATTGCCTTTCTTTTTCTGATGTGGAACCACAAGCGGGCAGCTGTTTACCGTGTCTTTACGGTGCCAACAACTGTCTTTAGTAGATGAAGTCAAGAGTTATAAATAGACACCCAACCTGCCTCATGGAGAGCCAGACCCAGCCTCACCAGGTCAAGTTCGCTAACTGTTCCCTGGCATCCATTCAGTAAGTGGACGTCGCTCTCGTTGCGTAGGCTGGGAGCTGGGCGTCTGGAGGACCTCTGCGGCGGCGGCCGGGTGTAAATGACGCACACATAGGGGGGGGCCTTGTCACAGAGGAGTCCTGACTAAATATGGACATGCACACTCTTTGCTGTATCACAATCACAGGGGAATGCGACAGCTGATTACATCCAATCCAATCCACCCGGCACCCACCGCCCCACCACCATCACCACCGCCGCCGCCGTCTCCCGGCCTCATCTTTCTTGCCTAGTCACAGATAGGCTGCCAGACCACTTTTTGTAAGCTAAATCGTCTCCTCGGGGGAATGCTTTGCCGTTCCCGTAAATCACTTAATTCTACCGAATTGAAACACAATTCCTCTTGAAATCCCTTATGGATATCAACGAGTGGAATGTGCCCCAGGAAAGTTTTTTTTTTGAGGTGGGACACTCACCACGGGCTTTAGCGCCATCTCAAACCTACTGGTTACAGATCACAGACACCAGTCCATCTTGCGTCAGCAAGGGTGTCAAATGGGTTGCACGGATATAAATACAGCATAGCTCAAACAGTAAGAAAGTAATTGGGTATAAGGGCTTAGCGTATAGATGTACAGCACCTACTGTCTTGACCGTGCAGCTCGTCTTTATATTCCCCGCTGCTGATCCGTGCATTTTGTAACTATAAGAGATCGCCACCAGACACATCCTCCGAAATCAGCAGTCTCTTCTAATTTGACAAACAACCATGGAATAGGGTGAAAGATCATGTATTTAAAGGACGACGTGATTGGGAAGTGATTGAGGAAACAAGAGTCGATATATTTATCCACAACGACGCATTCCGAATCAGTACGCACGCCAACAAACAGCCTGGACACACATAAACACACACAGCTGCAGGCAGACACACGCACACACACACACACACACACACACACACACACACACACACAGTTGCATACACACACACATACGCAGGCACGCACGCACACACACACACACACACAAACACACACATTATGCACACTTGTTATAGTTGAATTTGAGTCTCCAGTGCGATCCATTAGCACATGCCAGAGCGACAGAATATCTCCTGGTATTAGATGTCTGCAGGGCCGCTAGTGTGACAGAAAACACTTACAGATGGTCAGAGATGCAGACGCTGTTCAATGAGAGGATTTTTCTTACAGCCATACATTTCTATTCTGTTGCGTTGTATGTAAAGTACATGCTATATATAACAGGGTGGTTTCCTACCTATGGCTTCACCCTGAGAACGAAGTCATTTGGCACGGACCTCTCATCACCCCCCCCCCACCCTCTCCGGGTCCCTGAGGGGGGCTGGCGGGGTAAAGGGTATTTAGGTCACAGTTTCAAATGTCTCACTTGATGCAAAAGTCACTCTGAGGCAGGACCCGCACGATGGCGACGGCAATACAATACACGTCGCGGTACAGAGGAGACAATCCAATATATATCGTGGTACATAGCAATATTATTAAAATACATTACATATATTACGGTTAATATATTTAATGTCAGTTCCGCGACTCAAGGTCTGTGGCGACTTTGGCTTCCCTGATCATGGCTGTGAAACGCTGGCTCCTCGTAGCAGTGTTCCAGATGACAGCGGCAACATATGAAGTTCACATATGACAATAAATGACAATTTTCCACACAGTTTTTAACACCTCATGAGTTACTGTGTAATTGTAAGTCGCTGTGGACAAAAACGTCAAATCGTCGTTTTGAGAGCTGAGATATCTTGTGTGAGAGCTAAATCGAATGACATATTCCACCTCTCCGCCTTATTAGTTTTACACTAATTCAAGTTTTAGGGGTTCGCTGATAGAGTTGTTTTTTTTGTGTGTGTTTTGTTTTTAAACCCTTCCCGAACGTACGGATTATCCCTCTCTCCTCACAAAGGCCTTTTGCTGGAGCCGTGTCCACTCTGGGGGCAGCAAACATGGAAGCCATTCTGCCGCTCGGGCAGCAGGTATACGCCGTTTGCAGGAAGGAGCCATCTGTCGCCGTCCTCTCTCCTCCGCCCACCGCCTGGCAACGTCCCTGGCAAAAACTGCCAAAGCTACATACTATCTTGCTCTCAGACCGCCACACATGATATTTCTCTGATGCGGGACTTACGATTGAGTTAAAGGCCATCTGTTTTTGTGGCCGTGGCTGGGCGGAACATTGTCCAGAATGAGCTTTTTTTTTTTTTTTTCGAGAACGCAAGAATTTGCTCTGTGATTTATTTATACATCACAATAACAAAACCAGTGAGTTTGGAAGGAGGGATTCGTCATTTCATTGACATCGGTGTTAATATGATATTTCCAAAAAGGTTCCATTTAAAAGGCAATAGGCGTTAAATAACAATTTGAGTGGATTAGTGTGTGGTTGTGTGTGTGTGTGTGTGTGTGTGTGTGTGTGTGCATGCGTGCATGTTTTTAACTCCCTCCACGTCTAGTAGTCTTTGCCCCTTTGTGAATTATTTAAAAAAAATAAATTTTCGTGCAACCGCCGTTACGCATTTGGCAGTGGGAAGGAACAGCTGCCGGGTATCTGGGGAACCTCTGTTATTCCTACGTCTCATTTTATCCGCTCCGCTTATCAGCATCGGTGCTGAAGCTCCCTGGAAGACTCCCGGCGTTGACTGCGTGTGGACAGGTGGAACTCAAGCAGGAGACCCCAAGTGCCTCTAATTGTTCCAGTGAGGAGCGCCTCTTCCACCCCAGAGTCTTCAAGTGGATGGAGGGGAAGGGGGTGGGGGCTATTTTCAGACCAGTCTAATGTTACAATATTTCAAGTATTCACAGAGTAATCGCAATCAGTAATACTCACTGTTAATCTGGGACACATATCATCGGTAAGGAGGGAACCTTCAACAGCCAGCCCTCGTTTTTCGGTGTTAGCTTCAAACGTTGCTCCAAAAATCTCTCGGTCAAAGAGAATTTGTTCACCCCTCCGGAAAAGGGGGTGAAAGTGACTCCAAAAGAAGGCTACTCGTTATGGCTACTCACTGATTTCATTACATTTCACTGCATATATGTATGAAAGTATGTATATGTATGTGACGAATAAACCTCTTGAATCTTGAATATAGTCAGGATCAGATTTCCACGTACCGGGAATTTGTTTCTGGTGAGGTTTGTTGCGTTTCACTACAGACGGTTGACATAAATAAATAAACAGTGCAAAAGAAATGGAGAATAAAAATGCTCATAAAATGGAATTTAAAAAAAAATTATGCTTGAAAAATAATAATGTGTAAAGAGAAAAAAAATGTTATATACAAAAAGCCAAAAAATTATAAAACAGAAATAGTCAGATATATAAAAGAATATCCAGAATATACAAAATGGGATACTATGCAAAGGCTTAATTATTGTTATGGGTCTATAGGGTATAAATTATAAATATTAATTATTACTATGTATTACTATAGTGCACTGAAATAGTCTCTCTCTATCCCACCCTCTATCTCCCTTTGACTTTCTCCCTCTCACACACGATAGTGGGATAGCTGAGCCCCGTGATACTCCCAACTAATCGCCCCCAGTCCGGCTGTGGCCGTTAAAAGAGTAATTTATTTTTATTTCTGTTCCAGACTGACGGCAGGGAAGAAAGAAGAACACCCCTGCTCTCTAAAGCTAATAATAATACTAATGAACCGTGTGAGCAGCCTCGCCCGGCGCGGCCTTCATTGGATCATGATTGAATACCGTAAACAAATGCTCTGCACTTGGGTTCAAGAATAACTCAAAATGTTTGCGTATCCATGGCATCGGCCGATTAAAGGACATTTTCTATGATCATTTTATTTTTGAAGGACTAGGAAATCCTGCTTTTCAAAACCGAACGCAAATGACAGTCATTTGTCAAATAAAGCGAGAGAACGTGTGAGAATTGCCGAGTATCAAATACAACAGTAGGAAATCCCAATACAAGTGGATTTCAATATATCAATATTAACTTTGTTTTTAGGGACCATCCGTGTGAACAATGACGCCATTACTGAAAACATGGCGGTAGATTTGGGGCTCGTGGTGTTGTGTAAAACACGCTGTCTTTGTCCCGTGCAGGACATCCCACGCCAAGGCCAAGGGGGAGGCAGCGGATCAGTCCGCTCAGGCCTCCAACAGCGAGTCCAGCATCGCCAGATTGGTGGCCCAAGAACTTTCCCCTTCCTTCCACCAGCCAGGTCAGTGGACCTCAACCACTCAAAGTATTTTTGCATTCAACGAGAGCAGTGGTTCTGAAAGTGTGGGGGTCGCCCCCTAGGGGGAGCACAGAGATACTGCATGGAGCTTGACTGAGGATAAATTGTGTGGCGTGTAACAAAAGATGATGACTAAATGAACCCTTTATCATACATGTTTAATCAGATCAGATAATAAACTTTATTTTTTATAAATATAAATATTTTGTAAATAAATAGTATTTATTTACACTTTACACCTACATCCACAAAATCTTACAGGTACTAAAGGTGCAGTATAATGGTTAATTAGAAAACATGCATTTAAGGTCTTTTTTAAACAGTTCAATCCTGTGTGTGTGTGTGTGTGTGTGTGTGTGTGTGTATGTGTGTGTGTGTGTGTGTGTGTGTGTGTGTGTGTGATAGAACTAATTGAGGTTAGATTTGATTTCTTACTGTTGACTGAACTCAAAGAGTGCTACTATTTTATTTCTAGCACAAACATTGCTATTTTATTTGAGAACAGTAGAACTGTCACTCATCTATGAGTAAACTACGGTATGCTATTATTAAATAAAGGAATACATACTATATATAGTTCAGAGACAACTGCATAAATCTCATAGCGACCTTGCAGAATTGTACAATAGATAAATCCAGCTACAAGGCAAACTGAGTGACCCTGTACATTAACATTTACAGTTGCAGGTTCTTGGCTGCTATTCACCTGCTGCTATTATGGACCATCTTATTGCAACGAGGGGTGGATATCAGTTTCCTTGGCAGGTTGCCAGGTCTACTGACCCAGCGGGCACAAAAAAACACTCTCCACAAAGGACCACTTTTAGACTCTCTTCCTTTAGAATACTGATATCTAGCAGTGAGTGATTTCTCAGTGTATCTGTGGAAATCAAGGCCAGAGCCAGACTGAGCCCTGCAATTCCTTCTTTCATGAGAGACGTCAACACGGAAACAAATCAAACAGAAATTAGAAAAAATATATCTCTCTGGTTATTTCAACAAGGACATGAATACATTCAGATTATTGACCTAATGTGAGGATGTGAGAGTAAGACAGTATACCCTTAAAAAATGTTAACCATTGTTTTTTTTACTCTCATGACAGGACCAGAGTACATGAAGAAGAGAGCGTTACAAGAGGTTGTGGAGGGCATTGACAGTACAGACACCGTGATGCACGAGCCGCTGCTGGCGGAGGAGGAGCCCCTGCCCACGCCTCCTGAAAGCCCACTGATGAATGAACTGGACAGCCTGGCGCCCGGCTCCACCCCGGCACGCACGCCCTCCCCCAGCCCGGGCATCGGCAACCTCCTCAGCCCGGGAAGCTGGAACGGTGACAAGGGCAGCAAGAGCGGGGGCAGCAGGGGCAGCAGTAGAGCTAACAGCAGGCCCGCCAGTCGCCCGGCTACCCCGTCCTCCTCCGCCTCCGCTCCAGCCTCGGCCGCTCCTGAGCCGGGCCCCGGGCCCGGCAGTCACGGACCCTCCCGCACCCCGAGCCGCCAGAGCAGCAAGGCCGAGCAGGGCTCAGACCTGGAGATCAAGCCGCTGCAGAAGTTTGACTCTGAGGCCAAAGCTCCAGACGCGGTTCCCGTGCCTGCAAGAAACAGCCTCATCTACCCGGATGAAGAAGAACCGCCACGCCCCGCCCTTAAAGCGCCGCCCAAAGCCGTCACACCCGAGCCTAAAGCGGCTGAGATCAAGAGTGAACCGGCCCCGTCTGCCCACGAGCGAGTTCCGCCCCCCGTCAGAGAGAACAAGACCGAACCCAGAGAGCTCAGCAGGCCTGCCAGCAAAGCAGAAACCAAGCCCCCGCCGAGACGGGAGCCCAGCCCCGCCCCGTCACCCAAACCCGCACCTAAACTTGAACCTAAGTTAATACCCAAGCCAGTGGAACCAAAAGCGGTGGTTGCCAAGCCGGCGGCCAAACCATCTCCAAAGGTGGAGCCCAAAGTTGAAGCAAAGCCAAAAAGCGTGTCAAAGGCCCCGAGTAGCGAAAAGACTGTAGAATCTGTGGAATTGGAGGTAACAACACTCTTAGTCACAGTGTTTTCAATGACCTTGCATCAGGTTTACCCAAGCCACCACAACAATTTAAACTATCAAGGTGTCATGCTGTGTTATAAACCATAAAGCTTTCTCATTTTAGATTCACAGCTGGAAGTCAAACGGGTGCATAGTTGACTGTTGAATGCTACAAATGTTCACCTACAGTACATCATGGTGATAACACTGCAGTCGATGCATCTTATCTGTGGATGATTGCCATTGTCTGAATGGAGCAGCTGGCGGGTGTTTTCGTGAGATGCATGAGTTACATGAAGAGCACATCCCTTTTGCTAAAAATCAGTTGTTAGGAGATTCCTGTGAGTTTTCGTTTTAGCGTGCTTTTTTAGTGTTGGAAACACGTGCTTTTGTCGCAGCTCTCCAATGAGTGTAAACATGCATGTAATTAGAGAGTTCATTGTTCGGATTCACCGCAGTCATGCCACCGTGTATATCTTTCTGTCTCTCTTTGCAAGGGGCCGAACACCATCATGATCTGCATGGTCATCCTGCTCAACATCGGCCTGGCCATTCTCTTCGTGCACATTTTGTCATGAGACGCTGTCGACAAACTCCAGGTGATACTCTGCAGGACATTTTTTTGGGGTTGCGACTTAAACAGAAACTCCCGAGACGACGTGTTCTTATATGCTGCATGGTGAAGTTGTGTCGTTGCTGTTAACTTTCGTCCTTTTTCTACCTTATGCTCTGAGAAAATAAATGACAGCATCACACCTTTAGGGACAAACAATGGCTTGTCACGCCCGCAGCACCTTGTGAATTGTAACATTTTTGCACCAGTGAGGTACAGGTTTGCCCCCGGAGGTACAAAATGATAAACAAGCACCCATGACAAGAGTGCAATGAGAGTTCCCTCGCTCGGTGCCAGTGTGACAAGCCTTTGCAACCCCTAAAGGCGTCATGCCGTACTTCACTTTCGGAGTGTACCTCGGGAGCGGAGGCATCTATTCTCTGGTTTGCTTGTCTCTTGGTTTTTCTGCAGGTCACGAGCGGCGGTGGAGAAGGAAGGCCTGCCTCTTCAGCACAGGACCAGAAATCAGAGACTACTCAGAGAAAACAAATGCCTTATATGGATGCTAACAGCTCTTCCAGAGGGTTTGTTGGCGAGGCCGTGTAAAGCCCTGTGAAGTGCACCGGTTCTCCGGGGGGGTGGGGGGGGCTCGGAGACCGGGCCCCCCCGACGGAATTGACGTTTGAAAGGCAGGAGTGATTCAGTGCTTTGGACTTCTGATGCTGTGGAGGGACCTCGGTATTCCTCCGTGTGTGTATGTTAAGGTGGAGGCTAGACGATACGTTTTTGGAGAACGCTGCGGAGCACGCAGCGTGAGCATGCAGTGTCCTTAAGAGGCTTTTGGGCGAGCGGAGACGAATCGCCTGCGCCTCTGTGTGTCACGATGTGTGTGTCATGCTTTTTGCAGAAGGCTTTCGGAGTAAATCCCTCACCGGCAGACACCTGCTCTTAAAAACACAGGATTGGGTTAGAGGGGAGAGCCTGGATAACGTGATGTTTCAAGCCGGTAGATAGTATAACGGACAGATTGCCGCAGATTGTCTCGTGATGTGTAATTTGCTGCCTGGTGGAATGTTGAGCGAGATTTACAAACTGAATATTTGCCCTGAGCTTATTGCGGCTGGTTTTTGGAGGAAAACCAAGCGGAGCAGAAATTTGTAAAATGCTATTGAGGAGTTAATGTTCCTTTGTAATCATGTTTGTTTATCGACGATGTTCCAAGCATAATAAAATCGGCCGAGGCTTGAGTATGCAATAAGTTTTTAATGTGCAAGCTTTTGCGTTGGTCGTGCCCTGAAGCTCTTCACCAAAGGAAAGAAAGTTTCTGAATATTGATCTAATTATGGTTTATATACTTTAACTATTGTGCTCTTCACTCGTCCTAGAATAACACCAAAAACACCACAGGCTGTACTTTGGTTGTGGTTTCAACAGTGATGTACACTTTACAACTTAATATTTTAGATGAATGTGACTATACTACATGCATTTTGTTATTTTCAGTTGGTAAAGCGCAGCTTACGTTGTATTGATTTGCAGATGACGAATGAAATGGTGTAGGGAAAGGAAAGCTACTGAGAGTGAGTGTCATTGAATCCTTTTTATGTATAAAAAAAGGAGTTTGTCACATGGTGTTTGGCACCCAGGTTTTTTTTTTTTTTTTTTAGCAAGGGGGTACATTTGTTTAACAGATAGAAATCCATAACAAGGGGGGAAAAGGCTGGGAATCACATACTGTTAAAAAAAAAAATTGAAAATCATTACATCATGGGCTGGGATGATGCCTGTTGACAGGGTGTAATGATTCTATGTGCGCAAAAGGTAGAAAGCACATTTTACACTGTTGGAGTGTGAATGTGTCCAATTATGTGATTCAACACCTCTGAAGTTTCAATATTGTAAGTTGGAGTGAAAAAATGATTTACTCCACATCTTACAGAAGTGCACACGATACTGATTTGATAACTTGTTTGTCAATGAATTTTAAGTGGAAAAAAAAAAAAATTTGTATGCTTGTTTTGATAGGCTAAACTAAAAATGTTTCATGGAAAATGGCACGAGTGTAGTTATTTTCTCTCCACACTTTCATATGAAGTGCAATAAAGCATTTATTTTCATGAAATACCTGCTCCCTTTAGAGATTTATAGTTACAATCATGTTTCAAAAATTGAGTAAAACTATTTAGCAGCACCTCCAGATTTGACTTTTAAATTGGAATGCGTTCAAACAGCCATTGAGGATTTACCAATTTCTTTTAATCCAGTCTAGTGACAAGGTGGAATCTACCGTTCTTAAACTCCACCTGTCCCAGGCTGAGATGCTCGAGCCTTCCCTGCCAGATGAATACCAAGTGCTATTTTAGAGTAGGGTTGACATGGTGTGTGCTCACCACTAATTACAAAACAGGGCCTATGTAGCTGTGCATTACAGCATCAACTTAAACTAGGGCCACACCCCATAACAACTTTAGATAGGGCCACGCTGCGCTCTAGCATAAAGGTTAATCAAACAAACCCTTCAACATGTAGGCTTCGTTACCTTTACACTTCTACATACTGAGAATTTTTCAACTAACCACTTTAAGGGCTGTCTATACATTTTCACCAGTAGGTGGCCTTGTGGTGCCAAAAATGAAACTTCAAAAAGCTCACGTGTCAAGAAATATTTTCAGTGAACATGAAAAAAAACACAACTGCCCATATTGTTAATTATTTTTTTTAATTTCAGTTAGTCAAGGACATGATGTAATAAATAGATCAAGGAATTAAATTCCTGGTAAAACTTAGAAAACATTTCACATTTGACTAGTACTCTTCTCCTTCATCATCCTCTCCATCTCCACTATCAGCTCCAACCTCCTCATAATCCTTCTCCAGGGCTGCCATGTCCTCTCTGGCCTCTGAGAACTCTCCCTCCTCCATTCCCTCACCCACATACCAGTGCACAAAGGCACGCTTGGCGTACATCAGATCGAACTTGTGGTCAAGCCGAGCCCAGGCCTCGGCCACAGCAGTGGTGTTGCTCAGCATGCACACAGCCCTCTGGACCTTGGCCAGATCACCACCAGGGACCACAGTGGGGGGCTGGTAGTTGATGCCAACCTTGAAACCAGTTGGGCACCAGTCAACAAACTGGATAGAACGCTTGGTCTTGATGGTGGCAATGGCAGCATTCACATCTTTGGGCACGACATCACCTCGGTACAAAAGGCAGCAAGCCATGTACTTGCCGTGGCGAGGGTCGCATTTCACCATCTGATTGGCCGGCTCGAAGCAGGCGTTGGTGATTTCAGAGACAGTCAACTGCTCATGGTAAGCCTTCTCAGCAGAGATGACAGGGGCATAGGTGGCCAGAGGGAAGTGGATACGGGGATATGGCACCAAGTTGGTCTGGAACTCTGTCAGATCAACATTAAGAGCACCATCAAAACGAAGGGAAGCAGTGATGGAGGACACAATCTGACTAATCAGCCTGTTCAGGTTGGTGTAGCTAGGACGATCAATGTCGAGGTTCCTACGGCAGATATCATAGATGGCCTCATTGTCTACCATGAATGCACAGTCAGAGTGCTCCAGGGTGGTGTGGGTGGTCAGGATGGAGTTGTAGGGCTCTACCACGGCTGTGGACACCTGAGGAGCTGGGTAGATGGAGAACTCCAGCTTGGACTTCTTGCCATAGTCAACTGACAGGCGCTCCATCAGCAGGGAGGTGAAACCAGAGCCGGTGCCACCTCCAAAGCTGTGGAAAACCAGGAAGCCCTGGAGGCCAGTGCACTGGTCAGCCTGAAAACAAAAATGGAAGGTCAAACATGAATCAATTTATATAGGGACACTTAATGTTGAGGTACCCACCAGCTTGCGGATCCTGTCCAGCACCAGGTCAATGATCTCTTTGCCGATGGTGTAGTGTCCACGAGCGTAGTTGTTGGCAGCATCCTCCTTGCCTGTGATTAGCTGCTCAGGGTGGAACAACTGGCGGTACGTCCCTGTGCGCACCTCATCTGGAGGAGAAAATGAGAAATGGTATTTAAGAGCCAAGAATTTGTAGTGGTTATTTATTTTTCTTAATATAGTGTTTCCGATATCTACATTTACGATAACATACCGATGACAGTGGGCTCCAGATCGACAAACACAGCCCTGGGGACGTGCTTCCCAGCTCCAGTCTCACTGAAGAAGGTGTTGAAGGAATCGTCTCCTCCTCCAATGGCTTTATCACTGGGCATCTGTCCGTCCGGCTGGATCCCATGTTCCAGACAGTAGAGCTCCCAGCAGGCGTTGCCGATCTGGACACCGGCCTGGCCAACGTGGACTGAAATGCACTCACGCTGGAAGAAAGAACACTTCACTTCAGCCCACTAGTTAAAATATACACAAAAAATAAAAAAGTCAATGCGTTCAGTTCTCTGCATTGTGATCATGGAAGTACAACGGGGAAACACTTAAACTGTTCAACCTTAGCACGGGGGGGGAAAAAATAAAAAATGTTTGGACAAAGCACCATCAGCAGACAGATCATATGAAGTGAAAGCGATTTCACAATAAAGCCAAGTCTGATGATGATTCCTGAGGCGGCGGTGACGGGGCGGAAAAAAAAAAAAAAGAGGGGCTCTTTGTGCTGTAGCACCAGATACCGAGACATCATGAGCACACCGCCTGACAAGCTGCAAGCCAAATTAACTTCATACACCCGAGACATGGGACTGCGGTAGACACCGGGGACGAGACGCCAGGGCTCGTTCTCACAAGGAGCTACGGACTTTCTTATTAAATCGGAGCCGCACCCATACCCAGCCACGGGGTGAGGAGGGGGGGGGGCTGACAAAGGCCGTGGAAAGTTGGTCAGCGGGGGTTCGGCCGTGCGGGTGGCGGAGGGCTCTTCGCGGAGGCCCGGGCCTTCTCCCGACACGCGGTAGTGGGTACACGCAGCGGAATGTCAGAGCAGAGTGACCCCGCGCCAACGGGCACGGAGGGTACAGGGGCGAATTAAGATAAATACGTACAATATAATAATAAAAATAATAATAAGAATAATAATCCCAAATTGAACCGCCTGCGCCCAATAAATGACGCGTTAACAAGCGACGCCATTTTATTTTATTTTATTTTATTTTTTTAAACCGCGTAGTTTTAAGATGTAACGGCCTCCCTCCAAGTGTCCGTAACGCCGAGCCGCCATCACTGGGTCGGATGAACGTGAAAGGACAAAACACACACACAGACAGCGTACACACGGTTCCATGCTCACCATATTTTCTTAAGTGGCGAAATCCCAGCGGAGAAGAGACAAAGGGAGGCGGAGGGGAGTTGAACTCTTACAGGTAGACCTTTAGGAGTCCGAGTAAGAAGTTGTTGCGCCGGCTGGTGTGGGGCGGAGCTTTTTATACCCTGGAAGCCGGCAAAAGGGGCCGTTAAATCCCATTGGCTGATGGTCACATGACCGCTTCCCTATTGGTCGCACGGACAAGGCTCGCGACGCTTCTTCCTAATTGACGCGCCACAAGTGACCATTGTGTTCGGTGAAAGTGGGTCAAGAGCGTATCGATCAGTTTACAATACGTTCCCGATTTCTTTGTTTGACATGGTCACACACACACACACACACACACACACACACACACACACACACACACACACACACACACACACACACACACACACACACAAATCTTATTCCGGACCCAATCCAATCGCCTCCATTTTCCAGTTGTTAACAACAACAACAATCAGAATCAGTATCATAATGGTAAGCATAATAGACCTGTAGGATCATGTCAAGACTGTCTCACACTCAGCCGCTGAAGATGATGTCTTGCTTGACTTGAAATGCACTCATTTATTGTTTCATGTCTTCATTTGACCATATCCCTGAATTTGTTTTGATGCAGTTGCATTTGTGATGTGAGGATTCAGTTTACATAATCCTGCGTTTTTTGTGTTCTGCTCTACCCGCTGACATTATTTGTATATTTATTTTCAATGAATACTTCAATCAATAGAAGCATATAAATTAATTTGTTATCAAGTAATAATTGAGGAAAATGATGGGACTTAATACATTTAGTTATTTCGTAAATCATTGGGAACGTGTTGAAATATGAAATCCGGATGATATCCATGAGATAGCATAACTGGTACGGTAGCAACTGAAAATAAAGAATTTGAAATTATAAATGCTATAATACACTATTCGTCTGAATCAATCTTTACAGATGAGGAATCCTTGGAACTAATGTAAGAACAATCCCTGTTGAATATAGAACTATGTTGGGCTTTCATAAGATCAATACGTGAACATGTGATAGAGAAAACATCTACAAAAAGGCAGACGTGATGTCAATGTCTAATGTATGCAAGGACCATTTATAGAGAATGGTTTGTGTAGTTATTTAGTATTCACGTAAACGTGTGATACTTGAGTTGTTTTAATCCATGGGTTAATATTTACTGTTAAATACTTTTGTTTGTGATGTTTGTCTCACCCCTCTTGTGACATTTTCGTTTGGCTCTGTCGCTATTTATGTTCCCTGCTGTTTCATTTGGGCGGGGCCGTTTGGTGTCTAGTTGTCTTTATGTTAAACCCTGCTTAAGTTCTTTTGACCTCATTTTTATTTGGGCCATACATAAGTTATGTTTCCCCCTGCATTTGTTTTTGCAACCCTTCCTAAATTGTTTATATTTTGCATAAATGTATCCTCCATTTTATCCCTTTCTACCTTCTCCCCTGTGTCCTATGGCTCGGTCCCTCACACCTGTGCAGCTGAAAAAACGCACATACATGTAAATGTCCTTTATATGTCAAAGGCAATACAAATAACCTTTATCAGCAGGATGAAGAGAAAAAAGAATTATATATATGTATGTATGTATGTACAAATACATACATATATTATATACAGTGTATATAAATATATATATATATATATATTAAAAAATATATATATGAGATATACTGTATATATATATATAAATTTACATACAGTACATACATACTGTATATACATACATATATATATGAGGGAAAACAGCAAAGACAAAATTAGGTAGAATAGTGCAGTTTTTTATTTTTGTAAGATACCTTGGGGAGATAGAGACATTTTTGAGTGAGCAAGACATTTTTGAGTGAGAATCTAATATTCCTCTCCTTCTTCCTCTCCCTCACCCTCAATGGAGTCAACTCCAACCTCCTCATAATCCTTCTCCAGGGCTGCCATGTCCTCTCTGGCCTCTGAGAACTCTCCCTCCTCCATTCCCTCACCCACATACCAGTGCACAAAGGCACGCTTGGCGTACATCAGATCGAACTTGTGGTCAAGCCGAGCCCAGGCCTCTGCAATAGCGGTGGTGTTGCTCAGCATGCACACAGCCCTCTGGACCTTGGCCAGATCACCACCAGGGACCACAGTGGGGGGCTGGTAGTTGATGCCAACCTTGAAACCAGTTGGGCACCAGTCAACAAACTGGATAGAACGCTTGGTCTTGATGGTGGCAATGGCAGCATTCACATCTTTGGGCACGACATCACCACGGTACAAAAGGCAGCAAGCCATGTACTTGCCGTGGCGAGGGTCGCATTTCACCATCTGATTGGCCGGCTCGAAGCAGGCGTTGGTGATTTCAGAGACTGACAGCTGCTCGTGGTAAGCCTTCTCAGCAGAGATGACAGGGGCATAGGTGGCCAGAGGGAAGTGGATACGGGGATATGGCACCAAGTTGGTCTGGAACTCTGTCAAATCAACATTAAGAGCACCATCAAAACGAAGGGACGCAGTGATGGAGGACACAATCTGACTAATCAGCCTGTTCAGGTTGGTGTAGGTAGGACGATCAATGTCAAGGTTCCTACGACAGATATCATAGATGGCCTCATTGTCTACCATGAATGCACAGTCAGAGTGCTCCAGGGTGGTGTGGGTCGTGAGAATGGAGTTGTAGGGCTCCACCACGGCTGTGGACACCTGAGGAGCTGGGTAGATGGAGAACTCCAGCTTGGACTTCTTGCCATAGTCAACTGACAGGCGCTCCATCAGCAGAGAGGTGAAACCAGAGCCAGTGCCACCTCCAAAGCTGTGGAAAACCAGGAAGCCCTGGAGGCCAGTGCACTGGTCTGACTGAAAACACAGAAATGGGAAGGTCAAACATGAATCTGAATTTGAATTGAAACAGCAAAACAGTGACACTTATTAATGTTGAGGTACCCACCAGCTTGCGGATCCTGTCCAGCACCAGGTCAATGATCTCTTTGCCGATGGTGTAGTGTCCACGAGCGTAGTTGTTGGCAGCATCCTCCTTGCCTGTGATTAGCTGCTCAGGGTGGAACAACTGGCGGTACGTCCCTGTGCGCACCTCATCTGGAGGAGAAAATGAGACATGGTATTTAAGAGCCGAGAATGTTGTATTGTTCATATACTGTATATGCATATGCATATATATATATATTATTATTTTATTTTTTTTAATTTTTTTTTATTTTTATAATATAGTTATTCTGAATTCTCAATATACAATAACATACCGATGACAGTGGGCTCCAGATCGACAAACACAGCCCTGGGGACGTGCTTCCCAGCTCCAGTCTCACTAAAGAAGGTGTTGAAGGAATCGTCTCCTCCTCCGATGGCTTTATCACTGGGCATCTGTCCGTCCGGCTGGATCCCATGTTCCAGACAGTAGAGCTCCCAGCAGGCGTTGCCGATCTGGACACCGGCCTGGCCCACATGGATGGAGATACACTCACGCTGGGGGCGTTGGAGAAGATTTTGAGATTATGTTATCCTGAACAGTCAGATCAGAAAAAAAAATGTAGGTCTTTTTGTGATGGTTGAGGATTTTCATAATCAACTGACTGGTGTTTGTGAAGACCAGAAGCCTGATTTTACATCATCAAATGCAAGTTCAAGTTCATGGCAATCAGTTTTACAGACAGAAGATCCCATGTGTTTTTCTGCATATATCTGCAGTGACATAAAATCATAGCATACTGCGCATAGGTCTGAGAGATTATGTAGGTCAGACATGTTGTAGACTGCTGTCTCTTTAAATTTTAACTGGACCACCAAATCCATTTTTTGTGGGGAGTAATTGTCCATGGATTTTCCATTTGTGTTACATTATAATACTGTTCATAGATTAATTGAATACACCTATATTTGGATAACAGTCGGTATTCTCACGTCAGTGAAAGAGAAAGGAAAGGGTTTAAAACGCAAACTGAGACCTTTAAAAGGTGCAAAAACAAATTGGTTGCAGACTTGTGCAAATGTAGTCAGAGTCTAATCTACTTAAAGAACATTGGGATTAAGCCTTTCTGTGGAAGTGCGTGACATCGAATTCAAACTGCAGGATTACATCTAGAAAAAAACAAGAAAAAAACCTGCACTATTTATTTGTGTGATATTATGTAATTTAGTTGACCTAAACAAGCGCGACAGAGAGGCCGTGATCGCATAAACTGTGCATTAGGGGTGTGACAAAGGGTAAAACTATATTTACATATATACACACACACACACACACACACACATATATATATATATATATATATATATATATATATATATATATATATAAATAACCGTACCCCTCCCTCACACTCAGCGATTTTTTTAACAAACGATTTACATCGGACAGAAGGAATAAATTAAATTACAACAAAAAAAAGGCTTACCATGACTGCTTGTCGAGATTATTCAATGTAATGGGACAAGTCCGTGCTTGGGCGCTCCGTGCGGTCCGTGCGGTCCGTGCGGTCCGGTGTCTGGGGCTAATCTGCGGGCGCGCGACGCCGTGCGCCGCAAAATGCAGCGCGCGCCCCCGCGCCTCGCGCCTCGAGCCTTTATCCGCGCGAGCAGCACCCACCCAGTTGGGATTTGGGAGGCGCTGTTCATCATGAAGGTCTCCCCGAAGACACCGGAACAGGCGGCGTGTTCATTGTTCTCCACAGAAGGCTGTTTCAATGAACGCTCGTTGGTTATCGGATCAACAGGTGCACGGGGTGTGTCAGCTTGTTTTTCTTCAAAAAGGAGACACCCTTTTTACCCCAATAAAAAAAAAAGAAAGATTATTATCTTTATTTTATTTTTTTACCTTTAGCATCTTTAATTATGAATCATTGGGCGGTGGCCCCAATATTGGCGGATTTGGGCAATTATTACCTCGAAATTTTGCGACGCTGTACAGATTAATTAGGTATCAACACTGAACTGAATCTCATCGATACCCTAACCCTAGAGGTATGGATCTTAACACTCCCTATCATGATACATTTTTTCTATAACCTTTAACTTTAATAGGCCTCCTGTAGTGTTCATTGTTGACAGTTTAATGCTTGGAGAACTGTGTTTATTGTGCAGCTATTTTCTTAATAGTGATCTCTTAAGAAACAAGAAAAGGCTGTACGTTCAAGCGCCTTGCTCAAGGACAGCATAGCACACAACTTGGGAATCAATGGTGGTTGCAGGGTCTAGATTTATAATATCTGTGACAAGGTGTTCTCTCTTAACAATGAAGTCACAATGCAAAGTGGTGAAAGCTCATGTCTAACAGACAATTAATTTATGCATCCAGATGTTGTTCTATGACTCTATGTGGACACGTCACCACTCGGATGGCTTGTGATATATACACATATTTTATGTTCTCTCTTCTCCAATGCGATTTTTGTTCGACAAACATTAAAGACAACTCCACACATCTGTCACAGGAATTTTATTCAGTACAAAGCCAGACTGACATTTGATCAACTGACTTTGTCTTGTTGGAATGCATATAGTCAAAACATCCTGTTAAGACAGCACCATTATTTCCCTTTTAATACTCCTCTCCTTCTTCCTCTCCCTCACCCTCAATGGAGTCAACTCCAACCTCCTCATAATCCTTCTCCAGGGCTGCCATGTCCTCTCTGGCCTCTGAGAACTCTCCCTCCTCCATTCCCTCACCCACATACCAGTGCACAAAGGCACGCTTGGCGTACATCAGATCGAATTTGTGGTCAAGCCGAGCCCAGGCCTCTGCAATAGCAGTGGTGTTGCTCAGCATGCACACAGCCCTCTGGACCTTGGCCAGATCACCACCAGGGACCACAGTGGGGGGCTGGTAGTTGATGCCAACCTTGAAACCAGTTGGGCACCAGTCAACAAACTGGATAGAACGCTTGGTCTTGATGGTGGCAATGGCAGCATTCACATCTTTGGGCACGACATCACCACGGTACAAAAGGCAGCAAGCCATGTACTTGCCGTGGCGAGGGTCGCATTTCACCATCTGATTGGCCGGCTCGAAGCAGGCGTTGGTGATTTCAGAGACTGACAGCTGCTCGTGGTAAGCCTTCTCAGCAGAGATGACAGGGGCATAGGTGGCCAGAGGGAAGTGGATACGGGGATATGGCACCAAGTTGGTCTGGAACTCTGTCAGATCAACATTAAGAGCACCATCAAAACGAAGGGAAGCAGTGATGGAGGACACAATCTGACCAATTAGCCTGTTCAGGTTGGTGTAGCTAGGACGATCAATGTCGAGGTTCCTACGACAGATATCATAGATGGCCTCATTGTCTACCATGAATGCACAGTCAGAGTGCTCCAGGGTGGTGTGGGTGGTCAGGATGGAGTTGTATGGCTCCACCACAGCGGTGGACACCTGAGGAGCTGGGTAGATGGAGAACTCTAGCTTGGACTTCTTGCCATAGTCAACTGACAGGCGCTCCATCAGTAGGGAGGTGAAACCAGAGCCGGTGCCACCTCCAAAGCTGTGGAAAACCAGGAAGCCCTGGAGGCCAGTGCACTGGTCTGACTGAAAACACAGAAATGGGAAGGTCAAACATGAATGTGAATTTAAAGAGTGAAGTACACACTTATTATTGTTGAGGTACCCACCAGCTTGCGGATCCTGTCCAGCACCAGGTCAATGATCTCTTTGCCGATGGTGTAGTGTCCACGAGCGTAGTTGTTGGCAGCATCCTCCTTGCCTGTGATCAGCTGCTCAGGGTGGAACAACTGGCGGTACGTCCCTGTGCGCACCTCATCTGGAGGAGAAAATGAGACATGGTATTTATTATTCTTATAAAAATACTTTATTATTATTATTATTATTATTGTTATTATTATTATTTTATTATTAATAATAATAATAATGATATAATAATAATAATATAATTATTACGATTACAAATTTATATAAAATATATTATTATTAATATAATATATTATTAATAAAATATTATTTTTTTTATTATTATTATTAATAATAATAATAATAATAATAATAATAATAATCATAGCAGTAATAATAATAGTATTAATAATAGTAATAATAATAACAATCATAATCATAATCATAATCATAATCATTATCATTATCATAATCATAATAATAATAATAATAAATTAATTGTATTTTATTTGCAAAAGCGTACCGATGACAGTGGGCTCCAGATCGACAAACACAGCCCTGGGGACGTGCTTCCCAGCTCCAGTCTCACTGAAGAAGGTGTTGAAGGAATCGTCTCCGCCTCCCAGAGTTTTGTCACTGGGCATCTGTCCGTTGGGCTGGATCCCATGTTCCAGACAGTAGAGCTCCCAGCAGGCGTTGCCGATCTGGACACCGGCCTGGCCCACATGGATGGAGATACACTCACGCTGGGGGGCAAAAATAAGAAAAAACATCAATATCACACTGGTCATTATACGATACACACAATTTTAATTCAGGAAATGTGTCATTGTAACTCATGTTGGGTGAGGTGGAGGGAGGGGAGATATTATAAGTGCTTGCTATAGTTAACACCAATTTTTGGGGAAGAAAAAGGATGTCATTTGACAGCGCCTCTGTCTAACATTTTTTTTTTTTTTTTTTTTAATGACGGGGCCATGTTCGCAGGGCCATTACATCAGTTTGAACCCACGGATGGGGCGTCTTTGGGCGTGGGCCGTTCGATGGAGAGGAGGGCAGCCTCTGATCAGCCTCCGGGTGGTGTGACGAGGAGAGAGGACCAGTCAGTGAGGAGGAGGAGGAGGAGGAGGGGGGGGGGGGGGGATGGGGATGGGGAGAAGGATGGGGGAAATGGCGCCTCTACGTTTCAACCCCATCACATGAAACCCCCGTCGCCCCCGTGGCTGTCCCCACGCCCCGCACCAGAGCATCCCCCAGTAACCAACAAGAAATGTGACATTATTATTATTATTTTTTTCCTCACATTGTCAATCAAGTAAAACCTCCAGACAGCTTCACCTTCCGATTCCCAAAACGCCCCGTGGACCTAACCACCTTCCCTCGCCCCCCTTAAATCCCACCCCGCTCTTGTCTTGTGGCATGAGGGTAAAAACGATTCTTTTCGTGATATTGGAGCATGTGGAAGTGTCTCTTACCATGTTTCGTGTGTTTGGGTCCGGGTGCGGATGCTCCTCCTCGTGAAGGCGTCTTACGGTTCGACAGCCAAGGGGTCGACGTAAGAAGTAATGCGGCGCGGCGGGAGGGACCGCCGTATTTATGCGGCCGCCGCGTGCTGCGCTCCCTCCCATTGGTCGGCTCCCTGTCAATCGGCGCTTCGACTCGCTCGGCGGGGCCCCCCATTGGACGGATTCAAATCCCGCCTCCCGGACCCCACCCGGTTTAGTCTGCGTGATTTTGCTGCAAGCATGGCGCTTTTGAGTGGATGCGAGTGGAGATGCTGCGTGATTTGGCGCATACTGGCACCAGCCAGACACGCCCTGCTGTTGAGGCTTGCAGCTAGTGGGTTTGGTAACATTTGTATGTTCACTGACAAACTATTGTTTTCCAACAGGAAATATTAAAATCAATTCAAAATTTGGAATAGAATATTGTAGGATACAATAGGGCACAACTGAACGCAACATGATCCCCAGCTACATAGCATCAATGCTGACTCACTGCCGGTATGGGTCATTTCCTCGTAGCCGAGGCCCAATTATGAATAATGAACGTAGTTGGTGGCAGCCCACCTGCCTAGAGGGAATGTGAAGCTGACATCACGTTGCTGGAGCAAGCCGCCATATTTGGGGGATCACTCACATTGACTGCGAATGTCGGTCTGCAGTTTAGAGCCAAAAGACGTCTGGGAAGTCCTGCCGGGTGAAAGACTGCCCCTGAAAATCTCTCGTGAAACCTCTACCCTTTGTTTTCTCTCTCCCTTTCTCCATTTTTGCACATGTTGTATATTTTAGATATTTCTCTTTGCAATTGAATGGAAGTGATCCTCCTAAAAGGAGCGACCGGAGTCCATAGCAACCCATAGCAACTGTCAAACTTCACATTCCCTGTGCTGTCAACTCATCCGTACTGCGACATTCCCAATGGTAAATCTTAGATGCCGCAAAATGTTTGTGCAGGTTGAAATGCACAAGGGAATCCTTTACCTGCATCATGACCCCATATCATTTTGGAATTTGGAATTCATCCAGACTACAAGGAGGAATTTCATTCGGCTGTCCTGTTGTGTTTTTTCTCCCTTTTTTCCCCAAAAGGGTTTCCTGGGAGTTTTTCCTTGCCCAGGTGAGCGTTCAGACTAGGGAATGCCGTTGATTTCTCTGTGAAATGTGGGTTTGTGAAGCCCTTTCAGACTGTATTGTGATTAAGGGCTGTAGAGAATAGACAGCAGAGAATAGCTCCCATCCGTTCATGATTATTATGCTATACCATAGAGATCTAGAGACCAATCAGTTTCAAAGCTAATGCTAATGTTTTTTAATTGATGTTGTGAGCACCCTCTATAATTGCACAGCTTGAGGGTTGTGCTGTGACAGATTTTGTTGTCTTCTGTGTGATTATTGAGGTCAAACTCGCTCACTCATCGAGCAGGGGGATATAGGCCACAGACACCCAACCCCCATTCCCTCCTCCCTACATCCAAACGTTGCTAGGGAATGAAAAAAGGAGTTGCCAGGATACAGCCAAGTATCCTCATAAACCGCCTTTATCTGGTAGTCACGTGACTCTGCTTAAATAGCAGCACTAATGGCCATTGCTGCAGCTGCCCCAATGGGGACTGTGTGCTGCTCCCTCCTCTGACATTGTCAAACTCTGTCTGTGGACTTGTGAGCCTACTTTCTTGATTCCGAGAGCCAGTGATGTTTTATTCTCAGACAGATGACAACAATTAGAACTGACAAGGTCGCCTCTGTGCGAAACAATGGCCGGGCTACAACGTGAGTCAGCTCTTTCAATTATACATTGTTTAAGGAGGTTCATTTTTCTGTCCCCGGTTATCTTCCCCTATGATTTTTTTTTTTTTTTGTTCAGGTTGAATGTCTTCAAATCTGGTTCGGAGGACATGTGTCTTAGTGATGTTTCACAACCATAAATGCGTTTGTTCAGCCAAGGCCTTGCTATTCAATTGTTTTACTGGATTTTAACCATACGATGTAAAAAGATATATAACACAGCTGAAACTACGCTTTGTCACTTTGCAGGGTATCATATTCTCTAATATTGATGGAGTCTGGAGTGTGTTCTGTTTCCTTTCGTGGAGGGACACTCCCTTCTCAAGCCTTCCCATCATCCCTCTCTCCTCCTGGTGTGCAGCTGCTCAGGGCAGGCCCCTCCCTGCCTACCTCACAGCTGCTGGGGAGGAGAGGATGGGGGCGGAGATAGAATGTTCTCCCGAGTGATGAAAATTTTGACCCCTTTTTTGAGATACGGCTATGATGAGCCGCTCTGTAAAAAGAGTCGGCCAATTTTCCGACCTGTCACTCGATATTTAGTTGGCATGAGGCACAGGGTGAGCCCGGGGGAGAACCGCCAGTGAACAATGAAACAGGGTCAGAAGAGCTCAGCTCCATTGGACACGGAATTCTCGTAAAAAAAAAATAAAAAACCTAACACAATTTAATTCTGTCAAAATCATTGATTGAAGCGGAAGAATGGATCTCCTCACCTCATCTTGAGTCATTTAAAAGAGAATCGTTTGCGAGTCTCTCATCACTGTTCGCTTCTTCCGACCCGGCCTGCTCTTCCATCCCCTGCAGTTCACATCAAGTACAACACTCACAAAAGGTGCATTGTGAGACAAGTCAAATAGGTGATAACTGCAAAGGTGCAGTGTGGTCGTCTTAAAACGAAACAGTGTTATGTGTTTGTTTGTTTTTTCAAGTGAGTTTTTTTTAATTTTACATTAGTCTTAATGGTGAGCAATATCCAAACCCGTATAAGCTTCTTTTCGAGACTGCCTCAGTCCTGGTATTCAGGGCAGCTTTAGAAGGGGCAAGCTATTGAATAATCTCATGTAACCCCAGAGGCCGAGCGTGGACCTCGCTCAGTTCCTGAATAAAGGGGCTCTGTACTTGCAGAGTGAGTCCTGTGTGTAGGCATCGTACCAACATGACAAAAAAATATATAATAATAAATAAATAAAAATGTCATTTCCCCTAAAATGCAGCAGACGAGGGGGGGGGGGCTAGATGCGGCCCAGCAGAACACGGAGGGAGACGCCCACGTGATCAGACCACCAGGTGACGTCATTGCAGAGACTCGGACAAAGAGGGTGGAGAGAACCCTGAAACCTCCGACTGAATATCTTTATATGTGTGTATATATGTACCTCTGATTTGTATTTATTTTTTTTGTACGTGATTGTCTTGTAATATTTTCACTGAATGTTCGCTATATGTATTTGTGTCATTCAAATCGGATCTGTATGTGCTGCTATTGTTTTACCTGAATGGTTGACTATTATCCTTTTTGTCAATAACAATAAAAAATGGGGGTGGAGAGAAGGTAGGGAAGGTGGAGTGCTGGCATGCTGGGTGGATGGATGGGCACCATGGCAGGTCGACTGGCTGATAAGATGAGGGCTGAGATTGGAGCATCTTTTCCAGAGGAAGCATTCAGCCATTTTGCGCCACTTGCCATTAGTATTAAACCATACACAGCTTTTGTATCAACAAATCACACTGGCATCTATAAATAAAACTCTCCCTCAAATTGTTAATTTTTTAGTCTCCCCTGCCTAAATAATTCATTCTGCGTTATATGTTTGCTCGGGCCTATGAATTTATAAGGCATTCGATTTATTATTAATTATAGGCTTAATCACACGACTTATAAAAACAAATCATTATGTGATTGGCGTCATGTATGATGATACATATTTTTAAATCAGCTACTTATACCAGCATCTGAAGCTGTCAATTTGCTCAGTGAGGAGAGATTTACCCATTGTTAGCAGTCAAACCTCCTTTTTTTCCCCTACCCACGACCAGCGCCTGTATAAATAAGAAGCGCCGCCCTCCCCATTCAGCAGTTGTTGCATCGACCCCGTTGGGTACAACACGCAACGCAATACGGATACAAATAATAATATTAAAAAAAAGGATATTTATTTGCACTTTCTTGTCTTTTCTCCCCTACTCGTTGTTTGAACCTCTCCAGAAAACATGGTAAGTCAGGTAGTTATTTACAGTCGGGTAGTGTCTGTATCTACGGTAACGGTCACCGCCGTTGTCTGGGATGGACGTTGACGCACCCGGCGTCCGCCGCTGCGCGCCTTCGCCACCGCAGAGCGCCGACATCGCGAAAATTCGACGCGTTTGATTTTGGTCGCTTTCTTTAACGGGATCTCTCGTTCGCCCCGGCGAGTGGCGTTCGGTTTGGTGGTAGAGACTCGACTCGGTGGTCGACTGCGCCGACCAAACACGTTACTGACCGGTACGGTTAGGAAACGCTGGGACACGCGACTGACCGGGGCCGTTGCAGCGGAAAACGGAATGTATTTTGACATCTGACCGTCTTTATTGTGCGGACGGATGAACAATTTGGGCACCTTACACATTCACCGCCCTCTGTTCCAAAGCAAAGGGAGGGGCAGGTTCAATGGGAATAGATGGAGAGAAGAGATTCCTGCTGTTTATTTATGATGAATTGAACAATGAATGCCCTATTGTTATTATTATTATTATTATTATTATTATTATTATTATTATTATTATTATTATTATTATTACTATTATTATTATTATTATTATTGTTATTATTTGGTAGCACAGCTTGTAATCACAAGGCTTCGAATTCGATATGTACGTTAGAGATATCGATTGATGTCGACATGAATCGCCATACCCTCGATATTTTCTAATCCCAAACAACGGGATTAAATGAGCAGCCATGTGTTTTTTAATCTCCAACGCTAATCTCGTTTGGTCGGCGCACGTCTTCGAGAGAAAGGACTTGGAAGCGTCGCACCGCGGAGGGTTCAGTGTGGTTCTGTCTCCGGCGCGTCGAGCAAGTGCATCTCCGAGAATGCTCACGGAGAGAAAATATTCCGGCGTGCTTGTTAATATAACAAAGGGACGATAAAGAAAGGGCACAAAAGCGATGCGAGAGGAGAACCCCCGCATTTGCATTCGCTGCTGTCACACATTGTGTCTCTGGCGGATTGCTCCAGGGTGGCGCCTCCTTCGTGTGCAGTGGCAGCCCGTCGCCGCTAGGGGCGGCGCGAGGTTTAACGTCAAAATTGGGTGCGCGCATTGCAATTTATTCTCCAAATGAAAAGATAAAACATGTGCATATAATGCTTGTCCGCACACAAAGAACTTATAAAGTGACGAGCCATTTTTCCCCACAGCGTGAGTGCATTTCAGTCCACGTTGGCCAGGCCGGTGTCCAGATCGGCAACGCCTGCTGGGAGCTCTACTGTCTGGAACATGGGATCCAGCCGGACGGACAGATGCCCAGTGACAAAACTCTGGGAGGCGGGGACGATTCCTTCAACACCTTCTTCAGTGAGACTGGAGCTGGGAAGCACGTCCCCAGGGCTGTGTTTGTCGATCTGGAGCCCACTGTCATCGGTATGTTATTGTAAAATTGATAAATCAGAAACACTATATTATTAAGAAAAATGAAATAAATGAGAACAACCACAAATTCTTGGCTCTCAAATACCATTTCTCATTTTCTCCTCCAGATGAGGTGCGCACAGGGACGTACCGCCAGTTGTTCCACCCTGAGCAGCTAATCACAGGCAAGGAGGATGCTGCCAACAACTACGCTCGTGGACACTACACCATCGGCAAAGAGATCATTGACCTGGTGCTGGACAGGATCCGCAAGCTGGTGGGTACCCCCACATTAATAAGTGTCACTGTATCGCCGTTTAAATTCAGATTCATGTTTGACCTTCCCATGTCTCTGTTTTCAGGCTGACCAGTGCACTGGCCTCCAGGGCTTCCTGGTTTTCCACAGCTTTGGAGGTGGCACCGGCTCTGGTTTCACCTCCCTGCTGATGGAGCGCCTGTCAGTTGACTATGGCAAGAAGTCCAAGCTGGAGTTCTCCATCTACCCAGCTCCTCAGGTGTCCACCGCTGTGGTGGAGCCATACAACTCCATCCTGACCACCCACACCACCCTGGAGCACTCTGACTGTGCATTCATGGTAGACAATGAGGCCATCTATGATATCTGCCGTAGGAACCTCGACATTGATCGTCCTAGCTACACCAACCTGAACAGGCTGATTAGTCAGATTGTGTCCTCCATCACTGCTTCCCTTCGTTTTGATGGTGCTCTTAATGTTGATCTGACAGAGTTCCAGACCAACTTGGTGCCATATCCCCGTATCCACTTCCCTCTGGCCACCTATGCCCCTGTCATCTCTGCTGAGAAGGCTTACCATGAGCAGCTCTCAGTCTCTGAAATCACCAACGCCTGCTTCGAGCCGGCCAATCAGATGGTGAAATGCGACCCTCGCCACGGCAAGTACATGGCTTGCTGCCTTTTGTACCGTGGTGATGTCGTGCCCAAAGATGTGAATGCTGCCATTGCCACCATCAAGACCAAGCGTTCTATCCAGTTTGTTGACTGGTGCCCAACTGGTTTCAAGGTTGGCATCAACTACCAGCCCCCCACTGTGGTCCCTGGTGGTGATCTGGCCAAGGTCCAGAGGGCTGTGTGCATGCTGAGCAACACCACTGCTATTGCAGAGGCCTGGGCTCGGCTTGACCACAAGTTCGATCTGATGTACGCCAAGCGTGCCTTTGTGCACTGGTATGTGGGTGAGGGAATGGAGGAGGGAGAGTTCTCAGAGGCCAGAGAGGACATGGCAGCCCTGGAGAAGGATTATGAGGAGGTTGGAGTTGACTCCATCGAGGGTGAGGGAGAGGAAGAAGGAGAGGAGTATTAAGAATACATGGCAATTGGTCTTAAAGCAGTGCTGCATGCTCTTCCTATAATTAATACCCAATAAAGATTGATCTTAATTGGCCCTTTGTGTACATGTGAATTTCTTTATTGAATAAATATATGAGGGTCTTTGATCAGGTAATGATTGTTGCAAGTAAAGTAATGTCTTTGTTGAATTTAGATATTCCTGGAGCAGCACACAAAACCGTAGTTGCTATTATTGCTACTCAGTGGTTTATTATATTAGCTTCTCAATAAAAATATATAATAAACCAGTTTTAATAAGATAGTTCAGAAAAGGTAAGTAAAATTTATTGGGGAAAACATTAAAATTCGGTAATTATCCATATACAGTTTTCATCAAACCTTCGGATAGGTACAAAAAGGGTTACATATGAAGTTATTTATTTTGAATTGAATTGAAAATTGAAGATGAGAACCAAATCACACAAATTTTGAGTCCATTATTATAATTTTTTTTGGTTTAGAAATATGTATAAAAATGTATAAAAAGACATTCCATGTAACTATAAACGTGCAAATTAATTGTTGCTTTGTAGATGTAGTTGGCTGCACTGGCTTGGGCCATCAGCCCCTCAGACCAGTCTGTCCTGCAGCAGAGGACAGTTATCCACAGTTCCGCGTCGATTCAGAATGTTCCAGAACATCGCAGTTCTGGAGCAGGCTTGTGCCTGGCTCACCTGGGGCTCTGTCGATATAAAATCCTCCTTAAGTGGCCGGTATGCCTTAAAATGCCTGTTGAGAGAAAAGAAAGAGAAATATAGATGAGATGTTTCATGTCTCTATTTTTACGGTCGTCCATAGTCAAGATGTGCAAATAAATTATGTATAAGCATTTATGTATGAACAGAGCTCGCTTGGGATCATTCGCATTTAATATTTGAATATGCTTCTTACTTGTAGGAGAATGCCACCGTTCCTACTGCCAAAGCAATTACCAAGACCCCAAGCATCATGGCTATAGTGCCAGACAAGTGTAAACCAGAACCTGAAACAAGAAAGGACAATTTGTAGCACGCTTAATAAGAGGATTAAACTGTCTGAAAAAAATTACTTCCCTATGAGACCTATCAGTTGAATAATGATGTGAAGTGGCAGGCGTTGTATCCAAGCTGGTCGTGTTGCTCACCCATGTGGACGTTCACTTTGGCACTGGTCACAGCCAGACTGACGTCGTTGGCCATGGACACATTGATGCAGTAGACGCCAGAGTTATTGAAGAAATGACGGAGGACCAGCTGGCACTCCTGGGATTTCTCCACCATGTTGCACTCGGTGTGAATTGGCCTCAAGCACTCGGCGTCCAAAATCACACTGCACACCTCTTTTGGAAGGCTGGAGAGAAAAATAAATGTCGATGACTGGATGTAAATATGTGTTTTGACTGACGAGTCTGTTAATACTCGTGACATCTTGGAATATTCACCTTCCCTGGCAGGTGACAGTGAGGTCCATCACATTTTTCTCAGATGTCGAAAGCACAGCATTGTCCATTTGCACGATCTGTACTTTCTCAATACCCTCTGAAAATAAATGCATAAATTGGAATGTTTAATTCCAAGATACTTTAACAACAATTATTAACTATAATTGTGAGGGAAGAATAATTAAATGGGACTTACCAACTACTTCAATACCGGTACAGAAAGAGCCATAGCGATATATTACACAGTCGTCATCTGTAGGGGTGTCGTCAGCATCACGCTTAGCGACCACCGCCACCACAGCTCGGCCCGTCAATGTCACTTTCTTCCCCGCACCTTGTAATGGAGAAAACAGAACTTATCATATACCTAATCTCAATCAGTCACCGTCTGAACAGAGAAAATTTCTTGAACCGCCTCCTCGGTTGTACCTTCAGCCACGGCGTTCGTCATCACGGACGTCGCCGGGGCTGGTTCGGCGGCAGCAGCAGCTGGAATGACGGGGTCGACGGGGGATAGCGTCTTGGCGCCTGGGCCTGTTTCCTGGGCGGCCTGCGACAATGTGGAGGCGGTGGACGCCTCCTCCTCCATGTTGTCCTCCTCCGTGTCGGACGGAGACACGTTAACGGTCAGGTCTGTCGCCTTGGAGGACAACGGCGCAGGGAAGGCGGAGACCAGCGCCAGAGCTCTCCCTGTTAATGAACAAAATCAAAAATAAGTAAAAATGTTTTTAGGTTGTTGCAACCTGTAAACATCCGTCCGTTACCCGTGGTGCCCAGGTCAGCTGGTGGGCCGGGAGCCAGTGTGGAGACATCAACCGGGGGGTCGCAGGCCTTGTCTGGGATGACGGCCTGGATGACGACCTTGGGCTTATAGGAGCCAGAGCTGATGTAGGTGTGTGTGACGGTCAGCTCTCTGGAGATGAGGGCTCCGCTGTCATCCCCAAAGTCCCAGTTGAAGGTGATGTCGGCGTTGCCGAGGTACTGGCTGGGGTCATGGAGAGCAATGGTGAAGGCGATGGCCCGGTTCTGGACGAAGCGCATGTCCCCCGCCACAATGTCGTTTACTTGGTCCAAGGAGACGGCGAATGGAATTTGATCTGTGGATTTAGAAGGAGGTTTAGAAGGAGGCTCACAGCAAGAAGGTCCTGGGTTCGATTCCCGCCTGGGGCGCTGTTGGCACCGTGCTCCGGCGGGTTATCTTCCAAAAAAACAGGAGCCTTTCTGTGTGGAGTTTGCATGTTCTCCCCGTGTTCACATGGGGTTTCCTCCACCTCACGTCAGTAAGGACCCCCACCAAAAACATGCACCCATCATCGTCTGACCAGCGATGGACACTTATCACCTGGTCCCCGGGCGCGTCCACGTATGCTGCCCACTGCTCCTGGTTGTGCCCCCGGAGGAAGGACAAGCCAGGATGGGTCAAAAGCAGAGGAGCCATTTCACCGGCCACCATCAAGCATGTGCATGTGTGTGTGTGTGCAAGCATGTGTTGTGGAGTGTCGTGTGATGATTAAAGACTGTTTCTTCTTCTTCTTCTTTCTTCTTTACACTCGTGAAAGATATACGGTGATGCTCATCACTAGACCCCATACTAATGTACAATCTCCAACCTTCTGGAGGACTCAAATCAAATCTAAAGAAGTTTAGTTTAGGTATTCATTCCTAACCTGTGATGGAGAACTGTGTGGAGGCGTATCCAAGAGGTATGAATTTCTCCTTGCTGCGGTAGTGGTAGATGACGATGTCCACGGTGTAGGAGCCCAGAGGGACGTCGTCTGTGCCGATGGTCAGTGAGGAGGAGGGTCCGTCCGACACCTGCCAGTACTTACCTGGAAAAGTATGTTAAATGTACCCTGTTAATAAGTGTCGATGTTAGCGCGGGGTCAAGTAATTTCTTACACATAATCCCAAAATTCCTTTTAGAAAAATCATCACTTATTGAGCTACTTAGATGTAAATCGAGATGAAAGCTTTACCCCACGTCTTCCAGACAAACACATAGGCGGGCTTCTTGTCCTTCTTGAAGGGAGTTCCGTCAGGGAAGACCCCGTCCCACTCCCCATTCTGAGCGGGGTACACAGGCTCAGATTCACGGTATTTTGTTCCTGTAACAGAGGCCAAAACATCGCTATTGTTTTAATTCCATCAGGCAACATTTCATCTGTTTGCGTGCGTGTGTGTGTGCCTGTAAATGGGCCTTACCGTTGACCACCCCGTCCTCAGTCCAAACGACATCTCCGGTTGGCTGCACCTTTTGGTTGTGTGGAAACTCCAGGTCGATGGTGAAGGTAACCTTGGCTCCGGTCAGTGTTGGAGCGTCATTTCCCACATTGAAAGTCACCCTTCCGCCTGAAAAGCAGCAGACATGAAACAATACATTTATGGAAACAGATACAGAATTTGTACAATGTCCCACAGAAGGTTTCCTGCAGACAAAATGGAGGAATGACTGTCGGGAGAAATCAGACAATTCATGAATTAGGTGTAACAGTGATCACATTAATGGAAATAAATGGGGAAAAGTACACAGGCCTACCTTTCCAAGAATCTTTGAAACGAGAGTCTCCATCTTTCCAAACGGGGTACAGCTTAGTGTTCCATGACGGATATCTGGTGAAGCGGTTTCTGGGCTCTGCGATGGAATATGAAATATGTAGATGAATATACAGTATACGTAAGAACGGAGCTCGCATATTTATTCTAGACAAGTTTACCACAGTAGACCTATATATATATAAATATATATACTGTATATATATATATATATACACACACACACACACATTACCTATATTTACCTTGATACCTGGATAGCTATATACATATACATTTTGACTTTAAATACATACTATTAATTGTAATTACTACTACTACTAAATGTGACTAAATGTCACCACTGGTCGCTAAGAGAGCTTTTTAGGTGCCCAAATGTCGCTTGATTATCAACATTATTCTCTGATCCCTTTAATCCCTTTCAGCTGACGGTCTGCTGAGTGTATAACTGCTGTTGCGTACGTGGACATGTGCATGTGTGGTGTACGTGCGTGTCAGTGTGTGTGTGTGTGTGTGTGTGTGTGTGTGTGTGTGTGTGTGTGTGTGTCTGTGTCTGTGTCTGTGTGTATGTGTGTGTACGTGTGTGCATATTTAATTTAAAAAAAAAAAAACCCATCAAATCAACATAAAATTCTGCCAAAAAAAAATGTCATGTTGTCATATTGGTGTCATATTGAATTGTGTGTGAATTTATCTTGAATTATGAAAGAATAATCTCTCTTATTTGCACCTCTGGCGTTGGCACATGACTCCCTCATTGAATTTCATCAAATTATAAGAATTTAGAATTTTACAAAGTATTGACTTTTTTTTTTATTTATAGCATAACAATTATCATTCCTGTTCAATTTTCTCTGGTAAAACAGTGACTTGCAGCGGATTCTAAAGCTTTCCGTGGATCATTTAGAGGCGTTTTGTTTTTCTATCAACTGTCCCTGTGATGTGTTGTGAATTAAAAATCATATGATGGAGATAATAAGTTATCACTCAGACTCACAGGGGTCACATTCTTGCCACGTCTTTCAAGTTCATACTTGGCTGCACATAGATGTCATGGGATTAAATCTGAGCAATGGAAAACTCTATATCAACTATGAACCTGTCAATAAAGAGCAAAATACATTGTCGAATTTCATATCATTGATAAGGAAATGAAACTATTGCCATATTTTAAAACACCTTCTGGTCTTTTCATAGACTTATTTAATCTACAAGTCTTCAATGTGAAAGTTTCACTCGCACATAATATTATGGATATTCTAACCCTAACCACTAAATCTAACCCTACTAAGATTTTTTTTTTTTAAGTCGCAAATTATCAACTGAAAATGTGAAAATCATATTTTAAAAGTGAGGCAGCATGGTTTGAGACTCACATGAGTCCACTAGGGTGGAATGATGAGGACAGGAATGTTGAAAAAGAAATGAACAGCAGAGTGTGTCCTATCTAAAAAGCCATAACACAAAATACTCCATTGACACTAATGTATCACAATCCTACAGATACTTCAATGGAATGGTACCTCTTGGTGACCCTATTATGTAAAATGCGCACAATCCCCCCTTAAAAAACACCATCATATAGTACCCAAATATATTAAAAGCTGTTCAACATTATCAAAATGATCTGTACTTACTTGCCAGGGCACATGAAGCTGCTGCCAAAAGCACCAGCGATAAGAGAGCGGTCCGCATTGTAGGTGCAGCTTCCCGTCACGAAATATCCCTTTTCTGAGCGGCGGAGCAGGGAAACCTGGGTTTATAAGCATCTCTGACCTCTCAAAAACGATTTAAGCCATGCCCTCCTCCTCTTCCTCACATAGGATTTCAGGGAGGTGATTGTGTGTGTGTGTGTGTGTGTGTGTGTGTGCGTGCGTGCGTGCGTGCGTGCGTGCGTGCGTGCGTGCGTGTGTCTGTGTGTGTGTGTGTGTGTGTGTTCTGTACAGGCATGTGTCTAGCGCATGGTGCCGTGTAGGTCACCTACTGTAAAGCACTCTCCACATAATCAGTGAAAAAAATAGAATAACCCTTAATAGACTGTGTCACACCGCACGACTGCTGCGTCCTAATAAGTTTAGGAAATCACCACCTTTAGGTATTAAGGATCTTGTGTCACCTGTACGGACTTTGTACGGTGCAGGGAAGTGATTTGGGGAGTTTCATCTGATAGTTTTGGCGAGATTTCAATTCATTTCATTATGGAATCAAATGAAAAACCCAGTTTAATTTTTAATTTGGGAAAATATTTTTTGTTTAAGGAAAGTGTATTGGCTGAAAAATACCATAGAACTTAATTAATTAATGCTTCAAGTCTAAGCTGAACTACAAAGGACTTATTAATAGTGTCATTTACACGCATGTGTAATGAGTCTGTGGTTTGTCTGGAGCGGGGATGAAAATGTCGAATTGGGCAAAATTGGCTTTTTACCAGTTCCACATGTGAAAGCATGTGCTTCTGAATGCGAGTGGCCTTTCAAATCTCATGCAAAGCCACCTGACCCCTTTGGGCCGCCTCTCAAATTCCTCCTAATTATTTTGGGATTTAGACCGAAATTCATGTCAGTGCTCTCGACTAATGATCATCTGTCATCCAATTAACATTCGGGGGAAACTATTGATTATACTGGATGTTAACTATAGATAAAGGCTTTCAAGAGGTTTCCGAGGGTTTTCGATAAAGGACAGGGTTCAGTGAAACACCCGCTGTTATTGATATATAAATGTATAAATGTATAAATGTGTTCATGTATTCTGGGCTCATCCTGGCAATTCTGTGTTGTTAGAACAATAGACCACACAATACCGCTGAGAGAGACTGTGCTTTATAATAAAAAAAAAAAAAAAAGTTGAAGGAATGCAATGTTAATGAGGATTACCGAAGCGCTTGTGACCCCCTAAATTTATCCGGCTTTGTCCTACAGCCCACAAAACTATAAAGTCACTGTGTTAAAAGTTTACCGTCTTAATGTTGCACGCCTAACTGCGACACTGTCTAAAGTCCTTTTCAACAATGTCTGCATTCACTGCAAATCCTATTCCAATTCTATTTCATCTTAAATTATGAATGGTTCATTGTTGGCGAATACTTCAGCGCATATGACGCATATATAACTTAGTAAACGAAATATATATTTTTTTTCAATTATTTAATTCAAGCATACATTAAAAGGACTCAGCAGAGTTACGGAATAACAATAAATAACAGTAAATGCATTGCAAAGGCATTAGAATCTGACTGGAAGCTGACCCCGGTCCATGGTAGATGGAGCAGGTGGGGTCGTAGAGGTCAACTCGTTTCGGTGGTACGTGTGATCAGATCCAGTTCCAAATGCAGTGGGCTGACGGTGAGCAACGGGCGGTGGCACAAAGAGGGAATTCAAAGCACTTTTTAAAAGCTTGCTCAACTAAAAAGTCGCATATTTCATCTAGGACTGGAGCTTCAATTTCGTCGACTTGTTGTTCTTTCATTGTGTCAGGTGGCACCAAATCCTCAGTAATATAAAATAATTGGTAGTTGCTGGCTACAAAATGGGTCGCCATGTTGCCAAACTGGTTGTACAAACTGGCCTTTGGGGAAGGCTCTCGTTCGTACACTGGCGCAAGACTAACGGGCTTGGGCTCATTCTGCACCGCCGCGTTGCTTTCTGAGACACTTGAAACGACTGCGTCAGCGGACACGATTTTTCTGAAAGGCAATTTGATTTGCTGTGAAGGAAAGAAGTTTGTACGGTGTTGCAACTCCATGGGCTTGAGCCCTGGCTGTGTGCGGGGCGATCGCTGCCCGGGGTCAATGGCCTCGATTCCACCGGGACCCCCTTGGTCCCTGCTCATCTCTTGTTGGCCTGAGCCCCTCCTTTCTCCGCACAGCGCGCCAACAGGCAAACAGCAGAGTTCTAGCGAGGAGACCTTTTCTCTTAGGGGGTGACTTTGAGTAGCTTCCAACAGATTAGGGTGCATGCTTCCCGGCGCTTGAGGTGGAGCTGATGGTGTGGCGGTCGTAGTGGAAAGCTCGTCAGGAACCGGTTCTGTTTTTGTATCCAAATAAGGGGGAATGGGAGAGCTTCGGGGCACGGTGGTTTCCTTACTGCTCTCCCTTGGGGAGGTCATCTACATTCAAGTCATTGAAAAAAAAAGACATCAACATATGTACTGTAACGCATTCCAGAATCACATTCATGTTATGTTGCAGCTGTTTAAATCATACTATCCACACCTATCCACACCACACCTATCGCACCAGTCAAGGGTAAATATTTTGGGGCATAGCACCTGCGGTGATTTGAGGCGCAGAGGTTTCAGTCTTCGTCTTCCACTGAGCAAAGATCCCGACAGGGACGATTCTGGCGTGAACACCGGACATATTCCTTGTGAGATTCATGGCGCTTAACACTCATCGCAGAATTAACAATAACCTCGGAAAATGTCAAATGCCAAACAGGAAGTGACCTCCTCTCACCTTCCAACGAAACAGTTCTCTTGCAATACGGTGCCACTGCTTTCTGATAGATATGGGCTTCGGTTGAAAAATAGAATCAGAAACGAAAAATATGTTACGTTATGTTATGTACCGTGTGATGTATTGAACGGAGTCAAATATAAATAGTAAAACAGCTTTAAAGAGATGCATAGGTTTTCATAGTAAAGATTCTCACCGCCATGTCTCATCCTCTCATGCTGCAGGGTTCTGTTCCACTGGTCCACGTGCATCTGGAAGCAAAGCGTTTGTTCCATTATTGGGGTTTTTTTTTCTGAGTGCCACATCATCACTTTTAAAAAAATATATATATATATTTTTTTTTAAATCCATAACGTTTGCCTTCAATAGATTACTTTTTTGGTGAATGTTCCCATTTTTTTATGGTGATTTAATTACAATTTGAAGAATGTAGAGAAACAGAAAAGGGCTTGAAAACGAGTAGAGCTTGGTATCCGATGCAATATTGGACCTTTTTGTCGCGTCTTCGAGCAGCCTCCTTCAGGTACCGGACCCTGTTGATCTCTGCCTTCACCTCCTTTTCAATCATGAGCAGTTGGGAGCGTGCCTTTGAAATCCAATGCTCTTTATACTGTGGACCGTGAAAACGACAATGGACAAAGTGGACAATCAGTGGTGTTAGTTGGCACATTATCAGCTTTAAGATCAGATAATTTGCTGTACAACAGTTTCTTTCCACGAGATAGATTTACAGATATATAGAGCTATCGATAGATATATATATATATATATATATATAAATGGACAGACATACAGACAGATAAGCTAGATAAGATAATCGAGATAGATAGATGGACAGATGGACAGATGGATAGATGGATAGATGGATAGATACATTACATTACATTACATTTAGTCATTTAGCAGACGCTTTTATCCAAAGCGACTTACAATTATTCAAACACTGACGGACGCAGCCATCAGGGGCAATTAGGGGTCAAGTGTCTTGCTCAAGGACACTACAGCATGCTAGCAGGAGGAGCCTGGGATCAAACCAGCGACCTTTGGATTACTAGACTACCAGCTCTACCGCCTGAGCTACCATCCCCCAGATAGATAGACAGATAGATAGATCTGCACTCCTACCAGTTTCTTATACAGCGTATCCTCTCTGATTGTGCAGCCTCCAGCTTGGAATACTTCCTTTAGTCTGCGTCCCCTGAAATATGCAACAGCAAGCATGTATTTAATACATATTTTATAATATTCACTGCATTTATAGATAAAACCAAAGCAGTTAAAAGTTAAGTATACTAATAACCAATAAAGTGTACTAGGTCTAGGCAATATATTGATATAATATCATTATGGTGATGAGACTATATATCTTCTGGGATTTTGGTTATTGTAATATCGTGACATAGTTAAATGTTGTCTTAAGTCTGCATTATAAAAAGTTAATTGTTGATATTGAGGTATTATTTGTCAAAAAGCTTGATGTGATTTTGTTAATATCGCCCAGCCCTGCTAATAACTGCTGCTGCTTACCAAGGAACGGTTGTGTGCTCCAGGTGGCTTTGGTTGTGAGCACCGATTTTCAGTAACCACTCTCTCATTTCACTCAGCGTCACACTCAGTGGAATATGGCCTTCCTCCTGCAGCCTGACAAACGTCTGCATCTTCTTCCTCTGAAAACCAGCCCAAGAGCAGCAGTGATGAGCACATTCCACATTCTTTCCTCAAAATGAATCTCTCCCGAGCGGCTTCCACATACCATCTTCTCTGTGTAGGTCCTGTCCAGGACACCTTTAACCGTATCTAGGTATTGGTTGTGGGTGTTGTATTCCTTTAGAGAGCAAATCACCTTGAAGGGAAGACAAAGACAGGCATGGGCTTTCTCCAATTCATCATTTATTAATTTCCCCCTTTGGTGACCTTGTTTTAGGTTCAAAGTAATAACATTTACATTTACATTTAGTCATTTGGCAGACGCTTTTATCCAAAGCAACTTACAAGGGAGAATAACATTCAGCTACAAATAAGCCTGTGCACGGTAAGCACTTACTCGGTCATCTTCAGTAATCAAACTTTCCCTCTTCAGCCTTTCATGCACTCTCTTCTGATGTAAGTACTTATTGAGATATGGATCATGTAAGCAGTTGTATTCCAGACTCATGATTTCACAGTTTGGGTCACTGAGGTCAAAATCCGTTGAAGCTTGGTATAGCTGTAATAATTCAGAATGATAGTGGCAATTAATGGGAATGAGAACGGGAATGGCTCAGCTAAACTCCTAGCGGAGGACAGCTTCATATTGATTCATGCATTCCAAATTGCATGTCTAATGTAAAGCAATGTGTTGCTCAGTCTTATGGAATGCCATTTTAGCCAATTTTTAAATAAATAAACAAACAAACAAATAAATAAATGAATACGCCTATAAAATAAATCCTGAAATAAATAAATGAGGCAATAAATATATAAATACATGTAAATATAAATATATAATTGAGTAAATACAGTTCAATATTTTTTTTTTATCTAAAAAAGGACGTTTTTCAAAAGACTGCTTTTGTTCATTTCAGGGGGCTTTTATTTCAACATTCCACAATTATTTATTTCAGGGGACTTGTATTTCATAATGCCACATTGATTTATGTCAGGGGACTCGCTTCTGTCGGGGACCCGTCGTCCGTTAAGGCTTGCCTGGTTGTGGGGGTAGGACCAGGCTGGGCTCCCCCCGCACCTCGTGCTCCAGGGGGCGGCCCGAACACAGGTCGACCGGGGTGCGGAGATTGTGTCCAAACGTAAGCGCTGCGGGAGTGCGCAGTTGGGCGAGCCTAGCGCTTATGTTTGGACACGAACACAAACTGGACAGGGCGCGGCTGGTCAGGCGGAACCGGGTGGTGGTCCTCCACCGTGACCGGCTCGCTCCCTACGGGCCCCCGGCTCCAACCGAGGAGCTACCGGGAGCTCCGAGCAAACGCTCGTATCACGGTTGCGTCGGAGGGCGCCGACGACAGCGCCGGCTCAGCTTTTCTTCGCCGGCCCCATGTCTGTGAGATAACCACGCCCCATGTATTTGCGTAACGGTTGGAAATGTGGCATTATGTGATAAAAAAAAAAAAATCCCCTGAAATCAACAAATGTGGAATTATGAAATAAAAGTCCCAAATTAAAATTAAATTAATAAAAGCTGTTTTTTGGAAAAATGTCTAAAATAAAAAAATATGTATTTATTGAACTATATTTAGTCATATATATATATATATATATATATATATATATATATATATATATATATATATATATATATATATATATATATATATATATATATGTATATTTCAGTTATTTACTGCTTCATGTATTTATTTCGGGATTTATTTCATAGCAATATTAATTTATTTCATAGGCATGTTTATATATTTATGTATTTCATTATTTATATAATATTGACTAAAAAGGCATTCCACATGCAAATTTGGTAAATAACAGACATAATGATATTCACTTCCAACAGATATTCTCAATCTTTTTCAATGTGTTGGTCATACGTCTGAATGTGAATTGTAAGGCACAAATGTAGTGGTGCTGACTCCAAAATATACTAAAAATTTAATAATACGTCAATAAGACAATAAATATAAATAAGACAATTTGTCAACTCTAATGGCATAGGAGGTTTTGGGGCTAAAATCTAGGTCAAGGGCCAGAAAAAATGTTGAGAACCTCTGCTTATATTATATTATATTAATTATATTATATTATTAACCATATTGTAGTATTTACCCAAATCATAATACAACCAAATGCCCCAAAGAAAAAAAGCTCAGCTATTCCACATTTTACTTAGTATTTTCCAAATGTTACTAATTCTAGTGAATTTATTTAATTTTAATTTTATTTTTATTTTTTTACCGTTTGACCCAGCAGTGCCCTGCTCAGGACTGTGGAGCACCCAGGTCTTATGGGGCATTTAGAGAATCTGCTGAAAGAAGGTGGCAGCTCTTCAAACAGCAGACTGGAGCCTGCAGCGGCACGGTGTTCCGTCTCCCTCGGTGGACAATGGAATGACTCCTTGGGCCCTTCAGAGGCAAATTTCCTCCTTTTCTCCTGGAAGGGCCCCACAAAAACAAACAAACAAACAAACAAACAAACAAACAAACAAAAACACGGGAGTGAGAGGGCGATGGAAGCGCGTGAATTCAAAACACTGACATACTTTGTCCCGCATCCGCACCTTCTTGCGTGCAGACGCGCCCTTCTCCATGGCGCCGCGCACCCGGTCCACGCTGGATGCGTCACCTCTACCTCGCGGCAGCATCGCAGCAACGGCCACGTCTGGCACGCATCAGCTGTCCACACTGGCTGCGTCGAAACGACTGCTGCGGAACGGCACTGCCGACTGGATACACGGCAGATCGTCAGTCACAAAAAGGACGCCCAGGCGAAGATAAACACCTCTCACATATATTTCAGAGATTATTTTATTTTTTTACAATGGTTTATAGAAATTGGTGGGGTGTGTGTGTGTGTGTGTGTGTGTGTGTGTGTGTGTGTGTGTGTGTGTGTGTGTGTGTGTATATATATATATTTTTTTTTTTTACAATAAAAAATGAGGGGCCTCTCTGTGTGGAGTTTGCATGTTCTCCCCGTGCTCACATGGGGGCTCCTCCATCTAACACCAGTAAGGACCCTCTCCAAAAACATGCACACACATTTGGAGCCAGGTCCCCGGGCGCCGTCGTCGAATGCTGCCCACTGCTCCTGGGCAGCATTCGACGACGGCGCCCGGGGACCTGGCTCCAAATGCCCACCGCTCTGGGTGTGCACTGGACTATAGCACTATGCATAGACTGCATTCAAGAGCATCAACCCTGAGAGAATAATACTTAGAAGCGTATTCGATATTTGTACGGGTTTATATATATATATATTTTTAATTGATAAAGAGGATTCGAAGAATATAAAGCTGGTTACGCGTGTTTTCCAAGTGTGGTTCACTCTGAACAGCGAAAATTGCTCGTTGAACGTGTCAGGCCCTGGCAAGGAACGCAGCTGAACGGCTGGGTGTGTTGGTCAAGACGGCCGCTAGGGGGCCGCCGCGGGTGCGCCGCTCCCGCCCAGCGCGCTCGAAGAAGTAGAGAATCTCCATTTTGATTGGAAGGGAGATCCGCGCATCAACAAAGAAAGATGGCCGAAGTCATAGAGCTCCAGAAGCTGAAGGTGGGCAATCTCCGAAATTGCTAAATTTATAGGTAGAGCTTACTCGACGTGGCGGTGTCAAGATCGAGGCTAAGCGTTTAATAGCCTTTTATTCGCCATACGCGTAACATGTATTACTTATATCAAGGAAATTAACGAACTATCCGCCGAGTGGGAGTGGGAACTTGCCCGCGCCGGCGTGCTGCCCTGGCCCGGCTGCCCGCGTTGGGATGCGGAAGAAAAGGTTTAATGGTTAACCTCGGGTGAGACGCGCTGGTCGCGTAGTCGATGCACTGTCACGCATGATTGTGGAATCTATCCGTTTTCCCACCCGCGAGGCACAGATAAACATCGACCGTGCCCTTATAACCGCATTACTCGATTGGCGGTATGTTTCCCCCTGCTGCTCCGGGGGCCAACACGGCCCGGGGCCCTCTTCTAGCTCGCAACACACAACACACCACATGCAAGCCAGTATCCACCCGTATACACGCAGGGTGTACCATACGACGCCACTGTACTTCCACTTTTAACACTTTTGAGTGGACTAAATCACACGGCGAGACGCCTTAAGGAAGGTTTGGTAAACAAATAACGCACCAAAGAGGTGTCTTAAGAGTTCTTTCCACCAATGCCACTGTTGTATATTTTACTCGCTGGGGCTAGTGCCGCAAAGACTCCTCGAAGCGGCAGTTAGTCGAAAAAAACAGACATGTACGCGATACACGATCGTTCAGAAAAAGATCTCGATGGGCGGTCCGAGTCATGGCATGAAGTTTCGACGGGTATGTTTTGTGGGTTATTACCCCTGGCGGCGCCCCTGAGCTAGGCACTGGTCCCCGGGCGCTGCACTGAGGCTGCCCACTGCTCCTAGGTGCAGGATGGGTCAAATACAGAGCGCAAATCTTGTATCCTACTTGTACAATGACAATTAAGAGATATTCGATTCTGTTTTCCCCCCTTGGCTTTTTGCACTATTGTTATAGGAGCACCTACTGCCTTTTTTTTTTTTTTTTTTTTTTTTTGCACCACAAAGCCTCCAGCGTTTATCTTCTTGTCCTTCAGTTTGCAATGGCAGTCTATATTTGCCCTCCTGGTCAGAATGCTGCTCTAGGTGATTGGTTTGGCTAATATGTCCACCGAAACACATTCAAAGTTATTCTGAAATTAAATAGTTACCTTTAAGACCATTGCCATGTCAGGGAACAATGTTTAAAAAGTGTTGGAAAAGGGTAGTTGAATTGCCACGGCCTGTGAGAGAGCGTGAATATGATATCAACTGAAGGAACAGGGGAACACTCCACCAAGGCTGACCGCCAGTGTTTACTGCTCCTCTCTTAGCTTGCTGAGCTGAGGCAGGAGTGCGAGGCAAGGGGACTAGATATCAAAGGAAATAAAGGAGATCTCATCGCTCGGCTGCAAACGTATCTGGAGGAGCATGGTATGGTTAACCTCCGCCAACACACTCCCTCACTCATGCTAAAATGACGGTTTGCCTTGCTGCCTTTATGCATTCCCTAACTTGACAATACACATGACAGCCCGCTCTCTTCCTCTTTCTACATTCATGTCATGTGCACAACAGAGGAAGACTTGGATGTGAACGATGATGTGTTGGCAGAGGATGCAGAGGTAAACTGGTTTTATTTCAGCTCGATGGTCGTGGTTGCAGCCATTGCCCTTCCCTTGGCAAACTATGGTTGGCCTTTTTTATTTATTTTTTATTTTTTGAGCAACACTTGTTACTGATTTCTGCCTTTCTCCCTAGGAGTTTGAGAAAGTTGAAAGTGCCACGAATGGAAAAAGTGATAAGGAGCCTGCATCTGAAGTGTGCGAGACGTGAGTTTCAGTTGATTCATTCTGAATCTCGCTGTCTCTTGAGATGGATTGGGGGAACCACAATAGCATGTTGACATATTTATTCAGGTTTTTATTCCTCCCCCTTGTCTGCACGAATGTAAAACTGTTGACGTGTTACAACCTCTCACTTCATTATGCTTTTTATTTTTTCATTTTAGACCTGCAGAAAAAAAAGTGGTCAAGATTACTCCTCCATCCACTCCGACTGAGGTATGTATTTGTGTATCAGATTCTACCTTCAAATGGCTCATTCAACTGCAAGTTTATTGTGATGCCAGTTTATATCATCATTTAGACTGTATAGTCTGGAAATTTGGGACAGCATTCAATCTCGCGTATTGAATCCTCCTGAATCGATGGTTTAATTTCACAGGGGGGAAAAAAAGACAATTGCCCTATTCTATAATTCTAGACTTTACTCGAGACTTTAACAAATTGCAAATTTTGCATCTCCATATGCTCCGTCAAATGTTTGGCGTTCAGTCCTCCAAAACCCACCTTTTGTTCAGAATTTTTCATTTATATCCAAGTGCTTCACTTTGAATTAGTTTAGGTCGTGCATGACAGCACAATTGAATCTAGAATTATGAAAGTGTGCTGGCTGGGCGTGTGGATGTCTGTGTGTACGTACGTGTGTATGTATGTGCCTTCTTCTTTGGTGTAAACTGACGACGACGCCTCCAAATGCTCGGCTTTATTGAGGCAGAGCTGTGACGTCACAAGGACATTGCGCGACGATGCCTCCGGTTGTGCCGTTGCCGGGGGGGTGAGCTGCACGGGGAATTCCCCCGATACGTTGACGTGCGTTTCCATGACGGCCGGACTTGCGCTGTACTCCGCCGCACTCGTATCTCCCCATAGGAGGCCTCTCGGGCGGATTTACGGCACAAGACGGGGGCGGGGGGGTGTCAGAGTCAGAACGTTGTCGGCCAGAACTTTACCACAAATGGTTTCCAATTGAAAAGTATGCACCTGCAGGCAGTGCCTGTCTGAACCCAAGTGGATTTTCCAACTTTTCTGTCCTCAGCGGATGCAGAAGAGAGCCGAGCGTTTTAACTTGCCTGCATCATCCGAAAGCAAGAAGGCTGTACGTGCCGCAAGGTCAGTTCTTTGCATGGATACACAATTCCTGTGTGTGTGTGTGTGTGTGTGTGTGTGTGTGTGTGTGTGTGTGTGTGTGTGTGTGTGTGTGTGTGTGTGTGTGTGTGTGTGTGTGTGTGTGTGTGTGTGTGTGTGTGTGTGTCGCTGGCCGATTAGATTCTACCTTTTTGACCCTGTCGGGGCGTTGGGACGATGACAACAGTAAAAGGATACGCATACAAGCCGTGTACCAGTAACCGAAAAGCACCAGATGAAAGGAAACTCTGCTGCAGTATTGATCTCCCCATCTGTTCCAAATGTAATGACGTTGTATCTTCTGTCTAGGTTTGGCTTGCCATCTGATTCTGCAAGTCCCTCTCCAGGTGGGTTTAAAAATATAAAAAAAAAAAAAAAAAAAAAATATATATATATATATATATATATATATATATATATATATATATATATATATATATATTTGGACTCAGTGGGTTCACGCTCAAAATAAGATAAGATTATACATTATTGATAGGGGGAAATGTGGATGTTGCGGCAGCTCATGGGGAAGCATAAAGTACAGAGTAACAGCATGCCAATGTCCATTAAGCTCACAATATATAAATAGCAATGCGCAATCCAACAGTAAACAGGATATGACTAATAAAGTAATAATAATAAACGGCTCATCGTACAGCATAATTATTTCAATGAAATACAAGAGAATCTTTTATTGTTTTCCCCTTTTAATGAAATTTTTGAAGCAGCATGGACATATAGCAATGATAGCAGCATTATTTTTAATGCACAACTGACAATGGTGATGGTGAATAAACAACATTTCTGCTGGGAATATTTTGTAGTAGTTTATAATTATTTAAAAGATCTTTCCTCTCTCTTACGTCTCTGTTCGCACACAGGTGTCGTTGCCAGTACTAAAGCTGTGAGTATTCCACATTCACTAGACATTTATTTGGTAGTTTTATTGTGTTGTTCATTTATATAATAAAATACCTGTTATTTAAATGGTGTGACTTTCCAGGTGAATATGGATCAGCTGAAAAAGAGAGCGGAACGATTTGGCATGAACGTTTCCTCCATCTCACAGAAGGTAACTTCCACTATGTGGAAAAAGGTTTAGTCTTTGGGGGTCGGTTGTGGTTTTGACTTACTGACTGCATGATGTTTGTAGGTTGAAGAAGATGAAAAGCTTAAGAAAAGGAAGGAGAGGTTTGGAATCCTCACAAGTGGAGGTTCGGCTGGTGCAGGAGACGCCGAGGTAACTATTCTGAAGGACTTGCCGTTATTCACATGATTGATCTGCCCGGTGTGTTCAAAACAGTGCGACTTTTCACTGTTCTACAGAGCATGTGAGCAAGCGAACATACTTATTGTTTTCTTTTTCTCACTCAGGCAAAGAAGCTGAAGCGTGCTGAAAGATTTGGAAAAGTGTAAATAATTGGTGTTATGTTTAAATGCACTCTTTTGTTTTTATTCCATTTTCATTATGTACACTGCTTAATTTCTATGTCCATTTTGTAACATTTGTGATCTAAAATAAATTGTTTTCAATTTTGGATATTTGCATCACACCTATTTTATTCATTACAGTTCAATCAGTGTCCAATCCAAACAGTAAAACAATAAAATGACAATTATTTTTTGTCTGTAGTGATAATATCTGAAATATCTTAAAGCTGGGCATGGAGTCAATTCTGGGAGCTGACCTTTTATTTTTATTTTTTTATTACACTTAGAAATATTATATGTGCTACAATTTGCCAGTGTAGCTGACAGGAGGAGCACAAACAACCTTGAAAACCTGCCTGTTTTTGTTTACATACTTATTCAAAGTAGACATACTCAAATAAAGCAGCTAGGGGTACAATATATGTATACAGTATATTAGATTCAACTCATTTGTCATTGCACAGAGTACAAGTACTGAGGCAACGAAATCCGTTTCTCTGCATTTCACCCATCCTAGTAACTGATGTAGCTAGGAGCAGTGGGCTGCCATACAGCTGCACCCGGGGAGCAGTTAAGGAGTTAAGTGTCTTGCTCAAGGATACTTCAGCGCACTACCAGGACGGGCAGAGATCAAACCGGCATTATTCCGATTACTAGACGACCAGCTCTACCTCCTGAGCCACTGCCTCTATGTATAGATGTATGTGTGTATATATATATATATTTATACACACAAATACAGCCTATATATATATACATAAATACACAGTATATATACAGATGTGGACAAATTTGTTGGTATCCTTTGATGAAAAAAGAACAGACAATTTTCTCTGAAATAACTTGAAACTCACAAAATAAATTGGTATCCATCATTGCATATTCCATATTTAATAGAAGAAAGACTTTACTTTTGATTTGATTCAACAATATTTTACATAATAAAATAAATGTAAATGGCCTGGACAAAAATGATGGGACCCTTAACCTAATATTTTGTTGCACAACCTTTAGATGCAATCACTGCAATCCAGCGATTTCTGTAGCTCTCCGTAGCGCTCGATGAGACTTGTGCACCTGTCAACAGGTAGTTTAGCCCACTCTTCTTGAGCAAACTGCTCCAGCTGGCTTAGGTTTGAAGGGTGCCTTCTCCAGACTGTATATTTCAACTCTTTCCATAGATGTTTGATAGGATTCAGATCAGGGCTCATACAAGGCCACTTCAGAATAGTCCAATGTTTTGTTCTTATCCGTTCTTGGGTGCTTTTAGCTGTGTGCTTTGGGTCATTATCCTGTTGGAGGACCCATGACCTGGGACTGAGACAGAACTGGGCAGTATGTTTTCGCTCCAGAATGCCTTGATAGTCTTGAGATTTTATTGTGCCCTGCACAGATTCAAGGCACCCTGTGCCAGACTCAGCAAAGCGGCCCCAAAACATAACCGAGCCTCCTTCATGTTTCACAGTAGGTATGGTGTTATTTTCTTTGAAAGCTTCATTTTTTTCGTACGTGAACATA